>NC_088934.1:43437500-43522500 GCF_038396675.1 Hydra vulgaris | reverse complement strand
GCTTTTTAAGTAAAGAGTATTATTACTTAAAAAAGTAAAGTGATGTATTACCAGTCAATAATATTGCTAATCAAGCTGATGATAAAGTTGAAGCTGTTAATCACCCTGATGATGATGGCAGAGAAAGAGTATAAAAGTGCCATTGAATATGTTTGAAATATTCAAATATCTAATAAAGATTTGGTACCACAATTGACAGTTAATTTTTAGGAATTTGTGGCAAAATTTTAAAAACGTTTCATAGGTCACTATAAACAATTATAATGGTTTTCAGCCAAGTGTTAATAAAATATTAACACTTGGCTGAAATACAGTAGTGCATTTTTTGGAAGTTCAAAAACAAAACAAAAAAATAGCTTTGATTGGCAAATACATTTATTTTCCCCTTTCCAAAGATATACTTGATAAAGGTTTTTGTTGCACTGATTTATTATCTTATGAAATTGCAATTTTATTTATCAAAAAAGTTGGATTAAAAAAAGACATAAATGAGTCAGCTTGTAAAACAGTAATTTGAAAACAGTTTTGTTAAAATAAGAAACATTGATTTAATATATCTAATTAAATATTTAACAAACCAGTTGTTTCAAATCAAGATGTTCAGTATGGGAGTAAAATATAAAGAAACAATATAGCAAATCTTGCTACTAAGTAAGACATAATCTTGTTAGACTATGCCTTACTTAGAAGGCTCTGATGTTAATTTAAAAAAATCAACAAAAGCTATGTCTTAGAATATCATAAATAACAGAAACAAATGCTCTTTAATTCAAGAACTGAATTGTTTTATTTAAAAAAAACATTCATTTAAAGATTGAAGTAAAATTAGATCAATCTTTATTTAAAAAGAAACTTTTTGAGTCCAGTAATCAAAACCAAAAAGTTTAGATTTTTTTACGCTTTTAAATGCTCTTAAAACTATTCCCACAACATCTGGGAAATCCAAATAGGATTTCGCTGGCTAGGTTTGTTTGCCACAAAAATAAGAAGCTTGTTCAAAGATACCTTAAATGCATTGAATTTTAAAACTAACACTTAACCCTTTAAGGGTTCTTGTATTTTTTTCAACTAGGGTAAATTGTTAATCCTGAAATCCCAGGAATAACCTCTAAAAATTTACTGGTATTATGAGACTTTAGTTAAAAAAAATAAAACATAACATGTAATATATATTTTGCATAATCAAAAGCAATATATATTGAGACAACCCACATAGCATTAGATATAAAGAGTTAAATAATTTTTTTCATCACAGCTTATTAAATATAGTTTTTGGTATGTTTGTTTTATAGCTTCTCGTTCTTCTTTTTGTAATTTTAAAATAAAAGTTAAAGGCAATATCATTGGTCTTACAGAAGCATTATAAAGAAAATTGGAAGAATTCTGGAAATTTATCAACAATTATGCTTAACCCAACAATTATGCTTAACCCATGCTCTACAACTAGCTGTTATTTTTTATAAAAAGATGCCAGTTTACTTGGAAGTTGATAAAACTTTAGATGAGGAGAACACTGCCTTTTTAATTTTGGAAAACAAATTTGATAAAGATGATGATTATACTAGTGAGTACATTAATAAAGAGTAAGATTCAGTTCAGAATTTGAATGAATTATTTTTAAGTGATAAAATATCTGAAGTTACAATTAAACACCAAAACTATTGCACCAAATATAATTAAAGTCCGAAAGTTGTACAATTGTTCAAAATATCCCCTACAAAAAATAACAATACTTAGAAAAGTACATATTAATTGAATTTGTGTTGTATCACATCAAAAAGAACTTTTTTAAGTTGAGCGTAAAACGCCTCATTTATCTTAATAAAATTCAACATATTTATATATGAACTTATGTGGTAGTGGTGTAGTGGTAGAGCGCTCGCTTCATAAGCAAGAGGTTCCGAGTTCGATCCCACCATGTCCCTGGTAGTACTGCGCTCGACTTGTTTCTCCGCGCAGCGGCCTTGTTCGTCAAGTTTCGTCTTATTTTTCGTTAGAGTTATAGAGTTGAGAGAGGGTTATAACCATAATTAAGTAGCCTTCTGGGCCTTGGGGAGGTGAATTAACAAAAAAAAAAAAAAAAACTAATTTTCTTGATATTTATAATTATGTCTTTATATTATATACAAATACGTCTATATACATATGCAATTATTTACAAGTAACACAAATCTATTGTTAGCTTTAAAACTATCATTAAATATAATTTCACTTTACACTTCCCCTTGGTCATAACGACCATCTCGTCTCAAGGACTAAAATGGTCAGGAGCCCTCCTTTCCCGCGTGCTTCTTTGTAACACTGGTGTTTTATTTGTTTTTTCTCCAGGCAGCACAACGTATAATTCTTCATCATTTTCTGGATCCTCATTTAAATCATTGTCACCTCCTACTTGTCCAAGATCTTCATTTGAATTGTTGTCAACTCTTACTTGTCTTAGAACTTGTACATGTCGACACATTATGTCAACTTCTACTGTTTGCTCTGAGATTATCCCTGTAATTATTCCAATCTAATGTTGAGAGTCGCATCAGTTATCCGAGGATTTGACCCATACTTTATTGCCAAGTTTGAATTTGTTGGTTATCTTCTTAAAATCGTGTGCATTCCTATTGTTATCAATTCCTCTTACTCTTAGTTTGTATTGATATAATTTATTTGCAGGTGCAGTAGAAGACTTACAACTTCTTTTGGACTAACGTTATACCAATACCGTTCCATTTATTCACAAACTGCAAAAACAATGTGCTTCGAAATGCAGTATCATTGTTCATCAGTATTTCATCCGGACCTCCTCGTTCGAGAAATATTGCGTTTAATTCTTTAATAGCACATATACTGGTTTGATCTTTAGGATATCGTCATATTGCATACCATGTAGGTCCACAGTCGATTAAAGTAAGATAGTGCTGCCCCTCATAATGAGTTATGTCTATGCCAAGTCGTTGCCACGCTCTCTCTACTGCTATTTCCCCTTTAGACCATTTTATTGAACTTGGATCAATTGATTGACAGGCTATGCATTTCTCAACCACTTATTTTACTTCTTCCTTGTTCACTGATGAGTTGATTTTACGAACAAAGTACAATATTTTCTTCACGCCATGATGTCCTGTAAATCTATGAACGTGCTCGATTTCTTTGGAAGACAGCGAAGTACTAATAATGCCACCTACTACATTTCTGTTTATCAACCAATTTTAACCAACTATTTAGGGCACTCTAGTAAGGGCATCAGCCAAGTTAACTTTTGAAGCGACAAGCTTAATATCTACTTTGAGTTTGTATTCGTCCACTATATTTGCAATATTCTGGAGTCTTTTTCTTATAAGCATTTCGTTTGACACTTTTGTCCTCAATCTAGATTTTCCTGTGAGTGCGTCGGTAACCTGATGGAATACCGCTTTTGAATCAGTGTAGATGTGCAAAACTTCCATTTTCCAGTTAAGGCCCAAATTTAGTCCTTTAATTACTCCATCAAGTTCAGACATGTTTATATGTGTTATGTCATCTTTTCTTAACCAACAAGCGTCTTCAATTATATTGCCATCAACCTCGACAACCACGTCTAGTGCTATTGAACTAGCATCTACCCAAATTGTTTCCTCGAATTGAATACTCCAAATTTCTTTAGCAGGATCATCATTCTGTATTTTTTTAACCATATCATTCAGCATTTTTTCCAAAAAATTGCATTTTTCCGTTTTCGTCCCATGTTTTTGTTAGAGTGTTTGCTGCTCTTTTAACATACAACGAGGCTACAAACAACCAGCCACAAACTGGAAGATTTCCTGCCATTCTTCTGCACAAAGAAAAGATGTTACGTCTTGTTAGCGTATTCGGAATTTCACCAAAATTGTTATCTCTTCTCCAACGCAACTTTTTGTTTTCCATTCCGACTTGTAAACCAAGAGCTCTTGCTCCATCAGATACGCGGACCACCGGCTTACAATAAAGCCCATAGATTTCCAAATGATCAAGTACGCGATAAACAGGTATTATGTTTTCATTAACAAAAGTATCATCAATATACAATGTTGT
The DNA here is from genome assembly GCF_038396675.1 of Hydra vulgaris. NCBI lineage: Eukaryota > Metazoa > Cnidaria > Hydrozoa > Anthoathecata > Hydridae > Hydra > Hydra vulgaris. Next base: position 43,518,459 of record NC_088934.1, on the reverse strand, counting down.
TCCTTTCCAGATTGTTTCGTCTTGCAATAGCACTTTGTCCAATACGCTTTCATTATGACTGGTACAACGTTTAGTCCAAATCCCAAACGTGTTAAACAAAATCTTTTTCTATGGAACACAACAGTTTGGTAAGCCCAGAGTTTCTCATCGATTTTTAGCCGCATGTAAGCCGAAGATAAATCAATTATTCAAACATTTTCTCCAAACCGTCTCCAGTCTCAACGTTTATCAGCACACACATCTGTGTTTGCAGTGAATGCTTCAATAAATGTGTTCAATTCCCTGAAGTCTAATACTGGTCGTACTTTTCCTTTGTTTCGCTGCACCACTGCCATGAAAGGAACCAAACCCTTTATTGGACCGTGTTTCTTCAAATCGTACTTTTGCAGCCATTTTTTCTCCATCCACCCTTTAATTTCTTTTTCATAATCGTGTTTTATGCCAACAGGGATAGTGTATTCAGCAATCTTATTCCCTAGAGTTTCAGGTTGAGAATTATTATTCCATTTCCATGCATTTATCCATTCTCGATTTTGTTTCTCAAACAAAGCTATAAAATCCCAAGCTATTATATTCAAATTACTGACATCTTTTGGATTATCACTTCTTAGTCCAAGTAAACATTTTGTTTCTTCCCATAAAAGAAACATCACAAGTTGCAGATATTGATACTCCACCAAAAGCCATTATTCCATCCATACCCATTTTTGGCACACATTTTTTATAAATGATGCAAACGCTGTTAATGTCCAAGCGTATAGTAGGTAACGCCATTATTTATTGTTTAGGAAGAGAACTGGCGCAAACATCTCCCTTGGCACATTTTTTTTGAACACATTCTTTATATGCGTCCTTTCTCTTAACATGAGTAACACAAAACATCGCTTGGCTCCTGTCTTCGACCCAACTTGTTTTGATTACTACTTCTTCATAGATGACAATCCCTTGCAAAATAATTGGGGAGTTTACATTCATAGCAAATTAGTTGTGTTTGATCTTAAAGTGACCTTGGCTCATCACATCGTTTTGTTGCAGCAGCAGCAAAGTTTTTGTTCGTTCTATCATTCCATTCTTCAATCATAAGTGCTCTTGCTTGCACAAGTATTTTTTATAGTAGTAAGATCATCCATACGAGAACTTGATCTTAGCATCCGTCGAACTTCCTCAGGGAGCCCAGAAACAAAGGCACATGCAATCGCTCTGTCTGGTAGCCCACTAATCAGCGTTTGATAATCTTTGCAGTTCCGCCAAATAAACATCAACCACCTCTCCATGCTTTAACTTTCTTGTAAAGAACTGTTTGTAAGCTGTAAATGCATCAACAGCAAATGCTTTTAGCAACGCCTCTTTTATCTTGTCAAAATCTTCTTTATCAGTTTCTGCTAACTGTTGATATACTGCAAATACACCACTCGTGAGACAGAGGGGAACAACACTCGCCAGATCGGTTACACCAATTAGTTTGCATACCTGTTTAACTCTTTCCAGCCATTCTGCAACTGATTGTTGATCGTTTCCACTAAACTCCGGAATTAACTTTAAATCAACTTTAGTGGACATTTTAGCCAAAATAGCTTGTTGTATCACATCAAAAAGAACTTTTTTAAGTTGAGCGTAAAACGCCTCATGTATCTTAATACAATTCAATATAATTTGTATACAAACTAATTTTCTTGATATTTACAATTATGTCTTTATATTATATACAAATACATCTATATACATATGCAATTATTTACAAGTAACGCAAATCAATCGTTAGCTTTATTGCTATCATTAAATATAATTACATTTTACAATTTAGAAAAATAATACATTTAATTGACCTGACAGACCAGTAAATCAAATAGACCAGCTTGTTGATTATGCCTGAAAGGCATTTTTAGATTTGGATTTTAATATTATGATTCAATTAAGATGTAATTTTGAATATAGAACCATATCTGATTTTGTATTATTATTGACTCCGGTTAAAGCTACAATGGAAGCACTTTTTCAATCAGACACAACTTTAATTACAGCTGGCATTTCATTAGAGTTCATGAATAAAATAAAAGAAAACACATCCCAAAATGATATAACAACTTTATGATGCCTTGAGTCACAGAATTAAAGATTTTTAAGTCAGGTTCAGGATCATGACGACCACCCTGCTGTTTTTTTTCAATGTTCATGTTGAGGTTAAATCAGGTTTTATTTAAGATATTTAAAAATCAGCACTGGGTATTTTTATTGTGGTACTACCATTAGAATATTACCATCAGGAGGTAACTTAGAGGTAACTAGAGGTACTAATGACAACCATCAGGAGGTAGCCATCCTAGGTTTATGAGCTTCCTTTATCCTTATTCACTATTAAGTTGGGGGCTTTACATAAATGATTTGTTTTTTCTTAATAAGTTCCAAGTTTGATCCCCCACGCCCCTAGTACTACTAGGCTCAACTTGTTTCTCTACCCAATAGTCTTGTTTGTCAAGCGTCATGTTTAGGAGTTAAATGTTTGAGAGAGGGTAGTAACAACAATTAAAAAAAAATGAGCCTCCATGACTGCTGATCTCCTCAGCCTAGGGAAGGTGTATGCAATAAAAAAGTTGAAAAGTTCTTAACACAACTGCTAAGAAGATTTATCTGCTTCTGCATAAAATCAATTTAACATCAGAAACCAGTTGCGTAAAGATCAAAGTATACTGTTAATAAGCATTTTATAAAACTTGTCGGATACTCTACTATACAAAGTGTTCTACTAAACTAAATATTCTCTTATACATTCATCTGGCAAATGTCTATTAGTTTGTTTGTATGTGTATTTGTAAATTAACTGTTTACAGAAACTATTATTTATTTAATTTTCTTTAAATGATTAAATATTTAAAATCCTTAAATGAAAATAAAAAGAACCTTAAATGTTCATTAAAGGTTCTTTTTATTGGCATTTAAGGATTGTATATATTTTTAAGAGATAAATATTTTCAAGAGAAATATTTTTAAGAGATAAATATTTTAGAGAGATAAATATTTTTAAGAGATAAATATTTTTGATGTTGTGTCATCAAAAACATAAGAGAAGAATTTTTCAAATTAAGCAAATTCTGAAAGTAAGATTGAAATGATGTTAAAAATGACTCAAATTTTAAGTATTAAAAGTAAAATCAAACACTAGCTACAGAAAGGAATCTATAGACCAATTCAATGTATTATATAATGATATCAATATTTTGCACACTTTAGGTTTTAAAAAGAAGTTTTATTTGTAAGTTTTTATTATATTTAATGATATTATTTTTCTATCTAGGTTTTATACTTAGATAGCAAAATAATATCATTAAATATAATAAAAGTGTTATTCCAAAAAAAATTTACTAGTTTTGGTATAAAAACACTGAAATAGACACTCAGGTGATTTTGATTCAAAAGCCTCTACTAAAAAAGTTTTAAGTAGAGGTTTTTAAATCAAAAACTCTTTAGAATTTTCTAATATAATAAATTTATATTCACATAATAAGATAAAGTTACACTTGCAAGTAAATCAATATATAACATGATTCAGTGTTGATTATTGAATAATGTAATAATGGTTAATAGATTAAATCTATTAATCGTTTGTTTAATAGGATAAACTTTAATTTGATTGATAGTGCTTTTACATCTTATTTTATGCATGGTTTTTGAATTTTTATTTGATACAAATGTTAAATGTTTTTGAATTGCTGTGTTGGCTTCTTATTTTTTCAAATTTTACGTTTCTTGTATTTCTATAACAGTTTTTTCATGTTCACAGGTTTGTTTCAGTGACTATTTTTAAATAGTTGAACTTCTAATCAGGCCACACCAATCATGTCACAAATTTTATTAGGCATGTCTAAGTGCAGTGCATATATTACTCTAAAGTTTACCCTTACATTACATGTGAGGTTATGATTTAAAGATCATAAAGAGAATTATAGTATACTTTTGAGTAGATAATTACAAATTAGTATTTAAACTGCATATAATTGGGTAAAATAATGCTTATATTTAATTTCTACATCTGTTTGTTTATTTTGTTAAAGTCATTTCATAAATCAGCATAGTTGCTACAGATTTCATTAATTGTCATAGTTGTTACAGATTTTATAAATCAGCATAGTTGTTCAAATTTGCACAAAGTTTTATTTTTGAAGATAATTAATTTTTATTACGAGTTTAATACATTGAATGTCTCAAGGCTCAACCTGACATACTAAGTTAAAGTAATGTTTAAACTTTCTATTGAAATATTTTAACAAATCAATGTATATACTCTAGCAATACACTTGATGTATAACATATTGTAACAGCTTTATTATACATATGATTGGTGAATTGGAATTCCTCAGTCATCCATTAAATATTTCCTATCATTAAGTTATTAAATATTTCCTATCATTAAGAGTTAAGAGAACTTAGTAGTTTTAATTGAATACAATAATTTGGTTTTCTTTTTAGTTAATTTTCTTGTCATCAAAGTGTTAAGTCTAATTTTCAATTTAATTCCTTCATATTTCTACTGAGTTTATTGTGTCTTATAGATGCCTTATAGTGAAGAACCCAGTGTTTATTTGGGGATACCGCGTTTTTTTCTGCAACATGTGGGGGGGGGGGATAGTGATGTTTTTAAGTTTCCAACAACCCCCTACCCACCAAGCCTCTTCTCCTTCTTCTCCCCTAGTTAAAGTCGATGCCGCAACAATGATTTTTTATCATTATTTTTTCAATCATCATTTTAATCATTTGGGTTTATCTTGTTTAGTTTTATCCTAAGATAAGAATTTGATTTAAAGGCATTTTTTTGAATGCATGACATTACTGATCGATGATATTACCTTAGTTACAATGAGAACACTATTTTGCTTAAGACTTTAATAAATGCTTTTGTTGCAAGTACTAAAAAATTATTAAAAATTGTCTAATGTGTTTTAAACATTTATTAACATTAATATTTTATATTTTTAATATTAATATTTTAGTAAATTTAATGTTATTAGTTTTTAATGTTTTTAAAAATTAGTAATTAAATGTTTAAATACTTTAAACAATTTTTAATCAATATTTACATTACATAATATATTTACATACATTAAATCGCATAATATTTGTCAAGTTAACAAAATAGCTTTATGCCTTGTCTTCGAATATCTATTTGAATAAAAAACATAGGCATTTAATAATAAAAAACATAAGCATTTAATAATAAAAAACATAAGCTTTTAATAATAAAAAACATAAGCATTTAATAATAAAAAATATAAGCATTTAATAATAAAAAACATAAGCATTTAATAATAAAAAATATAAGCATTTAATAAACGTATTTACTATTACTTTAATCTTATAATTTTGATTTAAATATTAGCAAATCTGTTCATTTAACTTTTACTAAAGGTTAATAATTTTTAAAGTGATTTTAAAGAAAAAGTTTACATTTCTTTTTTCATTATCCTCAGGTAAAAAAAAATAGCCAGCTAAAGATCAAAAGTTCATTCATTCAAAAATTAGATTTGCTCGATATTTATTTAGGTTGAAAGTTTTACTTTTGTTCATTTATTATCAAAAGCAATTTACTCTTAATTGCCAATAAACAAAAGTTAACTTCATTCTAAATGGATATTTTTAAATTGTTCTATTTTTCGAAAAAGCAAATTTTTTATACATTCCATTGTTATAAAATTTTGCGACAAGTTTTTAAATTTAGTTTTGCAATTAATTTAATTTTTGTTATACTAACGTTCAGTTAATAACCAAAGCACAGTGTGCCCAGGACATGAAAAAATTCATTTTTCTGACTTTTTATTTTTTCACTTTAAATAGTAAATCTATATTGTGTAGGAAATATGTAGGTCAGCGCAAAAAAAATATTTTGAAATTCATCAAACCATTTTGTTTTAATAACTGTTTTTAAGTTGAAGAAAAAAGTAACCCAAAATATTTATCGTAAATTTGTACCAATACTGTTTTTTAACAATAACTTTGAAATACTATACATCAAAAACTACTCCATGAATTTAAAAAAAATTTCTATCCAGGTCTGTAAATAATATTGAATTTGTAAATTACTTAAAGAAAAAGAAAAATTTAAATTTAACATTGGTTTTGTGCAGTTTTGTTTGGACCTAAAAAAATGAATTATATGAAAATATATTTATTTGGTTAAAAACAAAATAACAGGGAAAAATAAAGGCTGCAGGAGGCCGCAAATTTTTTTTTTTTTTTGTTAATTCACCTCCCCAAGGTCGAGAAAGCCATTACAGACAAGGAGGCTACTTAATTGTGGTTATAACCCACTCTCAACTCTATAACTCCGAAACACGAACCTTGACAAACACGGAGAAATAAGTTGATCGTGGTACTACCAGGGTTGTGGTGGGGATCCAACTCGGGACCTCTCGCTTATAAAGTGAGTGCTCTACCACTACACCACTACCGCAAATAAGCTCAAATGTTTCTTACACTATAGACTTTCTATTTTTATGTGTAAAAATTCCGCAGTCCGGTTATACCCAGAAATTGAGTAATTTTAATTGTTTGTACATTTTGATATTCAAGTTTGCGTAATTATGAAAATCAACTTTTACTGACAATTTAGGAATACCTATTGATAACATGTGGCAAAATGTTATTGACAAAAAAAGGAGAATTAGAAGATATTTTAATAACCTTAAACATCAAATTAAGTTCATTGGAAAAATCAAAGCTAATTTTAAAAACCATCAAAGTGAGATATAATCTAGCTTTAGAAGATGAAAAAGATAACATCAAAAAAATTTTAAAGCAAATTGATAGACTTATATTCTAAGTTGAAACAAAATAAACTTGCGGCCGAATTGGAAACATGGAGAAAAGTTGGGATAAAACTGCCTGGAAATCTACCTGCAGCAGCATCATCATCATTCAGGGGTGATATAGAAGAAGAGGGAGCTCCACAAGCTAAAAAAAGGACAGAAATCAAAAAGACTAGGGTAAAAACTTAGCTGTTGACATTTATTTAAATTTTTTAAGCATCGTGTTATTTGGGACACCCTGTAGCTATTTTTTACTTTTCATAATGCATTATCATTTAATTCAGTGATCGACCAGATAAATGTACCTACAACAAAATTCTAAATGATTTTCTAAACGAGCAATTGAACAGGAAGTAGATAAGTCAGAATACTTGAAAGAAGTTGTTCAAAGATGTGAAAAAAGATGGGGGAAGGAGGAAGGGGTTAAACTTCCAACAATATCAGTACAGGAAGCAATTGCTTTAATCTACAACTTGGATCTATCTATAAATAAATATCAGGTAAAATATGCACTTAAATACCATTGCAATTAATTGTTTTTACAATTGTATGTTTAAATTTTATAAATTTCCCCAGAAGCTGAGACTTGAGCTTTTCCTAAATTTGAAGTTGCCAACAAGAAATGTTGTAGATACCTTTAAATGTACTTTGCTACCTAAGGAATTGAGCAGTGATGACAAGCAAACTTTATACCCTGTGAACAGTGCTATCAAAGACACTGTTGAGTCTCTCCTTGATATATCCGGGTTTTGTGCTAAAAATCATTCAATACATGTAGAGGGTAAATTTGAACTTGATGGTTCTGATGCAGGCTTAAAGGTAATATATTATCTTTGTTCATTTTGGTGTCCTTCTGAAATTAAAGATTCAAAAAAACAAGTAATCTGGACTAATCTAACCCCTAAACTTCATTTATTTTGCCAGGCCTGTTACTCAACAAAAGAAACTAGGGAGAGTGTAAAAGAGTATTTTAAACGAATTTAGTTTAGAAAATAGAGCAGCCGTGGTGCAGTGGTTAGAGTTCTGGTTCAGAACCCAGAAGTCCGGGGTTCGATCCCAGCTCTAGCCCAATAAGCGACATTGGTAAGGAAGGAGGCGTGAACTTCTAGTTAAATGCTCTCCCGCGGTGCTCCGTGATAAGACCGTAAGGACTTCTGGGAGCACCTATAAAATTAAAAGAAAAAAAAAAAAATTCTGATTCAACTGCCTAAAAATGAAACTCAGCCTATTCTTTCAGGAAACGGTTTACAAATATTTGTAAAAACAGAAATAAGTATGGTTGATGCCAAAATGTTAGATTTATTGGTGGGTGATTCTGGAGTCTATTTTCACTACGGCAATTGTTCCAAAAGTTATGCCAATTACTTGGTATGTATACTACATGGCTTCACCATAATTGAAAACTATAATGATGTGCTCAGTACTTGGAGAAGATTAGTAAATGGCAAATCTCTTATAAAGATGCTGAAAGACATGGGCAATGCCATGAACCTATTGTTGCATCAGATGTAAAAATTTTTGCCATTCTACATCAAAAGCTACATGCACTTGACCACTGTCTGAAGTAGTTGTATCACATTGTAGGCCAACAAACTCATACATGGTCTAAGCAGGACATAAGGGTAAAAACTGCTCTGAAGACAGCAAAAAGAAAAGTTATTCCAATAGCAGAACATTTTTTTAATCCAAAAGAAAGAAAGTCAATCTGTTCTGTAATTCTTAAAACAGAAGACTAAAGCTTCTTGGCTTTGTTATTTAAGTTCTCTTTAGCATTAATCAGCATGTTGATGTTAGCAAAAAAGTAGGTCCTGATAAAGTTAAAGAAGTTGGTTATAGATTGATGATATTCCATAAACAGACATTTCCATCGGCTATGCTTAGCTCCAGCTTGCATCAAGTATGCACACATGCATTGGAACTGTTTATGATTACAGGTGGATCACATATTGCCAAGTACTCTGAGCAGTCAGGCGAAAGTTGGAATAAATACATTAGGGTTTATAAATCAGGAACAAGTTGTAAAGCAAGACAGATGTTTTTGCAAATAAATACTCATGGTGTTTACTGTGGCGTTGGAAGCCACAGTAAACACCATGAGTATTTTTTAATTTATACTTTATAGTTTATATGAAAAATTTAAAAAAAAGTTAGGGCATGACTCTTGGCACCCCTCCCCACCATTGCCCCATTCTCTGGTTCAGAGTGCACACATGTAAAATTTAACCTCAGAATTAGATTCTTTGGCCCAAAAAAGTAATATACTAAAATTTTCACAAGATTTCATTAACAATTAACAGATTTATGAATTTTTTCCGCAAAAACAAATTCTGGGCACACTATGCAAAGGACAGTTTATTTAATTATGTAAAAAAGCAATTTCTTTTTAACTCATTTTATTGTTCTAAAGAAAAAATGAGGTCGCTAAAACAAACTGAAAATTATTTTTATACTACTGCATTTGAAACTGAATTTTTTTATTTTATTTTTAATAAAAAAGCAAATAATAAATTTAAAAATAAAAATAGTTTTTGGGCGCTGTTTTTTGGGTGCCCATACTGCTCCAGTGGTACTAAAACAGGTCTGGGTATGTCCCTGCCTTATATATTGCAGGTACATTTGATGCAGAACAGATTTTTAATAATGCTTTAAATAAGCTTTAAGCAATAATCTCTAAAAAACAACAAAACTATTATAAAAATTACAAAAAATTTATTTTACACATTTAGCTGTGATTTTTATGGCCTCAAATTTTATAAAAATTTTTTCGACAAAATTATTGTTATCAAGTATGAACTTTATCCAATCTTAATCCAAATATTTTAGACAAAAATGCTTCATCCATGTCTAAACTAATTTGATCTATTTGACCTCGAGATGTTGGCTTTTAAAACATGAATGTTTTAAAAGCCAACATCTTGAGGCAAATAGTGGTGAAGCAAACAGAGTCAATATCAAGGTTTTTTTGCAATTTATTTTTTTAACTTTTGCTTATTTAGAGGTTCTTAAATTAGTTTTTTATTAAATTAGTCTGTTTTGCTAGCTAAGTTCCAATTTTTGAAAGTTACATGGTTCAATAATTATGAAATTAAGTCTAATTTTGACTAATTGAGACATTTAGTCTAATTTTACCTGATGCATTTTTACTTGTTGTTGTATAACCTCTCTTTGATGTTGTATAACATCTTTTTAAACTACATTTTATAAAATTGGAATTTCACTAAATTTTATCTTTATTAGCCAACTAGGTGTCTTTTTTTTCTTCTAATATAATCTTTTTTTGTAATAATAAAAACATATTTATATTGCGCACATTCGTTATGGTATTTAAAATATAGCTTTTCTCATTTTTTTTAATTTATTAGCTACCAATTTAAATCTGCCATTCTCAGGTTTTTTTTATTTTGAGCAAGTAGTCAAAACTTTCCAATAGTTATCATTTCTTTAGACATTTACTTATATAAAGTTATAGTTTGTACCTTTCTTTGACCTACTTAATAAGCTATAATAGTTCTTTTAAAGTGTTCTGGGAGGGGAGGTGGAAATTCTATTGTTAAAAAAAATCAAAATTGTGCTATAAAATCAATGAATAATTGTCTAAAGTATTTTTATCTTGCGAGCTAGCGAACTTATCTTTTAGCCAGCAAGCTAACTAACAAGCTGTTTAATTCAAAAGCTTGCTAAGTTCAAAAGTTGCGCAAATATAACTTTTTCCAAAATATTTATCTTAATTAAATTTATATTTAAAAGTGGTTAATGTTGTTTTTAATTTTTAGTCAGTTCAACACATGTCTCCTCAAGAAGAACAGGAAAAGCTTTTAGAAGAAGCACTTCAAGTTGTAAAGACTCAAGCTTTTCAAATGAAGCGCTGTTTGGTATACATATCTTAATTTATTTTTTCTAGACTAGGTTAGAATAACTTCTAAAATTTAAATTCAATTTTATATCAGTAAAATGATAAAAACAGACACTTATGAAAAGATCAAAAAAATAAATGTTGCCATTGTTAAAAATATTATAACATTATACACAAATTGTTAAACAGTTAATTATTAATAAATATCCTAGTAGTTTTTTCATATTTGCAAGTATTATTACCATATAAATAATGAGATTATTGTTAAAATTGCACACTAGCTTTGTCACCAGTTTTTTGTTGTGTATGTGTGTGTGTTTTTAATTGACATTGATTTTTTAGTCAACTCTCTTTTGTAGAGAATATTTTTAAGTTTAAAGTATTTCATTAATTTATTTCTTGCTTTGGTTACTTAAGTTGTTTTTTTTGTTATTTTAGAAATTTTATAGTTTTTTAGAAAACAGTTAACTTTAAATTATTTCTTTAGGACAAATCAAAAATCATGGATGCATTAAAGCATGCATCTAACATGCTTGGAGAGTTACGAACGTCTCTACTTTCACCTAAAAGTTACTATGAATTATGTATCTTTTGCTTAAAAATATTTATTTTTACGTTTTTTTTGCTTTTCGTACATTTTGTCAAATAAAAAAAAGTTGTTTCAGTTGATTGTTATTTGAATTTTTTTTTAAAGAATATTTTTTAAAGTATAATGGAAAAACCAAAGAAACTATAATTTATGTTTTTTGACTTAATTTATTTTGTTTTGGATCATGAGATCAATTGGGTCTTGGAAATAAAATGTTTTTATAAAAATAATTTTTTCTTTATATTTCCAACATTCTATTTATTTATTTTGTTTATTTATCTATTGATATATACTTAATGTGTATTTTACTGTTGAGGTTTAAAGCAGAAATAAATATGTTCTTTGTTGACATTAAAAAATTTTGCTGATATAATCTTAAGTAATGTGGCTTTTCTAATCTGACATTGAAAATAGAAAGTTCCCTTTCATTGCTTATTTAAATCATTGGATTTATAAACTTGTTCTATTAAAGATCATGAGCCAAATAATTTTTAAATATTTTTTTTTCACTAAAAGCATTAAATTTTATATTAAAAAATATATATATTTTTTAAACCAGCAATTAATTTTTCATGGATAAACTTACCCCACAATATTAATCTTGTTAGTTTTCAGCCTTTGAAAAATATTTTTATATTAGTAGAAGTCTACTATTTTTTCTGAAAACTGATTCACTCCCAACAAGGTTGCAACCAACCACTATTAAGTTGAGTTACTAGAAAGCATAGACCAAAGAAACAGTTAACAGAGAACTTAAAAAGTTGAATGTTTTAGGAGTCAGGAAAACATGAAGGTGGGAGAGTGTTTTAAAGCATTGAAGTGTGGGAAAAAACCTAGATGAATAAAAATTTTTTGAGCACAAATAGATACAGATACAGTAAAAGAACTGAAGTAGTGGTACACTGAGGTAGTGGTACACTAAAGTAGTGGTACACTGAGGTAGTGGTACACTGAGGTAGTGGTACACTGAAGTAGTGGTACACTGAGGCAATCATTTAGTTTATGTGATTTTGTTGATGGAAAGATAGCAAAACTCTACAGTCAAATTTAAAAAGAAACTAGAATTCTTTTTACCACCATATTATCAATCATTAAAATTCGTGATCTGATCTGAATAATTGCTAGAGAGTTTATTAAGAGTGTTCATCTTCAATAGAGGTCAAAAAATGGCTACTTGTGCAATTGATCACAATATTATCATTTATGTGAAAGTCTGTTTTCAGCAACTTAAAAAGTTTACACAGTTACACCCCAAGTAACGTCACAGTGACACCCCAAGTAATCAAAATTTGTTTCATAAAGCAAGGTTATAGAGCAGTTTAAAAAGATTGCAAAAATGTACCGAATAGTACTGATATTATATTGGAAAAACGTTTTTGTAGTCAGTTGAGTCAAAATGCAACCTCGTCTCAATACAAATGTCACTGTATTGTTGTTTAGAAAAAGTATTGTTGTTTAGAAAAGCTTTTTAAAAGTGTAATTTCTGCAATTTAACTCTAAAAATGTCATGGTATAGTCGTTTGTAAAAAAAAAATTTTTTTTTTAGGTTTATAGTTTTAAGCCCAGAACATTAAAAGCTGCTAAAATCTGCATTAAGTGCAAAGTTGTCTTTTATATATGTACTATCAATATCCACAAATTTTTTTTGCTCTAAGTTGAATTATTATTCCTATTTTTAAATTTATTTTATAAAAAAGCTATTGTTCTGGTTCAAGGAGCCTAAAAGTTTAGCGTGTGGGCAGAAGAGGTGAAAGAAAAAGAGAGAGAAAGAAAGAATTTTTGAAATATTTTGAGAAACTCAGCAAGTTGAAATTTGTCTAATGTCATAAAAAATAAGTTGTCTTTTAGATAAGTATTTAATTTTTTTGCTTTTTGGCTGTATTTCATTGGTTTTTTTGTTTTAAAATAAAATTGTTTATAACATCTCTATCTGTTCAAGCCTGTTACTTTGTAATAAAAAATTCTTGTTGAATGAATGATTCGGTATAAAATTTATTTGTTACAAATGATTTCAAATCGAAAAACATAGAAAAAAAAATACCAAACATATTCAATCCAGTTATTTTTTAAAGAAAAAAAAACTACATTTGTTTTAAGTGTTTAAGTGACGTTTCTTATCTTGTAGTACGTAAATTTGTAATAAGTTATAAAACATCAAAAACAGCATCGTACCACATAATTTTTGTTTTTTTTTGTTTTGTTTTTTTGTGATATTTCGGTCTAATTTTTAAAGACCATCATCAGACGTATAATAACAATTTAAAAACCGTTACAATTTTAAAAATCATAAAGAAGCCATTATAAAGACGACGTCAATAAAAATTGTTTTTTTATAATTTTTTTAAATAGTGGTCTCCAACTATTTGAAGCAACTTTTGCCCTGTTATCTCTAAGCAGTACCGGATATTGTTTAGCCTCCTGAGATGTTTGGGCATAGTTAATTTCAAGCGATTCCCTTATTTTCTTTTCATGATAGTTGTTATTTATAGATTAACTTTTTGGGTGCAGCCAGTCGAATATCCCATGGCATTCTTTGCAATGCTCAGTTGCTCCAGAAGCATACCAACTGCCACTCATGCTATTAGTTTGGTGTTCTATGCTTCTTTGCAAAATTCTCTTTTTTGTTTCCCCAATATAAATTCCCCCATACGAACACAGTTGCTGTTTGGCATTAAACTAGATTTGTTGTTACAGAGAATTGTTTTGAATTAGGTGGTGTTGTAAAAATAACTTTGACATTATATGTTTTTTAGTGCTTTTTGTAGTTTCGGTCCAAGTGTTGGTTGCCAAGGTAGCTTTATTGTTAGGATTGCTTTTACTTGAAAGGTAATTCGCGGCAATTTTTTCTAGATTTGATCTCTTACCGTTTTTTATTACCGTTTTTAACAAACATATCTATTATAAACTGAATCTCGTTAATGTATTTTTCGGAGCAGATTTTGGTGGCTCGTGATATGAAACCTTTAAAAACTCCAGTAATAATTGCAGGGTTGATATTTGAGTCAGGTTTTATTTGTATGTTTGTTATTGCTTCTTTACGGTGGACTTTGAAATCATAATGGTAATTGTTTGTGTTAGTTATTTTTGTATCTAAAAAATTTAGTTCTCTCTGATCATTTTCAACCTCTGACGTGTACAAAATATTGGATTTGGTGATTTGTTGATTTAATAAAATAAGAAATTTGTTATGCTTTTCAACTGATTTAATCTGGCATGGCTATCATAAACATGTCTCCTATAAGATTTTGGTGAAAAATTGTTGATTTCTGCAATATTTAGAGCTCTTGTTTCCAATTTTTGTAAGAATGCCTCTGCAATAACAACTATCAGTGATAATTCAATCAGACCTGAGTTAAGTATGGTTCTAATTTTATTTTTATACAAGAAATAGCATTGACTAAGACATAGTTCTATTAATTGGTAGATGTCAGTAAGTGTTCATTTGGTTCTGGTTTTAAGATCAGTTATATCATTGTTAAGATAATCAATTTTCACAGGTATGGCTTTATCAATTGGTATTGATGTATACAAAGCTATTACATCATGTTTTTTATTTTGATTTATTTCAATTTTGTATATTAGTGTTTTTTTTTGTTAGTTTGTTTTTTACATGAAATAAACAAAAAAAATATTTTTAAGTACTTTCATGTTTAAACAAAGTTTTAAGTGATTTAATGTTTTTATTTTATTTTCAGTTTTTATTTACCAATTTTCCCTTCATTAAAAATATTTTATTTGTCGCTATTTTTCACTTCATTTTAATTTTTAATCCAACTTAGTTTCCTATTTAACTAATCTAGATTTTAATAATTGTAGCTGTATGTCATTTATTTATACATTTTCAGGAACAGACATTTTCAGGAATAGACTTTTCCATTTAGAGAAATTAATTAGGAAAATGGTCTTGTTTATGTTTAAATTTTTGTTGTTGTTTTGTTTTGTTTTTCCTCAACTCAATATTAGACATGTGTGTTAGCGATGAGTTAAACCACCTTGAAATTTTCTTGTTGGATGAATTTGATAAAGGCCGAAAAGTTAATGATTTATATGAGCTTGTGCAATATGCTGGCAATATTGTTCCCAGACTGTAAGATTTTTAATTCTGATAACAAGTTATCATCAAATAAGCTATCATTTTAATCTAGTTTTCACATTTAAATTGTTTAATAATTCAATTTGAAAATTTGAAAAAATCACTTTTTTTGTTATTTTTTCATTCTTATTCAATATGGTTTATTTTTATAGATATTATGTTATATAGGATATAATAATAATTCTTTATGGTTTAAAAGATATACAATATACTTAATAAAATAATTTTTTCTAGGTACTTGCTAATAACTGTTGGTATTGTTTACATAAAATTTGGTGACGTACCGAAAAAAGATGTTATAAAAGATTTGGTTGAAATGTGTCGTGGAACACAGCATCCATTACGCGGGTTGTTTCTAAGAAACTATTTATTACAATCTACTCGAGGTCAACTTCCAGACAATGATTGTGATCCAAGGTATATTATAGTTCAACTTTTATAACAAAAACCAAATGTTTTTAAAAAAAAGTATTTTACCAACTTATTTATTTTCTTAACTATTGTTGTTTTAATTAATTGTTGTTTTAACCCTTTCCTAAGCTTCTTAACATTAGGTTTGGCAAAAAAGGCCACTGCCACAGCCACTGCACAGAGAAACAAGTTGAATTTGGTAGTATAATGAATAAAGGTGGAGATACCACATTGATTTAAGTCAAAAGATTAGTGTTTTAGTTAGATTTGAGTTAAAATAAGTTTTAGTGTTTAAAAACTCAAGCGACTTGATACTAAATTGTTGGTGATCAAAATGACTTTGATCAAACTTCTCAGATTAAGAACATATATTGCAACAAACATTCAAAATGTTTTTGAAAGGATAACAAACAATTTAACTGGTGAAGAGAGGTAAATATTGAAGCACACTAAAAATACATCATTTTAGAGTTTTTCAAGAGTTTTTGGAAGGTCAAAAGTGTGCTACTAGAAGCTGTGTACCACTGTAAAATCATCTATCATTCAAAATTTAATAATCAATGAAGAAATGAATGCAATTTTTCCAGGAAATTATGCACTGCCCAATGTACTGTTATGTGATTTGAATACTAGATTTGATTCAGATGTAGATGGTACTATAGTTAGTGAGCATTTATTAGTAGGTCCATACAATGGCCCTAAGTTTTAGTATTCATACTCTCTTAGCAGTTGCACTTGATAAAAAAAAAAGATGATATAGGGGCTGAACCTACGGACATAAAAGATATAAGAAAGACAAATAGTTGGCAGTACAAGCAGTTGATAACAATCTAATACTAAACATCATCCAGTACCAGAAGCACATCCTGGTGCTATTATTAGAAGGGATAGCCATCAAAATATATTAGCAATAATGGATGTATATAATGATGATAATAATACAGATTTCTATTTCATAATATAATATCAATATTTTATTTCATGTCCTATAATTGCTGAGATTATAAATGCTCGTGTTGATGCAGACAATGTCACAGTATCGAACAGAAAGGATATTAAATAGAGTTGTTGTAGGTTTAGTAGGACCTAATGGCAAACTAATTTAATCTAATCCATTACAATGGTGGTCCCAAAGAGTTACTCATTTGCCCATACTAGTTCATATTGCAAAGATATTATGTATTCTGGCAACATCAGCTCTAGTTAAACGCTTATTCTCCACTACAGGTAACACTATTGCAAATGATTGAACAAGAATATTATCTGAAAATGCTGAAGATTCAATTTTCTTACATGATGTATGGCTGTAATGTGAAAATGTATAACAAATTATTTAAACTAGAAAATAATTATAAATATAAATAACAAATAGTATAAAGAATACATAAAGAATATGGCAAATATCCAAAATAATTTCCTTTTATAATTTTTATAACTTATAATTTTTATAATAAAAATACCTTTTTTTTTTTGCTCCATATATTTCTTTAACCACACCCCACCCCACCCCCAAACTATTAGCGCCCCAGGGCCAAAGCCCCATTGGCCACCCCCTTATTACACTATTGGCTGCATGTATGATAGAGTCTGACTTCTATTGTTTTATTTAAAAATAAAAAAATTTAATATATACAGAGATTTTAAAGTTGAAAAGTATTTTTTTTAATTTATAGTCACAATTCTCTGTTATAGGCTGATTAGCTTTAACTTGAAGCTAAAGCTAATTGCTACAAATCAATCAGCCACAAACCCTACTCAAGGCAAGCCACAGCGGAACCCCACATAATTGTTAAATCACCTCAGTTGATTAGCATGCTGCTTAATTATTGAATTTCCATCAGTAATAGTACAGTGGTTTAATTGCTGGTTTTGACTCTGCTGCACATATTAGAGTATAAATGTACGAATACTGTCTTTTTAATTATATATATAATTAAAAAAACAGTATTTGTACATTTATACTCTCATATATATATATATATATATATATATATATATATATATATATATATATATATATATATATATATATATATATATATATATATATATATAGATTTAAAAATATGTAGATTTTATATTTATATTATAGAGTAGATTTTAATATCCTAAATTGATTAAAAAAAAAGTTAGAACAGTGGTTTGTTGTAATTAATTGTTTAAAACTAACAATTTCTGAGACTAATTTTGATTGAAATACTTAAATTGACATTTTTTCAAAAGTTGCACCTAATATCCGAGAGTTTCTTTATTTTATGCAATATCTGTTTTTTTTTTTGTTATTCACCTCCTCAAGGCCAAGAAAGCCACTACAGATGAGGAAGCTACTTAATAGTGGTTATAAACCTCTCTCAACTCTATAACTCCAAAACACAAACCTTGATGAACAAGGCCGCTGCGCGGAGAAACAAGTTGGGCACAGTACTACCAAGGACATTGTGGGGATCAAACTCAGAATTTCTCGCTTGCAAAGCAAGCACTTTACCACTACACCACTACCGCATCTACTTGTGACATTAACACACATAGAGTAGTTTTTTCTTCTAAACTATCATTCACCAGGATAACCTAAAGTTTATTATTTTTTGTGAATACTTTCAAAACTTGTTAATTGAAATGATATTAGCTAAAATCCTATTGAATTCTTCTTTGATTACATATTTCAATGGCTGCTTATAATATAAATGTAAATTATTTTTTAAATTTTCCAGTATCTATCATTAACTCAAGTCAGAGGTGATCTGTAAATAGCTCTAGGTGTGAATCAGTTGATTCTTATGACAACAATATCAAAATATTCAAAATTTTCAAAAAGAACAGCTGATACTAATCTTTTCACATTGTTTCAAATATTGAGTTGGATGACTTCTAGAAATTCTGAATGCTTTAAAGCAGCAGATTTAGTAACGAAGCTTCTAATGTTTGTGTTTGTTGAAAGTTTTACTTTTTTTTTTTTTTTTTTTAAATAAAAGATTTTAAATGTGACTTTGGGTTGTGAAATGTTTATGCCATTATTTGATTATGCAACCTTTAAATGTAAAATTTTGTTGATTTCTTTTTAGTGAAGGGACAGTTCATGATTCAATTGATTTTATTCTTCTAAATTTTGCTGAAATGAATAAGCTTTGGGTAAGAATGCAACACCAAGGCCATTCAAAGTTTAAAGAAAAAAGAGAACGTGAGCGTCAGGAATTAAAAATTTTAGTTGGAACAAACCTTGTGAGATTGAGCCAGCTGGAAGGAATCGATGTGGAAATTTATAAAAAGGTTTTTTACATTTAGTTCGCAATATATAGAAATAAAAAAACTCTAAAAATGATAAATCATTTGAAAATTATACATTTAGAAACCATTTTTATAAACCATGCAAACATAATAAATGAGTGTTTTCTAAGTGTAATTAGTAAATAATAGCATGCAATTAACTAGCTAGAATACCGATTTCTAGGATGTTTTACCAGGAGTATTAGAACAATGTATATGCTGCAGGGATGCTATTGCTCAGGAGTATCTAATGGAGTGTATTATACAAGTATGTTTTTTTGTTGATTATTTTCACTTCATCTGTTTATTATTATTATATATTACTATTTAATTTGTTATTCAGATAGTATATTCAGTATTTTTATATGTTATTATATTTTATATATTATTATTTTTATTAATTTTATCAAGTTTTTATATTTATATAAAATTCTTTTAAAAATTTTTTATGTAATTATTATAAAATTGATAACTTTTGTTGTTGTCATTTATAAAGGTTTTTCCAGACGATTTTCATCTTCAAACCCTAAATCCGTTTTTAAAAGCTTGCGCAGATCTTCATCAAGATGTGAATGTCAAAAATATTATTATTGCACTGATTGATCGTCTGGCCATGTATGCTAATCGTGGAGATGGACCAGGCATTCCTAATGATATTCGTTTGTTTGAAATTTTCTCTCAACAAGTGGCTCATGTAATTCAGGTAATTGGGTTATTAAATGGTGTTCTGTATTTTTGACTTCTGTAGGTTCGAAGCCTTGAACTGTTGATAAATTGGTGTAAATAGAATCGTTAACTGATTCTTTCTTACGATTTGCTTGGTTATTAGAAACAATAAATTGACAAATTTACTTTTATTAAAATGTTGTTTTTTTTTTGCTTGTATTTTTTTATATTTGTTTCTGCTTGTGCTATTTTGCTAAAAGTAAAAGTAACAGTAACAGTTTAACAGAGTTTAATGTGCTCAATGAAGAATATAAAAAAGCTATAGAATTTTAATGATTAATGAAAAATTAGAAATTAGACAATAAAAGTTAAAAAATAGGAAAATGTAAGATTAAATGGGTAAAAAATTATTTATTTTTTTTTGTTTTAAAATGATCATAAAGTTTGTTATAATTAATAAATTAAAAAATGACTTTATTTAAGTAGTATTTTAACATATTCGAAAAATTATAAATCAATTCTTTTTTTAACTACATTTAATTTTTATTAATAATTTTAATTTTTATACTAAATTGAATAAAGATTTAACATTAGATTATATTTATTGTTAGATGATATGGTTCTTTTTTTTAATTTTATTTAATTAAATACATAGATGCACTCCTAACTTTTTTTTAGTCAAGGAGTGACATGCCAACAGAAGACATTGTGGCTTTACAAGTATCTCTTATTAATCTTGCTTTGAAATGTTATCCAGATCGTGTTGACTATGTTGATAAAGTCCTGGAGTACACAGAAGAAATATTTAGTAAACTTAATTTGGCTCAGTATGCTTTTTTTTTTTCTAGCTTTTTTGTTTGTTTAGTTTTCCCTGTTGTTACTAAGTATAAAAAGTCATTGAATCATTTTATTGAAGATACACAAAAAAAAATTTTGATTGCAATCATGCATTACATAGTGTATATAATAATTTCTGACATCCTATATTAGTTTTGGTGAGGCGTAAAATAGTTTTTAAAATAATTTTTAGTATTGATAAAAACAATGCTGTTTCAAAAGAATTAATGAGACTGCTCAAAATTCCTGTTGATGCATACAACAATGTCCTTACCATTCTAAAGTTAAAGCATTTTGCTCCACTTTTTGGATATTTTCATTATGCTACCAGGAAAGAAATGGCAATGTACGTAATTAATAATGCTCTTGACAATGAAACTTATATACCATCGATGGAAGAGGTTGACAGTGTTCTACAGCTTGCTGCACCTTTAATTATGGACCAAGATGATCAGCCTGCAGAACCAGTACGAAAACATTTTAATAGTAGTTTTTGTTTATTGTTGTTGTATGATATAGACAAGTTCATAAGAGTTTAAGAGTGTTTATTTTTAAGGAAGATCCTGAAGACTTTGCAGAAGAGCAAGGGCTTATGGGTAGACTTGTTACATTGCTTTACTCAGATAATCCTGATCAGCAATATTTGGTAAATTTTTTTAATTTATTGATTTTTTTAATATTTTGAATTAATGGTTATTATGTATATACATGCTTATAAAAACCTATAATATACTTATTCAAGTAAGGATTTATGGTTAATGTCTATGCATACCAGGGTTGGGGTCAAATACATATTTATATTTGGTGAAAATGGGCAAAATTGACATATTTGTATTTGTATTGTATTTGATTAAAAGTGCTTTAATTATTTGTACTTGATTGAAATGTATTTGCATTTCCATAAACTAGGTTAACTACCAAGAGATTGTTTGTTTTTTAATTTTTAACACTAAAAAAAGCTAAAAATGTGTTTTTAATGGATATTTGTTAGAAGGCTTGTTTTCATTCTTATACATGCAGACCATTTTTTTAGACTTATCTTGAAAAAATTCTTCTATTTTTTCTAAATTAAATTACAAATATTTACTTGTATTTGTATTTGGAAAATGTCCATTGAATATATTTGTATTTGAATTTGTATTTAGAAATTTAGAATTAATGTATTTGTTAAATGTATTTTGATCAAACATATTTGCCACAAGCCTGATGCGTACCCTTTCAAAACACTTTAATGTGATTATTAACAAAAATGTTTATACTTGTTTCTTTGTGAATTTTTTTATTTTAGATACTAACAACTGCTCGTAAACATTTTGGTAATGGTGGTGAAAAAAGAATTAAGTTGACTCTTCCTCCTTTGGTCTTTGCAGCATTTAGATTAGCCTTTATTTATCGCAGCCAACAAGATCAGGTTTTTTTTTCAAGTTTTTCATTCAACAAAACCATTATAATTTATTTATTTTTTAAATCATAAACAAACTTTTTTTTTTTTTTTTCCTTCTTGTTTTGATATATAGTGGCTGTATTTACTTTTTTTTATCATAACTGTTCTTTGTAATTATCTTGAAATTTTGTTGCAATCTATTTAAATGGACTCGCTAACTCCCAACAAATGATGTGTTCAAATTAAAGCTGTTAAAAAAAAATTATTTGAGTTAATTTTATTTAAAACTTAATAAATATATGTTAAGAAAGCCTAAACTTGTTTTAGTCAATGATAAGTGGGACAAAAAGTATTTTATTATTTATAAAAACTTTTTTATTGCATTTTTTTTTTTAATAAAAGGATGATAAATGGGACAAAAAATGCCAAAAGATTTTTCAGTTTTGCCACCAAACTATATGTGCACTTTCTAAAGCTGAATATGCAGAACTATCATTAAGATTGTTTCTTCAAGGAGCTCTAGCTGCTGATCAACAGAGGTTTACTAATGCTGAAACCGTTGCATATGAGTTCATGAGTCAGGTTTAACTTATTATTTTTTGCAGGTTTATATTGTTTATTTTTTTTTTTTTTTTTTTTTTTTAGTGTTTTGAGTATTTCAAGTTTTTCTTATTATTTTAAATTTTCTTGTATTTTCATAAAGTTTAAAAAATATCACCTATGGCGCTACTGTATTTGTTGACATATCAATGGATTGGTTGAGTTTAATTCTTTTTTAGGCATTTGCAATATATGAAGATGAAATCTCAGATTCCAAAGCACAACTGGCTGCAATTACATTAATAATTGGAACCTTTGAAAAAATGGTTTGCTTTAGTGAAGAAAACCATGAACCACTTCGAACTCAATGTGCACTTGCAGCTTCAAAACTTCTTAAAAAGCCAGACCAATGTCGAGGTGTTTCTGTATGTTCACATTTATTCTGGTCAGGGCGTGTAAACAATGAAGATGATACAGAAAAAGTTGAAGTATGTACATTTAATAGCATGTTTGTGTACCTATTGTTTGATGAAGTATGCACATTTAATAAAATGTTTGTGTTTCTGTTGTTTTAAAATATGTAAAACTTGTTTGTTTAGTGTCATGATGGTAAACGAGTAATGGAATGTTTAAAGAAATCCCTACGTATTGCTAATCAATGCATGGATCCAACAGTACAAGTTCAGCTGTTTGTAGAAATACTAAACAGATATTTATATTACTATGGGAGGGGAAATGAAGCTGTAAGTATCACATGTTATTTTAAATATGTTTGTATGTATGTATGTATGTATGTATGTATGTATGTATGTATGTATATATATATATATATATATTTATATATATATATATATATATATATATGTATATATATATATATATATATATATATATATATATATATATATTGTATATAAATGTATATATATATATAAACATATATATACAATATATGTATATATATATATACATATATATATATACAATATATGTATATATATATATATATATATATATATATATATATATATATATATATATATATATAAATATAAATATATACAGTTAGAGAAATAAGTATCCAAACAAAAGATTTTTTATGGAAAATAAACTTTGTCAGGTTATTTCCGAAAAAAAAAAACTTTATAAAAATAAAAGAAATGATAATTCTGAAAGAAAATTTTATTACGAATTCAATATGCAAAAAAAAAAATATCAATAATAATATTTAATTGATAAAAAATTAAGATACATTTAAACTATGGGATTTTTTAGCATTAAATAAGTATCCAAACAAAATTTTAAAGATTAAGGCTTAAAGATTTTTAATATCGAGTTGGACCGCCTTTAGCTTTTAAGACTTCTGCAAGTCAACATGGTATCGATTCAACTAATTTCTTAGTCGTATCTGAGTCGATATCAGCCCAAGCTTCTTGGAGCATGATTTTTAAATCTTCTTTTCTTTTTAGACATCGTGTGCCACAATTTTTATCCAGAATAGCCCAGAGATGTTCAATTGGGTTGAGATCTGGACTTTGCGCAGGCCATTCAAGTAACTCAATTTGCTTTTGGATAAAAAACTCTTTTGCTTTCTTTGACGTATGTTTAGGGTCATTGTCTTGTTGGAAGATAAAATGTTTTCCTAATCGCAGTTTTTCAGTTGAAGCCAGAAGATTTTTATTGAGAATGTTAACATAAACCTCAGAGTCCATAATTCTATCAATAAACTCCAGTTTTCCTGTTCCGTTCCAAGCCATCGATCCCCATACCATAACATTGCCTCCACTAAATTTTACTGTGCCTCGAATACAACTGAGTGTGAATGCTTTTTTTCTCTATACTTTTTGAGCTCCATCGGACTTCACAAGATTAAATTTTGACTCGTCCGTCCACAAAACTTTCCTCCAGAATGAAACCGGCATATTTACATATTTTTTAGCAAATGCAAGTCTTCGTTTTCGATGGATTTTTGAAAGGAATGGTTTCTTGTGTGGAACTCTTGCTTTGAATCCACTTTCTTTCAATCGATTTCGAATAGTACATGAGCTCACTTTTAACCCAAAATCTTTCTCAAGGAGGCTTGAAACTTTTGGTGCTGATAAAAAGCGGTTATTTTGCACCATCTTGACAATTTGTCGATCTATTCTTGATGTTGTTTTACGCTTTGCTCCAAATCTGGGCTGATTTTGCACATATCTAAACATATTATACTTTTTAATCAGATCGCTGATGGTTCCTAATGCCATTCCAGTCGCTTTATTTATCGACCTAAACGTTTTACCTTGCTTGAACAAGTCAATAACCAAATTGCGTTGAGCTTGGGACCATTCCTTGATTTTAACTCCCATACTTGATGATATCAATGGTAAATCAAATGAATTTAAAAAAATATCAGTCAATTATTAAAAATTAATCGTTATAAAACAACAATATTTCTAAAACCATTGGTTTAAAAACTTTTTTTAATAATCAATTTCAAAACTTCGTTTACAAAACAACATGTTCGGATAATTATTTTTCATTGAAGTTTTAACACTCCTTCGGGAATCGTTAAATTTTAGCAACGCAAGTTAATTACCGTTGATTAATTTTTTGCAACATAAAATCGTAATTAAATTTTAGAATAATTATAAAAGTATTTATCAAAAACATATGTTTTTCTGAAATAACCTGACAAAGTTTATTTTTCACAATAAAATGTTTTGTTCGGATACTTATTTCTCTGACTGTATATATATATTGTATATAAATATATGTATATATATATACATGTTATAAACTTAGGTAAGTTGTTTAACGTCTTGCAAAATAGGGGGCTGCCAATGGTTTCAGTATACACATTGATTGACTAAACAGGGAGAACATGTGAGGAGTGTTGCTATATTGACTAAGAGTTTGGGTTGGGGCAGCAATTATTTTTTTAACTATTGTTCTTTTTTTTCTTTTTCTGATAAAGTGGTATAGAATAAAAAACAAAAAAAATTCAGCCAATATATATCTATATACACTATAGTAGATTATTTAACAAGAAAATCTACTAAGATATTATTTTACGTTCAGTAAAATTTTAATAACAAATAATTTTTTTTAAACTAAACAAAAAAAAAGTCTTGATGAATGGTCTGTTGAATGGAAACTGGGTTTGAATTTTAAGAAATGTAAAATAATGCATTTTATTGCAAGTAATAAAAGATATTCTTATTTCATGAAAAATGATGGTAAACTAAAAGAAATTGAAAAATCTACTCCGAAAAAGATTTAGGTGTTTATATATCCAAGGATTTGAAATGGGAAAGACAAGTAAGGAATGCTGCTAGTAAAGCAAACAATATGCTTGCAATATTAAATAATACTTTTAGGTATAAAGATAAGTACCTCATGAAAATGTTTTATTGCACATACGTTAGACCTCATTTGGAGTTTGTAATTCAAGCTTGGAATCCCTATTATAAAAATGATATCAAAGAACTTGAAAAAGTTTAAAGAAGAGCAACTAAATTGATACCATAATTAAGACATCTGGGATATAATCAAAGACTAAAAATATGAGATTTAACAACTTTAGAAGTTCGAAAACTAAGAGGTGACCTTATACAACAATATAGATTGTATAAAGGTTTTGAATCTATTGATATGAAGAAAGTCCAGATGCAAATGCATTCAATCAATACACCAGGTCCAGCATCCAATACTAGAGGTTATAAACGTTGTGTTAAATCAGAGTTTGTGAAAAATTGTTCAAGTAGACAACACTTCTTTACAAACAGGGTTGTCTTTGGATGAAATAATTTACAGGAATTGGTAGTGGAGTCTACATCAGTCAAAGAGTTTAAATCCAGACTTAAGCTTATTGACTTGCAGATAATATTGAACAAGAAAAACAGGTTGCAGTTAAATTATTAGACAACTATTGTGTTGGCTGTCATAGATTGCCTGATGGCGCTAGATGGCGCTCTCAACAGCATTTGAATTATATTATATTAAACATCAATGAAAATAATTTGAAACTACAACAACTAAGCAAGTTTTATCATTGCATTGGAAATCTGTTAATGAAAAATAAGTTAAACGTAAATATTATAAATTAAATAAAATGTAAATCACATGAATTAGTTTTCCAAAATAGTTTTACAGATTTAGATTTTTTGCTAAACTTTTTTTTTTCTTCTTTTTTTTTTTTCAAATTTTAAAAGTGGATAGGGGTAGAATGCTTAAAATTGGACCTGCTCGATGATTTAAATACACTACTAGTAATAAATGCATGAAAATACTTTTTTTTTTTAAATGAATCAGAAATCAATATATAATAGAATATTTTCTAAATTTATTTGCTCTCCATGAAATTAAATGTATAAAGCATCTATTTAGTAATTTTCCTTTTAAAACAGTAGAGAAAGTTGAAAAAAATTTATTTCCAAGAATTTTTTACTTTAATTGAAAGTTGAATTTGTGTTTAAAGAAAGAAACAACCTAAAAGTAAGCCTTTGTTTTGACAATTTGATAACAATTTGATTATTAAAGTAAATTAACCCTTATAATGTTAAATTATTGATTTTATTACTTTGCTGGTTTAATTCAAAGTTTTTCTGGGGCCTATTTATCTGTTATATATTAAACTATTATGTTATTTTTTTTTTTTTTTAATTATTCACCTTCCCAAGGCCGAGAGGGCCACTAAAGTTGAGGAGGTTACTTTTGTGGATACAACCCTCTCTTAACTCTATAAATCCGAAGGCGAGCGCTCTACCACTACACCACTACCGCGTTTTAATATATTTGCTTTATGTCTTTGCTTTAATATAATCTCCTTGATATATTGGCATTTTTTAGTGTTGAAATTGCATCACAAATTTTGCAATATTTAGATTATTAGCTTATTAACTTTTATGATTTTAAAAAAAACAAAAATGTAATTAAAGTAATGGTCAAATTTCTTAAACTCAATTTCTAAACCTCTATTACAAAATATGTTCCGGTTAATGGAAAGTTTATATGGATGAGTTTTATCTTTCTTTTAGGACCTAAATATGAGAACAGGATTCCTTGAATGGAATACTGTTTAAAAAATGTTTGTTCATTCATTTGACATATCAATATAAGTATTCCTTGTATTACTGTAGCCATATTTGTTATATTACTGTTGTTATATTTGGGTTGGTTTTTATAATTTCTTCACCAACCAAGTGTGTAATAATTGGAATTTGTTACCAAATGAAATTGTAGAAGCAAGATTGTTGAATGTTTTGTATATTTTGTATATAGTATTGTGCAAATTAGTTCGGACAGTGGAAATTGGAATAATTTTCACAATAAGCCCAACTTTTAGCTATGATACTAAAGATTCTCTTGTTTTTTCAGATAAATAAGTGTTTTACTGTAGTCTAGTAGTGTCTGGCAACTCTTTGCTGCCGGGAAGACATTCTAGCAAACGCATCAGTGGCTTCAGTGCTACTCCAGGCTTTGTGCAGAAAGGTTGTGACGGATTATTCACCTCGTATTCACAATGGACATCACTCCCAAGAAACGTGCAAGCATTATAACTCTTAAAGAACATGCTGGTTTGAGCATTAGACAGATTTCTAAGAAAATGAAGGTGGCCAAGTCAACCGTTGGTGACATCTTGAAAAGAAAAAAAGACACTGGTGAATTTTCAACACTGCGACAAGGAAGATGTGGAAGAAAACGCAAGGCAACACCTCGCGATGATACAGTTATCATCAGAGAAAGTATAAAGAATCCTAAGAAAACAAGTGCAGACCTTCAGAGAGATTTCTCCACATCAGGCGTAAATATTTCTTCTTCAACTGTCCGACGAAGGCTCCTTGAAGTTGGCAGATTTGCTAGAAAACCTCTAAAGAAACAGTTATTGACATCGGTTATGAATAGAAAACGTCTTTAATAGGTACGTAGGTATTCTCAATGGACAGCAGACGACTGGAAAAAAGTAGTATTCTCCGACAAATCGCATTTTGAAGTCCATGGCTACAGGTCAAAGTTTGTGAGACAAAGCAAAGGTGAACCGCTTCAGTCAGGACATATTCAACAAGCACCCAAACATCCGCCTAAGAAGATGTTTTGGGGTAGTTTTAGTGCTAAAGGCCTTGGACGACTCTTAACGTAGAAGGAAACTCATTTGCTTCCTAGTATGACAAGGGACTTTCCTGATGGAGATGGCATTTTTCAGCAGGATCACACACCATGCCATACTTCACTTAAAATGCGCACATTCTTTGAAGAAAGTGGACTGGAGATTTTAGACTGGCCTGGAATTTCTCCAGACATCAATCCCATTGAAAACTTATGGGCTATAATCAAACAAAGACTCCTGAAAGAAGACTGTTCGACAATGGCAAAGCTAATTAGTGCTGTAATTAGGACCTGGTATCATGATGAGCAAGTGACTAAAATGTGTTCAACTTTGGTCGAATCCATGCCAAATTGTGTTCAAATGCTTGTAAAAGCAAAAGGAGGTCATATCTCCTATTAATTATATCATATTTTGTACCATTGGCATGTTTTTTTTGAATAAAACTTCAATATGGCAAATAATTGTGTTATTTCAACCACTGTCCGAACTAATTTGCAAAATACTGTATATATATATATATATATATATATATATATATATATATATATATATATATATATATATATATATATATATATATATATATATATATATATATACAGTGGTGTGCAAAATAATAGGTAATAATAAGGATAATGCGTTTATTACATCATAATTATGAATATGTTTGATATAAACGCGGGAATCCCACATATATTTCTAACCTCAATTTCTTATGTATATTGTGTTGTTTACTGGTGATGTATAAACAAGTTTGTACATGATTATTATTTGATTTTTTATGAACACTTTAATTTAAGGTGTACAAAATAATAAGTAATGCATATTTAAAATTACATTATTTACAATAATTTAATTTATTTAGTTAAAAGATGAAAATTGTTAACAGTTACTATGAAATTTGTTGAATTAAAATGAAAATATTTACTTTTTTAGAAGAAATTTAAAAAAAGGATAAAAAATAAAAGAAAAATGGGACATAGCGTACATTGTTCGGAAGATAAAAGAAATTTAATCTAAATTTTACGAAATGGTAAAACTTTGAAAGAAATTTCAAATTCAATGGACTGTTCAATTAATATGGTAAACACGTGGTCGAAAGAGGAAAACATCTAAAAGAGATGACAAAATTATTGTTCTTTATTCCAAAAGAAATCCTTTTGCAACGTCAATAGAAATAAAAACTACTCTTGGCCTGCAAATTGATGCTTCAACAGTTAGAAAAAGGCTTACTCAACAAAATGTTAAAGCCAAAGTACCAAAGAGGTGTCCATTTTTATCACGAAATAATATTAAAAACAGGAAAGA
The DNA here is from genome assembly GCF_038396675.1 of Hydra vulgaris. Lineage (NCBI taxonomy): Eukaryota > Metazoa > Cnidaria > Hydrozoa > Anthoathecata > Hydridae > Hydra > Hydra vulgaris. Next base: position 43,488,629 of record NC_088934.1, on the reverse strand, counting down.
TTTTGCTAGGAAACACGTGGGCTGGCCATCTTTAAAATGGCAAAATATTCTTTGGTCAGATGAGACCAAAATTAACTTGTTTGGGTCCGATGCACTGAAAAAATATGTCAGAAGACCAAAAAGAAAAGAATATGATCCTAGATATACCATCAAAACGGTTAAACATAGTGGTGGAAATATTAAAATATGGGGTTGCTTTTTATATTATGGAGTAGGTCCCCTTTTTTTGCATCAAAGAAAATATGAAGAAAGAAATATATTTAAATATACTGCAGGATGTTATGCTAACCTTCGCAGAAGAAAACCTACCTTTGATTTGGGTCTATCAACAAGATAATTCGGATTTTGAAGTGGGCAGCCAAATCACCGGACATAAATCCGATAGAAAATCTCTGGGCACACGTTAAAAATGAATTAGGAAAACTTCCTAAGACCAAAAATAAAGATGAGCATTTGACATTAAACATTAAATTTATTTGGAAAAACATTCCAATAAGTACATGCCAAAAATTAGTTGATACCATGCCGAAAGGATGTGTAGCGATAATTGCGAATAAAGGGTATAAAACCAAATATTAATAAACCATAAGTAAATTAAATTTTTACTTATCATTGTTCATTATTTACAAGAAAATATGTACTTAATATTAATTTATCTACTTTCTTGCACAGTAGATATTTTTAAAAATAATCTAATTATATAGGCTAGTAAACAAATTTTTTTTTTTAATTGTTTGCTTAAATTAAAAATATTAGTTAATAGTTGAATTAATTGTAGAATAACTAATTAAATAAATTAGATTACTATCAAGTACTTATTTTGTACGAAAAATCAAATTATTTAACAATTACCTATTATTTTGCACACCACTGTATGTATGTATGTATATATATATATATATATATATATATATATATATATATATATATATATATATATATATATATATATATATATATATATATATATATTGCCAGCAAACTTAATACCAAAAAGACTTCTAACTTAACTTCTAGATTATGTCACCTAGTTGTGTTGCATCCATTTATAACAGTACCACCCTAATATGAGCCCACTCAGGCACTGCCCTTGGGCCTTGCACTTCATATAATATAGAATTTTCGAAATAACAGATTAACAAACCACCAAATTTTGTTTTTGAATACACGTATTAAATTTTATATGTAAGAATTACAAATTGATATTTTTAGAGATGTTATAATAAATAAAAATAAATTAAAACTTTTTAAAAAAATTAAAATAAAACTGAATTTAAATTATCCATCGAGTTAATGGTGCTCGTTTAAAAAGAAAAAAATTCGCTAATAACGAATTGATAATTCGATTATCCTGAATAACTTAATTTGGTATATAAGTTCGACCAAAATTTACTAGCCGCCAATATTTAAGTTAGAAATTTTTCATTTTAGGTTAATTCAACAATTTTAAATCAATTGATCGACAAAATTCGCGAAGATCTTCCTGGATTGGAGACAAATGACGAAACTGATCAAATAAACAAACACTTTCAAAATACTCTAATGAGAATTCAATCAAAAAAGGCAAGCTCCGATGAAAGCGAAGCCGCACTTTATAAAGATCTTTTATTTTGATTTTTATCCTTTTATGACTTTTTAAAATGACTTTCTTTTGTACCTAACCGATAAAAAAATAAAAATTTGTAAACCTAGTTATATTGTCGTAACCTGGCTATTTAAGTTAAACTGGAGTCAGTTTTAGGATATCTTCACTTTAAAATTTAGGATTTTTCTTTTAAATTTAAGTATTATTTTTTATAATGAATTTATTAATTGATGTAAAAATTAATGTTTTGTCAAGTAACTATTGTTTGTTGACGTTAGTTGAATAGTTTTATTAATATTGATTTTGTCGTGTTATTTTTTGAACACTTAGGTTGTAGAAAAAAATCACTAATTAACTCTTTATCAGCCTTAAAAACAAAAAGTTATAGCATTCCAAGATGCCGCACTAAGCGTCAGAATGATCAAAAAGCGTCAAAACCTCAACAAATTTTGACATACGTCGTAATTAAAGCATATGTTAAAGAAATTGTTTTTTGGGTTTTTAAAATGAGAGGTTTTAAAAAAAACTCAACTTTTAACTTTTTTTTTCTTTGAGTATAGTTGTACAATATACAGAAACAAAAACATTTTTTTGTAAGATAAAGACTAATTTTGTAAATTAAAAATTTTCGATTATTAGATATAAAAGGATTCCTAAACTAGAGTTGTTAACCGGAAGATTTCGTACAATCCGGAAAATTAAAGTTCTTTCGGAAGGATATTGAGAATGAATTTTAGAAAACAAAAAAACCGTCGATGTTCATTTCGCAAAAGCTACTTACGAAATGTTGCCTTTCGCAAGTTGAATTACGAAATAAAACTATTTTGCTACATACAAAAGTAGCGCTTATGGAAGTTGCACTTGCGAAACGGGCTCTTTCGCTAAACGACGTTTTAAAGTCTATAAAAATATCTTGTTGGCCAAACGGATATAATTGTAAAAAATAAAATTTTTATATACCAAAATGTTTATAATAAAATTTTATTTTCAGTATTACAACATATGAACATTTTAAGGTTTTATTTTTTGAAATAATAATAAAAAACCAAATTTCTAAAGTAAACCAAAGTTGGTACTTGATAAATAAAATATATACAAACACTGGCATAGAGACGTGTTGCGGATGGAGCGTAGCCCTTTCCGTCAGAACTAACTCAAAGTTTCAGTTTTTTCTATTTAAATTTTAGCTGCGTTAGGCCCCCATAATTTCAGCCCTTCCCCCCCCCCCCCCCCAATCCTAACTTTCTTAACCTTTCTAGGTCACTGTATATATATATAAAATATATGGAACACGATGCATGCATTGTGTCGTACTCAGCACACATAATTACAAACAGGTTGAAAACATTCAACAATCTTGCTTCAACGATTTCATTTAGTAACAAATTCCAATTATTACCCACTCGGTTGGTGAAGAAATTTTATATTTTTGTAAACTTGAAGGTACGTTTTTCTGCTCTGTATTTCTTGCTCCGTACTAAAGAAGCAGGATCTGAACAAGATAAAGATGGTGTTAATTGTAGATTTTTGTATCAATTTATTTGGTCTATGTTGTGCTTAAATCTGTATTGATGAATAAGATCTCCTTTTGCCCGTCTATTATCTAATGTTTTAAACCCATTGCTTTAAGTCTATTGTGACATGTTTTTAAGTTATGGAAAACATCTTTTAAAAAATTTTATTTTTTGCGGTTGATTCTTTTTTTTTTATCATTATTATTTTTTATTTGAATTTTTTATTTGAATTTAATTTCTTGGGGGATTTTTTTCCGGGGAAGTTTTTCGGGGGGATAATTTCCAAGGAGATTTTTTCCGGGGGGATTTTTTTCCTTGAACCAACAAAGCAAAACTAAAATACATCAGCTAGAATTAAAATATCAATTTAAAGCCCATGTTGAAAGTAAGCAAAACTAAACTTCTTCTTCATCTGAACCGATGCAAAATTGGTCTTTAAGATTTTTTAAAAGTGCTTTAACTTCACCTAGCAATAGTTTAAAAAAAACTTGTAAAGATTGGTGGACAAATGTTTCAAAATAACGTATAAAAAGTGTGAAAAAGATTTGTCTGACAGATTTTGAGAATTGTGCAGCCTGTATTAATGAATGTACTTATTATAGCACCCTGTTTGCTCTACAGACAGAATTATAAAGAACCTGCAGAGTGCAATTCAAATTCGTAATGGCAATTATAACTGCCTGATGCCTGAAATGATAATTTTCTTGAAATAATGGAAATGTAAATTCAACCATTTGTTAGCAGTTTCAAAGGCTATTGTAATCTAAAGTACAAAAAAAAATACTATTGATAACTGAAAAAGGCATTTGACATAAAAAATGGCTGCATTTTGCAAAGATCGACGTGCACAGATTTCCGTCATTGAAGCATCACTACCGCCATCTTACGATTAATTGATTCTTATACCAGGAGCTTCTAGAACTCTTTCGAGGAATTTCTGTTTCCTAAATCCTCATCAGCTATATTTTTTCACAATAAAATCTGCTTTTTTAAAACCCTATTTGTAACCAGTTTTAAGTAATGGTTCGTAGTCTTAAAAAAGTAAATGGAGAATAGTTATTTTAAACTTATAAGTTTCTGGATTAGGAGATGGAAATTTGTCACTTTATTTGGCCATTTCTTCTGAAATAGCTCTGCAAACATGGCATTTTACGGGTGCTCTTTTATCAACAAAACCACTGACAACTTTTTATTAAAACTTCATAACCGGATAAGAATAATAAAATTTTTTCCATATAACCTTCAGAAAAATTGTTGTTTTTTTAAACCGAGCTTGGGTCCTAGGGACCTGATAATATATAGCTTTTTTATTGGATTAGCTATTTAGCGTAAGTCTAGTTCAAATAACATAAATACGTTTGGCATACATTGGTATAATATTTTTTACAGCGACTGATTTTGGTATTTTTACCTAGAACCAATTTTGTTTTTGCTCGTCATAAGGATGTACCCCTGTTGGTATTATTGAAACAACTTTGATGTTAAAATAACAAACAACTGCAGTTAAAATCCTTATATTTTTCCAAAAATAATAATTCCAAAAATAATAAATTGATATTTTTCCCCTTTAATTTTAAATGTTTATCAAACAGTGTTATTATTATATACTAGAAACCAAAGGCTTACTTTGTCATGAATTTCCAACAACATTATTGAAAAATAGCTAAAAGCTATTTCAGAGTTTTAATTGAGTAGATTACCTATTAAACCTTATAATATGCAAGAAAATTAACTTAAAAAGATACAATTAAACTTTCAACTAAAAATAATTTGATTGACTTTTGAAATATAGAACTTGCCAAAGCGAAGTTAAAAAGTTGTTTATGGGAAGCATAAAAAACTATATTGCTCGTTTGCATCATTGTATTTCTTACGTTAGGCCGATGTTATTTTTATGACGTCGGCCTAACATAAACTTTATAATTGTAAATACTTTATATAGGTGAAATATAAAAAATAAAAATTAATTTAATATATATATATTTTCAAAACATGATTCATTTCAAAACCGGTTTTACTGTACCAACAACCTTTTTTTGGAACCCCGGTAATGCTCTCTTAAAATTGGATACCGGAATATCTGGTCATTCAACACACAGTTGATACTAAAAAGAATACAATATTCAACATTCTAGAATTAAACTTTTGATAAATAAAAATTAAGATAAACGGTTTTGATAAAACATTTTTTTGTTAAGTTACTTTAATCAAGTACTTCATCATTTATACTCAAACCACATACGAAACTATACTCAAAGTTATACATGGAAAAATTCACCAATTTCTATTGGAAACTATACTCGAAACTGCACTTGAAGTTATATCCAAATAGTCGCATTTAAAAGCTGTATAACATAAATTGTATTTTGTGTTATAATCGACCAAATACAAGAATGAAGTTACTCATTTTTTTATTGGCAGTTAGTTTTAGTAAAAAAGGTATTTTATAAGGTTTTATAGTTCTAATATTTGATTTAATAATAAATGATATGAAGACCCCACCAAGGTGGGTTCTTCATGTGAGTTTTATCATTTTAATAATTAAACTAATTTTTTTGTTGATAACAATATTTCCTATGCTTTGGTAAATGTTTCCTATGCTTTAGTATATTTTTCACTCAATGATTATTAAGTAACTTAATGTTTTTGTATATTAAGTTTTGATCTTCGACGCTGCCTTCAATAAAAGTTTGTTGCGTAACAGTTTTTTTATTAGGAAAAATGTTTATAAAATAAATAAATGTTATTAAAAATGTTTTATAGGTTTGATTATGCCATGATTCATGGTTGTAATAAAGAGGTACCTCTTTATTACAGCCATTAATCATGACGCAATCATAAACCATGACGCAATTCTTCATTGCAATCATAAATCGTTATGCAACAATATTTCAAAAGCTTTTTTCTCGGTCTTTTATTACATATTTTTTTTATTTTTAGATTTATGACATGCTTGACTTAATTTTGCCATATTATAGTTTTCCATCAGGTTATTTTACAGACATATTTCAATTCTACTTTTGACATTAATTCTAGACATAATACTGTTTGATATCCAAATTATTTCCTCTCTGTTGGAAATAAGTTAGACATTAAACATTTATCATATTTATTACACCATCATGTGTTTTGAACATACAATAAATATGCGCACTGTCAATAGAACCATAATTTCTTGAATTGATAATTTCAACAAAATAGTTATTGTGATTTCCAGAATATTAATATGTCCTTTATCATCAGAAAATAAGAACCACCATTTATCGCCGAACGCTTTATCAAGAGAAAACCCATCTTATACGTCATCAAGCTATCTTTTGAATTTATTTCTTCAAGAATTTCAATCGCATTTTGAACACGCCTAAAGGTGTCAAGATAACATAAAACTTCATTGTGTGACATCCTTTCCCCTTTAAAGTCTGTTTCAATTTCTTTTATGTGGGAAATCATTGAGGATTTTAAATTATTTACTTTACGCTCCGATGGTGTTAATTAGGGTAAAGTTGGGTTACTCCTGACACTTGATGTACAACTTAAACTAAAAAAGCTATGTAATTTTAAATACTATAAAAACATTATTTGAGTGAAAATACGGCATATGCAAAATATCTATCATATCATGTATCAAAGCGATTGGCTTGATGAGATCCAGCAGAGGACCCCAATTGTGGAACTCATTTCTAACAAACAAAATAAAAACGATAAACTCATTCCAACATTTTAAATGCGTTCTAAAGCAACAGCTACTAGACCTCAACATTAATGAAACAATCTCTTATTTTTAAAATTTTTTCTTTTTCAATTTAAATCTTCACTTTTTCTTGAAATTCTATTATATTACTTGGTTATTTAATGATGTTCATTGTAAAAGAAGTAAAAAAAAAATAAAAAAAAAATAAATAAAAATTTATATGTATTATAAATATTTTATTATATTTGTATTTGGTTTATATTTTGTTATATTTTGTCAACGACAAAAATGGGGCAAGATGATAAGACTATTGTCTTCTACTTGCTCCAGTCATATTTCACGGTAAAATGTTGTACAAACTTATATTAATAATGACAAATATATATAAACTCATCATAAACTCATCATGAGCAAGATGTTGTTTCCCGCCATCAGAAAAGGCAATGTACCATCATATTTGGTACACATATTAATATACCTAATTTTTATGTAAACTAATAACTTTCTATTAATTAAAGATACATTTTTTTTAGTTATTAAAAAAAATTCATTTAATACTTTATAGCAAAAATCTAGTTTTGATAATTGCAGATATTTTTACGAGTGCTAGGTTTACCAAATTTTTTATAAGTACTAATATGAGGTCGCGCTTTGTAAAAACGTGAATATATTTTTTATTTAGTTGCTATGGATACCTAATTTTGCTTAGCAGCAACTAACTTTTGTTAGTTGCATATGTTTTATTTGCGCTATGTACACTATTTAGAACCTGTTTTATTATGAGACCCTTGCTTGTGAAAAGCAAAACTTATTTAAGTTTAATATGATTAACTAGTGTTTTTACACGTTGCTAGATAAACTTGATTTCCTGTAGAAAAAATTGTATTCTAGCTTAATTAATTAGTTTTTCTAATTAGCAGATTTTACGAGCGTCTACAGAGTTTTTAAAATTTGAATGTTTATATTGTTCCCATGCATTCACAATCATCAAAAATCTTTGACACTGTAATCTATAAGTAGTACAAGTTTAGCAAACAATAATTCACAAGAATTTGAAGTTGACAAAGTTGCAACTTTTCTTTGTTTTTAATGATGATTCTTGAAATGATAATGTAGGTCTGCCGAGTTGTTTACTTTTACTATCCTTCATTAATGTAGTATTAAAATCATTTTCAAGCCAAGCTGAATTCTTTATAAAACCTTGCACCGGTTAGTTTACTTTGAATCCATCTTTTAACATAATCAAAATAAATATACGAAAGACTGTTGAGTCAAATAAATTAGTGAATTTTGCTTCTTGTGACACTCATGAAGCCTTAATAAAAACAGCATTTCGACATCTAAAATGAATAGCCACAACCAAAGCAACCAAAATAGATTATTAAATCAATTTGGTTTGACAAGCGCTAAATAAATAAGAACAAAATTTAAATTAGGATATATATATATATATATATATATATATATATATATATATATATATATATATATATATATATATATATATATATATATATATATATATATATATATACATTATTGTTCAGTATTACGTTTTGTATATACATTATTGTTCAGTATTACGTTTTGTATGTTCAGTAGACGTATTATATGTTTTCCACGTTTTTTAAAATTTTTTGCAAATAAAAATTTTTGAGCGCAATTACAGATTTTTTGTTAGGTAAAAGAGTTCAAACGTAAAAGAAAACCTAAGTGGCGCCTAGTGGCAGTCAGATTTATGAAATTATTAAAGCAAACATATATAAGCTTTAAAATATCTAGTATAAAAGCAAGATGTAGCAATAAAAAAAACACATTGTTAATTAAAAGCAAAAGTTAGACATTAAAATATAACAAATTAAGCATATTTAAATTTGCTATAAATATGTTAATTACATACCAATTTTAGTCTAACAACTTTTAAAATCTAGATAATATATAGAGTTATACTATAATATTTTAAAAAGCGCAATATTTTATGTAAATTTTATTTATTTCCATCGATTTTTTAAACAACATTTTTCTCTTTATTATTATTTTTTTAATTTACATTTGCGTCTACTTCAACCGCAGCATTAGTATATTCATTAAAACTTTAAGTGTATATAAACGGTTTTAAATTGTTTTAAAATGTCTTTATATAGGTTCGACACCATTTAGGCATCAAAATTCTGATTTTGGTTTTTATACTTTTGTCCGGTCACTGGCCCACTGTGCACTGGTTTTAAAACTAGTATTTGTGAATGAGGTATAATCGGGTGGTATCGGACATATGTTTAGAAGGTGGTTTTGGACAACTTAACCCGTTTACATATTAAAAATGAGACATTTAACATAATTTGATAAATTTAATATATTTATATTTCTAAATGATGACATTTTCATTCTCATTCCTTATATATCAGAGGCAATTTTTAAGTCATTTTTTTTAAATGTGTTGAGAACAGTCCAATGCTAAATAACTATATATTATATTTGTGTCACACTGGTTAAAAAGAGGTAAAATCATGGTTAAACTAAGTGCCCGGGCCTACCAAGGCCAGCGCACTGGGGGGGGGGGGTGTAACACCCTGCTTCCCTTATCAATGATTTTTTTGCTCATATAGTCCCCTTTTTGGCAGTTATTCGGTAAATGTTGAACCTTTAGACAAGTTAGTCGGTAAATTTAGACAGTCAATTGGCTAATGTCGATAAGGCAGTCGGCAAATTTTAAAAAACCTTTTTTTTTTAGTCGGCAAATCGACAAAAGTTGTAATGGCACACCCCACGTGACACCTAGTTGTGTCGACCCTGGGGCCTACTCTCCAATTTTTAAACATGTCTTAATTCTAACATTATTTCTTTTATGTTTTGTATATTATTAACCCTTCCGTGACTGAGTTAAAAACAGCTGTATGACTGCCCGTAAAATAACGAACTAGGATCATGATCAATTAAAAAAGTCAAAAATAAAAACTACTAGTCAGAATTTTACAAATAAGACCTTGCTTTTTTTTGTCAAAGAATTGGCTTTCAGAAAATTTGAAAACCTAAAAAATTTTATTATCATCTTAGTAACGTGATTAAAATATATCATGTTGAAATTAACAAAAATATATAGTTTCTTTATGTACCTTAAACAAATAAAGAAGAAATACATAAATATTTTGTCTTTGAGGTTAAATAAATGGGGCATTTATAGCGGTGATTAAACAAAAAAAAATCTCAACCACCATCATTGAAAAAAATATCAAGGATCTTGTTTACGACAGTATAATTTAATCTATTTTTAAAATTGATTTTTGAGCGATCTATAAATGCAATTAACAAACGGTTTAAAGCATTATCTTAAAAAATTATTCACATTTCAAGGATAAGTTTAAAGTTTTCCCTAATTGCTGTAGATGTTTTGAAATATTTAAAATTGTTTATGAATTGCCATGCAGGTCACTCGTCATTTAGAAACAAATTTTATGAAACTCCGTCACTCGTCACGAAAGGGTCAAGGTACACAACTATTTTTTTGTTATGCATGAGATAGATAATCCTTTTAAAAAAAGTCTTTGACACTTCGTTTTTTGTTAGTATATGTGTATAATCTATTTTTTCCTCAAGTGTCCGGGGCTAACCGACTTTTCTCTATTCAAATTATTTTAAATGATATTTATGCAGGATATACACTCTTTTAACTATAAAAAACTGTTCTCAATGTGTCCTGTTTAAAAACTAAAATCCAGGGACTATTAAAACAACGGGACGCGAAACTCTTATTTCATGTAGTTTTGACAATAGGGCCGATGGAAAAAAAAAAAAAGCGAAACACTATTATTAAACAATAAAATAGTTATCAACAGAAATATAATAAAAAAATTTTATGACTCAATTATTTATCACTATTTTCAAACAAAAATTGTTAAAGAAGTGTTAAAATGAAAACAACTTTTTACAAAGAAACTGTAAATTATCTGTAAATAACTGTAAATTATCTGTAAATAACTGTAAATTATCTGTAAATAACTGTAAATTAGCTGTAAATAATCATTTTTAAAGACACTGGTAATGAATTAACTAATCATTATTTATAATATATTATATTCATATCATAGTAATGAATATATAATTTTAAATAAATTTTAAATCAAATAAATGTAAAACTATAAATACATTTCAAAACTTTATTAATTAGATCGCCAACAAAAACTAAAAGATCAGACCACTAAGTATTGAGTTTCTTTTTCTGTCCTCAATGTTTAATAAAATAATATCAGATGTATCATCAAGGGTCGTAACAACTTTCAAGAAACAGTTATTATGGAGATACTTTTGTAATATTTATACTGTCTGTTTCTAAATCATATGGTAATGTTGAATGCAAGAATAAAAATAATTTATTTAAAAAAATAACACATTGAAAGTGTTTTTCAGACTTTGGAACGCTGTTAAACAGTAAATAACAAAAACAAATAAACTGGAAAAGAGTATAACCAGGATAACGCAATTTACCACGTGAAACATAATCTGTAAATTCAGAACTAGCTGACTGTGATATTGTTGTATCAACTACACGCTGCGTATCGATCTTGTGCTGTAAATAACCAGCCATATAAAAAATAGCAGCATTCTCCTGATCATTAATAGATTCATTGTCTGCATTAATTAAACTTTCATTTAATAAATAATATCCTCTTCCATTCGATCTATTGTGCAACAGTCTGAATGTATGCGTGACCAATGAATGTCAGTTTAATCCAAAGAAACAAGTTTGCTGAATAACTTTAACCGCTGAAGGTGCAAACTGTTCAATACTTGTTCTGCAATTGTCAAATAAAAACGTATTATGAAACTTATGCATGTTAAAAATGAATACTTTTAAATAAATAAATATTCGCTTATTAGATTTTAAATCTACATTATTTCCTTAACTATAATTAACACAAAAATAATTTTATCTGTAGATGCTGAATTCACCTTCAAGTCAATCTGTTTGAAAAATACCAGAAAGATCATATCGGTGATCTTCTGAAAGCAGTTTTTTTTATTAATTCTACCAATTCTTGTAGAGTGTTAACTAAAGCATGTTTTGTTTCTGGTGTAAAAGTACTATGACGCCTAAATCTCTTTCCCTCTGACGTCTTAGAAGTTGCATCAGCAAATGCTAAAATTTTTTTAAATCTTAGGTTATTGAGTGTTTGGAAAAGAGACCTATTGATATAAGTAAGTAAAACATCACAACCTTTCTTCTTTACATCTAGCATGTTTCATAATGAAACAATTGGTGCCAAAAAACAGGCAGTGTTCTCAAAATTAGCTAATCTCAATGCTGTAATGTTTTTTTTAATTAAATACAACAACCATGTTTTCAACATTTTGTCTATCAATCAAACTAGGGTATACTGACTTACGTGAAAGCTTTGTAGCTTTATCAACACACAATTTCTGTCTGTTTTATAATTGAACAATGTCAGACAAATCACCAGACAAAGGTTGATTATTAATTTTTAAACTAATTGATTGTGTTTTTCCGTAAACCAATTGTTTCTTTTACTTTTAAACAAGTGAACTGAGTCGATTAGCATAATAACTGGTTTTTCTTTTTCTATAACACATTGCCATGGAAAACTCTTATTAACAACAAAACTTTGGTAAACACTCCGATTTCGGGGATGGTTATCTGATGAGACACAATGATTCTCCTCCTGCATCAATTATTTATTTATTTATGTTTATGATCAAACCGCAAACAAAGTGTACTGACAGTTTGAATATTGGTACAATTCTACAAACAAAAGAAGGTTTATCAAACATAGGTTTAATCCTAAAGACTAATAAGATCTTTGCAATTTTAGTGGGATTATCCTCACTATATCCAATGAGGTGACCTCCTCTGAAACTAACACTTTGTTTAATATACATTTCATCAACATCTGGAGGACAAATACAGTTCAAGTGCACAACGTATACATAAGGTAGAAAAGTGACGTCCATTTGGAGGATAAGTGGTGAGGCGTAGTTGTTCAATGAGGAAAGAAATTTCTTCAGAAGCGTCACAGTATGTATTTTCAATTTGATTAATCAAATCTAATACCTCATCTTTTATTTCAGGACTAAAGGTACAAACTCTTTTGACAATAGCTAAAAAACTGTCATAGCAGTTAACTTTTGTATGCCTAAAACAAATACTAACTTGAAGTAAATAACAAACAATTTCAACAATATTGTTTCGGGCAGACATGATAGAGAAACATCAAACATTATGACTTTTGAATTTTCAATAAATGCAAAGTATTGAGGATATCTAAAATAGATTTAATAACAAGTAAACTTTAAATCAAAGCAAACAAATATCGTAAAACAGGGAAAAAATCATTAATGTTTCCTTTCTTTTATTTCAGACATTTCAACATCATAAAAACTAATTAAATCAATTTAATTGAAATCATTCATTTAATGTATTGCATTTTGTGATGTTAAAGAAATTTATTTCATGTTTGTAGATCTTGGTCGTGTTGAGGCTGTTTGACGCATCATTAAAGATGTGCAACCAGGAAAAATAGATGGGGGATAAATAGGAATCTAAAAAAAAGATTAATAAAATTTTTCATTGTACAATTTATGATAAAAAAAACAACAACTTTAAGGATTCTTACCTTAAACTTTGATCGAAGAGACTTGTGCATTTTGCAGCCTGGTGACCGGTTTTTTTCACATTCACCCTTATTTGAAGTGTTTCGCTTGGAAACATGTAACCATGAAGCTTTTCTTCTGAAGTTGATGTTAAATAATTTGTGGTACAATTAACTATTAAACATTTTCTTGGCATGATTATAACTAATAATTTTAAAACTATCATTACTTATTATAAATATGACATAACACTTTGTAACATTTAATAGTTTCATAACTTAAGATAAATTACTTAATTTACAAACTACTTAATGCAATTTTTTAATTTTACTACTTTAAAAAATCAAAAAACTCCATATTTTTCAATTAAACTAGCAACCTTTTTCAAAAAAAAAAAAGGGTTTTTTTTGAAAAAAGTTATAAATATCTTCCATATTTCTATTGCATTATCTATATTTTATCAGTACAATACTGATAAAAAATATGTACATTATATTTGTAATATAAATTTATATCACTTTGATGTAATCTAAATTGTGAATATGGTTAGATTAATGTGAGGTTTTCATAACTTCTTTGTTAAATCAAACTAGGCTCGCCATTTACGATCGGCCCTGTCGTCGTTTTAGCATCGATTTGAAGTTTCGCGTCCCGTTATTTTAGTCCCTGAAAATAACAACAACAACAACAAAAAATTATTAAAAATGATATTTATGCAGGGTATACACTTTCAGTTATAAAAAGCTATAATCAACATGTGTCCTGTTTAAAAACTAAAACTTGAAACAGAAATTATAATTTTCAGAAAACAAAAAAAAGCATAAAAAGTATAAGTCATCATCAATAACATCAATAATAACATCAATGCTGCTTTAGAAAAAAGTGGTTGTTTAGTTTTTTTTTATGTAATGTTAGTTCAGCCGTATATTTAGCGGTATGTTCGAAGGTAACTCGTTAAAAAGTTTTATTCCAGCAAAGTAAAAAGAGATTTTTGTCATTTCGAGTTTTATTTTCGGAAACTCAACAATATTTCTTGTCACTAATGGTTTCAAATAGATTTGTATAATTTTTATAAAGTTTATTATTTAAACACTTTTTTACAAATAAGCATGAGTCTCTTTTGATGATGAAGAATGTTCGTTTATAAATTATTCAGACATATTTTAAATTTCCTATTTTGCTGCTCGGTATATGCAGAGAAGATAGAACTGCAGCAGGATTTTTTGCAGATAGTTTTGCCACTGGAATACCTAAGCCATGAAAAAATTTCAGCATTATTCAAATTAAATAACTATTTAGAAACTTTATAAAAGAGTCCATTTGATAGTTTATGCGACATATTTTCAAGAAAATGTACGCATTTCTGCAGCTCCTTTTTGGTTGTACATTTGGTTCAAAGAATCTTTAAACTGAAAATACATTCGAACACAAACATAACAAATGCGCTTTAACATAGAATTTGTTCCAAAATGCTCCACGAAAATGCCACTGTTTAAATCTTCTGTCGTCAAGGGTGGTCATGGGGTTTCTCAATAATTTTTAAATTAGATGGGACATGTTGTATATCTAAATATAGGTAAGTGCTGTCAGGGAATTTAAATCTGGGCATATTTGGTCTTTGGAAGTGGTCATGAACGCTCAAATGGTGGTCAAAGGTGGTCTTGAGATGTCCCAATGTTTTTTAATTAGATGGAACATGTTATATGTCTAAATAAAGATAATTTATATAAGGAAAATCAAATCTGGCCATATTTGGTCTTTAAGGAGTGGTTATGATTGCACAGGTAGGTGTGGTCATGGGTTGTCAAGATATTTTTAGCTAAACAGAAAAATACTAGGCCGCACAAGGGCGCACTTGTGATCTACTTTAAATCACACTTATCTTTAAAGGAATGTGTTAGAAAAAATATTGCGCATTTTAAGGGTTTTATTGCAAAACACTTTGAAAAAAAGCAGGCATAAAAAATAAATTTTCGTATTTCTTCTTCTTATTTTAATATATGATGTCAACGGACTAATATAAACTTTTAAGAAATTAAAATGTTGTAAAATGTCTTGCTGGTCTCATATTTCATTTTTTTATAATTTTTAAGCAGCCGTGGCGCAGTGGTAGCACACTTGCCTCAGAAACAAAGGATCCGTGGTTCAAACCTCACATCTGGGCAAGTTTTGCGTCATCGGTTTGGAAAGAGGCATGAACTTTCGTTTAAATACTCATCCGCGGTGTTCTGTGATAAGACCGTAAGGACTTCTTGGTGCACCTAAAATAAAAAAATAATAAAAAATAAAAAAAATATAACTTTTTACATTTTCACCAATATTTGAAAAATGAAAACATTGCCAATTTTGTGGTAAAAATGATATACTGAGCTCAAAAATCACAATATAACAGTTTTTGAGTGCTAGGGGTCTCTAGATTACATTTACAAACAGAAGTTACTCCAATATAAAAGTTGGTTTTGAAGGATTTTGCTTACCTCTGGCGCACTGTGCAGCGGTACATCAATTTTTCACTGTACAGCGGTACATCAATGTTTAACAAAGTTGATATACTTAGCTTTTTTATTCACCTTTTTATAGAACTATTAAATTCACAAAATATTTTATGCAGATGAATCTTTGTTATATTAATTTCTTCAATTTGATTTCGAAGAGGTTTTATAGCGAAATCTTTTTTTGCAACTTCAGCCGGAAGTATATTTTTCTTCAAGTATTAAACTCGATTTTCTAAAATTGTTGAATTAGTGATTCAAAAGTTATCGATTCAATCTTTCCCGTAAGAAATTCTTTTTTTTATAAGAAAATTTTTTTTAATTTGATTAACTACTTATTGTATGTTGAAGTTTTTTTGGGAGATGTATAGATTATTTGGGAGATGTATAAATTATAATTCTTTTGTGTTTAAACTAAAATAATCTATCAAAAAAAGGTTTTTCTTTTTGGGCTGTTCCATATTTTTTTTCTTGAATGTATTTACAACACTTATGAAATTTTTTGAATTTGTTTGCCGTAACTAGATTAAATAAACATGAACTTGGAAATCAACAAACTTGTTATTTGTTGACGTTGCTCACTGGTTTGAAATAATCAAAAAGTGGCATTAATTCCAGATTTGCGAATATCCGATATAAAAAGTTCTAATTATGCAAAATTGTTGCAAATTGATTATATTTTCATATTCTGTAAGGATTTTTTTTTGGACCACTTGGTGCTTCCCCGTAGATGCTTAAAGTTGTCACTTTTTAAAGAACAATTTTTTAGTGAAAAAACATTAATTTTGAACTTTTATTTTATTTCTTAAACCACACCTGTAAACTTCCATATACTATATATCAATCGGAAGAATATTAAACAGGTTTCCAAAGTTTAGTGTAAAAAAGATTTAATAAAATTACATTTTATGCCGTAAAAATACAGAGAAAGATAACTATTCAGACTAGGAAATAATAAATTAATAGAATGTGACTTTTATTAAACTCTAAATGTTTCTGTAAGAATCTGAATACGTATTGATAAACTTCGACCCTTCTTCTTTCAACCCATTATATGTTTTGATGCTGCCCGGATCCGTCCAAGAAAAACTGTTTTCAATTTAAAAATGTTTCTTCTTAAATTGCTTGTTTTTTTGTTTTGTTTTTTTGTTTATACATAAAGCATGACAGTCATTTTTAGTCAGTGCTCTAAATTAGGCTCTAATTTTATTTTTTAATATATTCCTTAACACACATAAAATAAAATTATTAGATTAAAAATGAAATCCAAAAAATCGATTTTTTTAAAATACAAATGAGGTTTTCCCCACGTAAGGGTCTTGCGGAATAAGAAATGACATGCAAAATAGAAGCACTGATATCATATAATAATAATAGCTTCAAACTATTTTAATTAATAGTAAATTTCATAATTATTGCTGAGCATTTATTTGCTTTGGATAAATTGTTATCGGCTTCAATATAGAGGCAATCTAATTGTCGATAAACATCAATTAGTTCAGGTAAAATATCTTTATTAACATCCTTACTTCTTATGGAATTTTCAATCAGTGAAAGTTGAAACACCACTTCTGGTAGTACTGATTTACATACAGACTTCAAACGTCTTTTCAAACTGGGAATATAAGGATATCGTGTTTCTAAACCTCAACGTAAAACATCAGTTAAATTGTTAAATCTTAAGATTTTTCTTGCACGATCCAAACAATCTTTTCTGGGACATTTGTGAAGACTTTCTCCTGAAAGTTAAAACTCACAAAATTATTTTAACCATTATTTGAGCTCCATGAGCAAAAACTTTATGAACACGAGTTCACGAGTAGGAGTTTTATACCATGAATGTATCTCATTGATGATTAAAACTATTTGTAGAAAAACATTTTCAAATTTAATAGGATAAATTGGACTTTAACAGGACAAAGATTTATTATTTTTCTTAAATAAACAATAAGATTTATATCTATATCCAATCGAGTCTCTAATCTACAACAAAAATCAACTCAATGAGTCCTTTTCTTTACTAGTAATTTTAGATATGGTTTGCACCTCGTGTGGTTCTAATACTCTTTGAACAGTATGTATGAAGATTTTGTAATGACTTATTTGCCTCCTTGTCAAAGATGAACACATTATTTGGTCTACATTTTTATTAGATTCCAGAATATTGCTGTAAAGTGGATAAAAATCTGCACCATTCTCTTTACTTTTCAATCTTATACCCATGTACTGAGATTATTTAAAACCATAATTAAATAGAAAAGCATTTCCTTCTTTTAGGGATATTTTTTTAATTTCTTTGTTAATGTTTTTATTGGTATCATATACGAATGTTGATCTTGTATAATGCCCTTAATAATTTTTTCTAAGTTCTTCGTACCTATTTGTTTATTTGTGTGTTTTGCTTTTTTGAGTATATAATTTGTATCATATTCAGTTTTTTCAGACCGATTTGAAATTGTTATTCTTTTAGCTCATTTTCCTTTGTCGTCAAACTTTTTCCTTCTAATTCTTTTTCTAGAGCTGCCTAATTGAAAGAATTAAAAAAATTCTTAACATAACAGACCACGTACAAACAAAAAATGAAGGATGTTCAATACTCCAAGTATAAATTTTATAGCTCAAGTTGAGCACCTTTAATTTTCGTAACATTCTATTTTAAATGCGTATTAAAAGGGGTTAATTTATTTCGGTGGGGGTTAGAAATATTTAAGCCCCGGGTAATCCATTTCGCCAAATTTTAAAATAAATAAACTCCCAGGGTTAATTTATTTCGAAATAGATTAACCGGGTAGTTAAAATATTTTAACCGGGAGTTAAGTTTTCGGGAGTAATTCCGTTTCGCGTCACCGGCCTTAAGTATACTATAATTTCCTAGCCTAAATATTTAAATCTTTCTCTGTATTTTTACGGTCTGAAATGTAATTTTATTAAATCTTTTTACATTAAACTTTGAAAACCTATTTTATATTCTTCCGATTGATATATAATATATGGAAATTCACAGGTGTGGTTTAAGAAATAAAATAAAAGTTCAAAATTATTGCTTTTTCACTAAAAAATTGTTCTTTAAAAAGTGACAACTTTGAGCATCTGCGAGGAAGCGCCAAGTGGTCTAAAAAGCAAAAATTCTTTCAGAATATGAAAATATGATCAATTTGCAACAGTTTTACATAATCAGGGGTGGCGCCAGAATTTTTTGGTCTTCTAGATATCTTACTTCCAGACATGGAGCAAACTCCAAACATTTATATGTTTATACTTATGTCAAATAAGGATGCTTTGCAAAAAATTGCGAATATTTGAGCTTGGGAACAAAAAAGCCCTAAAATTTTAGCACCCCTTCCCCAAACGTGAGAGCAACAAGTTGTAGAAATATTTTTTGTACTATTTAAACTAGATCTATATTCATCGAAAAATTTTAAGTTTCATAGCATAATTTCTCAGCGTTCAAAAATTACAAAATTTGCAACCCCTCAAATTGAGGGGGGTTTAAACTTTATATAGTCATATTTTTTGAACGCTAAAATATTTTACTATGAAATTTAAAACTTATCAATAAATACAGGCCCTTAGAAACAAAAATTATATTGGAGTACTATCCCGAAATAGTTTTAAGGCCCTCTTTTTTTTTTCTTTTTTTAGTCATTTTTTCAGTCAATTTCTTCCAAATTATTTATTTAAAAATTATTGGGGGGTTAAGGGAAAGGAGGAAGGGGGTGGTGAGCAAATGCCCCTGCTCCCGGTTGCTACGGGCCTGTAGTTGAAAATGGTTCAAAAAAATTTCATCTACTTGTTGCTCTCGCGTTTGAGGCAGGTGGGGGAGGGGCTAAAATTTTAGGGCTTTTTTGTTCCTAGGCTCCGATTATCGCAAAGCATTCTTATTTGACATAAGTATAAGCATATAAATGTTTGGAGTTTGGTCCATTTCCGGAAGTTACATATCTCAAAGGCCAAAAATGCTGGCGCCATCCCTGTGCATAATCAAAACTTTTTATATTGGATTTTCGCAAATCTGCAATTAATGCCACCTTTTGATTATTTCAAACTACTGTGCGGTTCATAGTATGTCAGAATACCGGTTTTTGAGACAAAATTCATAACTTTTTACCAATTAGTCATATGTTCACTGAACTTGGCACGTGTCTGTGCTTCTTGTCTGTGAAGGTAATATTTTTGTTGTATGGTTGCTATGGATACCTCAATTGCATAGCAACCAGGTTTTTTGGTTAATTATTCATTATTTTTTTAAACCATTAACAGTATTGTAACAAACTTTAGTATACATATTAAATCAAATCAACTCAAATCAAATCAAATTTATTCTGAATAAAATCAAATTTATTCTGAATAAAAATGGATAATGTGATTAGTAAAGATATTGTTTTATGAATTGTTTTGTCGCTTTAGACATTAAATTTTCACAGCAACAGTAACATTTGCTTTGTTATAATAGTTATTGTAAATATATAAGTTTAGGTCTTGCTCTACACTACATATAAAAATAGTTTATTCATTGGTATCAACCATTAACATTTTTTTATATGCTGAAAGAGTTTTTTATTTAATTTATACAGAAAAAACATAGTCAATATAAAAGAAATGTGCATGCAAGCACCACAATACAAAAATAATACCAATATAAGTTAGCAAAATTAGTCATCTACAGATCAACAACTGATGAATCAATTTTCATGGATCAAGTTTGAGTGGAACAAGACAAGTTAGAAAAAAACTTTCTTCAGAGGCTAGATATCATTGAAGATCAGATGATGTAGACTGCTTATAAATCGATTGACCAGTCGAAAAATCGAATCTAATTTTGTATCACAAGATCACTCTTTGAAAAGGCCTTGATTTCAATACTTCATTTTGAAGAACACATATGCGCTGTGTAATATGATCAACAAGGTCTAGTAAATTAACTCCAACTTTGTAGTCAAATACAGTAATTAATTCTTTCAGAGGCATGCATTATTTTTTGGCCATAAATACAGTGCTGTATGGAGGGTATAGATTACTCTTCATATTTCAGGCTTCATTATATAAATGTTAATAATCAACTTATATGAAAATCTAGTAAAATAAAAAGAACTTTTTCTTTTGAATATTGTGATGTTGGTGGTACATGATTTATAACATGTGAGGGGCAACTAGTTGATAAAATTTTTTTTTGATATATTCTCCATTAGACTTATATTCATCAATAAATTTTAAGTTTAATAGTATTATCTCTCAGCGTTTGAAAATTATGACCATATAAAGATTAAACTACTCTCAATTTGAGGGGGTTACAAATTTTATATGGTTAATGCTTAACATTAATCAGAGATACAAAGAAATGCAGGCAAACTTTATTTAGAATTAATATATGTACATTTAAGTTTTAAAAAATGTTGTCAGTTCACTGATAACTTTTGATATAAAAAATATCTGACAAAGTAATTTAAAAATATTAATATTTTTTAATTTTTATGATGCTATATCAACTTGATTGACAAAATTAAAGTCTATTATATCTTACTAAGTAATTGTAAATCATAGAAATCGAAAACTAATAGACTTATTAAAAAAAGTTATAAAATATATTTCACGATAATATAAGTAATATTTGAAATTGTTGCTTATCAACATTGTCAATGGTGATTTAAAATTTTACAAAATTTTTAGTACTCTAAAATCTTTTCAATTAAGTATGATATATATATATTGTTCTGGAGCCTTTATAGTACAATAAAAGTACTAATTTACTATACTATAATTTACTGATAATTAGTTTTACTGTTTAGCATCATTCCATTAAACTTTTTTTTTTGTGCTATTGTCACACTCTGACCCACTGTGCGGTGATGGCATTTTTTCAATTAAAAAAGTGTAATAAAAATGAAGTGTAATATATAGACAATATTTTGATAAACTCTTCTAAATTTTCAGTTTCGTGTTTTTAATTCAAAATTTTATAGAGTAAATTCTTTTTTAAAATTTATTAATTTATGCAAAATCTCCTGTTCAAAAATATATCAGTTTCAGTACAGAAAATATGAATCAACCGATTTTAAGTCTTATTACTACTACTACTAATAATAATAATAATAATGATATTTTTTAATAATAATACTTGATAATAATAATTTTCTTATCATTAAGTTTGTATTACAGAGAATCAATACTTTGTTCTCTGTATTACATGATACTTAATCATTTAGTAATATATAACTTCTTGAAAAGTGTACAGATAAATTTTCACTTTTAAAAATAAAATGGCAATGGAAAACGTTGGCTCAATGTTTGCTTAATAAATCTCTGATTTTAATATTTAAGTAACTCATTACTATGCAAATATGGCTCAAAAGGAGCCATTGTTTGACATTTTGTCTCTTTTTCTTCCTCAGCACAAGCAATGATTAAATCAAAGTCCAGAATTTATCAACTTGTTACAAACCTTTTTCAGTGAAAATAATTTTTAATACAAATCACAAAATCTATGTTTTTGTTATTTTCAACATTCTTCATTTACTAAACCATTTAATCTATGCTCATGAAGCCATTTAAAAGAATCTCTTCATCTAGTACATTGTCTTATAACCTGATTATCATGTGCATCAAGAGTGTTGATCTTTAGTTTTGTTAAACCACCATTAATGTATTTTATCTGACACCTCATTTATGCAATAAAAATTGTTAAACTCTCTTATTACTTTCTAAACCATTGGTCAAATTTTTGAGGTTGATTACCCTCCACATCGAATTTGAGGTTGATTACCCTCCACATCGAATTTTCTGTCAAATCTTTTTACACAATTTTAAAAAAATTTCTTAGTTTATCTAGGATTTGTTTAGATTTTTAAAGGTTGGATTTGATGCCATTAAAGCGTAATTTTTCATGCAATTCACAATTTATTTACAAATCCTAAATAATTTTTCCAAATTTTTCATCAGCACGCTGTTCTACTTTTAGATAAAAAGATTTTGTGTAAGCTTATAAAATTAAATCTTTTTTTAGGTATCTTCTTCACATAACTTTATGTAATTTATATGGCTGTACACAATTTTTTTAAAAATAAAATGTGAATATTAAAATTAAAACATGTTTATTATTGTTAAAATTATTATTTTTAAATGTTAAATTATAGTACTTAAAAATTCCTTTAAACTCATATAAGGGTAGTTCCACATCAAATCACCCAGTCCATTGAACCATGTGTCTTTTTTTGTGTTATATTTTGACGCATTATTCTTAATTATAAAAAAAATATTGCATGCAAAATTTCAGCTAAAAATGTTGAGCGGTTGACAAGATACTGCAATTTTTATATTGACCTGGTTTCCCAAAATGACCTGGTTTTCATAACATTATGAAAAAACATTTTTCTTAAAAAATTAAGAAATAAAAGTGGTATAGATACAAAAATAAACATGTATAATGTTTTTTTGTTGCTGAATTCAATAAATGTACTGAAATGCTGAAATGTACTGAAATGCTGAAATGTTAAAGGAACATGCTTAATGTTCCTTTAACATTTCAGCTGCTTAAGTAGCTGAAAATATTAACCTTTGCTTTAATATTTTCAGCTGCTTATAAACTTACTAGGCACAAAAAATCTAACTGGAAAAAAAACTAAAACATATAGAACTTTAAATTCAAAGATATATCACTTTTTCAAGAAATTCCCAAAAAATATTTGTAAATAAAATAAAAATAAGTTAATCGTAATTTAAAAAGTTACTTAAATATACAAGATTTTTAAAGGTATCAGAGTTGTAAGTTATTTCGACTGTGTAATATTTCACAATATTGTTGCCATTTTACTTGTACTTCTTCTACTTCAGCATTTTTAAACACATAGTTTCTACTGGAACTAGAGCAAGCTTGTGGAACAGATAGCTTTTCCAATATGTTTATGTTGGGAACAAAACAGTAGTCGTCTCTTTTAGGCCAGTTAAAACAGATTGATGGACCTTTTAGGTAAAGAAACTTAATTTTAGCATCAACTTCTTCTAGGTTGGTTTCAGTTACAATGCCGATCCACCACTTATCATCATAGACTACAGCTACATAACATTCTAAAGTAACAGTATGAAGTTGAAATATATCTTGTTTCTTTTTAAGATTGTGGATTATCGTATAACTAGTTTCTGTACTACACCTCTTTTCCCCAACCCTGCTATCTCCATGGAGTATAAATTGATGAAAGCTGAGTACCAGGTAGAGTTGTTACACCAGTGTACGTTTCATTTTGCTCTTCACGATGCAATTGTAAGTCCAATCCCTTTATGTAAATGAAATTAACTACCTTGATTTTCTCAATACAAAATTTACACATGAATGTGTAAATTTTGTATTGAGAAAATGTACATGATTATCATCTTTATAGTATATCACTAATGGATGTAAAGAACATTGTTGGGTGTTCCAATAATAACTTTGTATTTCATCTTGGACTATAAATGCATAATTTTCAGCAAAGTTGCTAATAATGATAATGTTTGATTGATCCATAATTTGTTTTAGTTAAGGAACTGTGATTGAGAGTGAGCAATAAAATAATAAGCTTTTCAAAGCAAGATTCTAATGGTTTAAAAAACGTTGGAACATCTGCTGTTAAACTCAACTGTGTTGCACGATCTCAAAAACATCTTCGTATTCTCCAAAAAACTCATACAAGTATTTAGTGAGGGGTTCTTTACCAGGACAATTATCATACTGTGCAAGCATGCATTCTTTGTACCACTTGTACCTGGCAAAATGCCCCACTCTGGTCTAAGTTAAATAAATTTTGAGTAACTTATTTGTAATTCTGGATTGTATTCTTTGTATAATACATATTGTTCCTTTAAATTACACAAAAGCAGTTTTTTTTTAATTATGGATATTCTTTTGAATGCTAACATAATCTTTTTTTCTACATAAATCACTTGTGTCATAAAACAATTTAACAGAATCTTCTATTTCTTTGTGTAAGACTTGACCTTTACACAATGGAGAGATAGCTAACAATCCTTTTTTATTAAAAATTTGTCTAGCCATCTTTGCTTGGTATTCTGTAACTTCAAAGTTATTTTGTACTTCTAATATCAACCAACTTGAGGGTGCCAGTCAGCTAGAAGTTGAACGGTAGTCCTTTTTTCAGAACATAGAATTTTTTCTTTTATCAAGCTCAAAATTTCATCAAAGTTTTCAGCCTTCTTTTTCATGTTATATTTTATAACACAGTTTTGAGGGAACATTGAATTGACTTTCAGTTTTTCTAGTAACGTTACTTACCATTTTGTTGATGTGCACAGCTTTTCGCTTTTCTTCTGAGAGTATATATTTTGAGGAGGTATATTAAAATTTTCAAGCGTTTCATTGATCTCCTGTCTTTTTGATTTGAATGATGATATTAGAAAATCCTCATCTTGTCTACCCTGACTTTGCTTCTCTTCTTTAAGATCTTCTTTTCTAGCAATCTTTTGTTTACAAGGTTTGCAAAGTTTTTAACCATGACCAATATTAAAACTACTTCTCATCATGACTTGTGACTCATTTATTGTAACTACTCTAAGATTTCCTAAAAGTAATTGTATAAAGCTTATCTGCACAGTTGTTTAAAACATTGTTTATGTTTTGGAAAATACAAGTTAAAAAAGTATATATTAAAATATTTAAATTCTTCATCTACTTACTTGTGATTTTCTTTCTATGTTTATTGAATGGATCACAACATGCTTTCTGTCATATAGAATACATTTTCAAATATTTTGTAGTATGTCTTTCACATAATATTGTTAAGTTTGATAGTTTAATGTTACAGCGTAATGATATAGTTATTTTTTCTTTATTGCTTAAAGTTTCAATAACATGTTGGCCTTTGCATGTATCTGATGTCATCAAGTCAATAGAATACAACTTAAGATAAATTACTTAGTATGAATGTGTTTCCTAAAAAAAAGGAAATTCTTTCCAGTAAAAAAAAAAGTTTTCAATATAGAAATAATTCAAACCTTTTCAGAATCCTTCTGTTGTATAATTTTTTGGACTGATTGATATTGGTAATTTATATATTTATATATATACAATCTATATATTTCAAATTGTTAATTTGTTTAAATTTAAATAAACTATTACCAATAAATGTTGTTCTATAACTGAACTTTTTATAAACTAGTTTTTAAAAACTTTTACAAAAAATTAACAAAATTATCACACTTAGTCAGTGTTTATATATTAAAACAAAACTGGATGTTTTTTTCAGTTGTTAAGATCAAATAACTAAGTTATCATATAATTAGGACTTCCTTAAATATAACAAACTGTTTTGTTTTTTTCTTCTAAGGAGTCTATAAACTAAATTTAATAATTTAAATGATTTATTGAAAATTTGATATATCTTTGAAATTAAAGTTCCATATGTTTCAGTTGTTTTTCCAGTTGGATTTTTTGTGCCTAGTAAGATTATAAACAGCTGAAAATATTAACAGCAAAAAAAAAAAAATTTCGACGGGGTCGTTTTGAGATATTGGGTCCCAAAGTTGGTTTATAGAAACTAGTTGTTTTATTAACTTTTAAGCATGTTTCTTTAACATTTCAGCATTTTAAGTACATTTATTGAATTCACCATCAAAAAAACATTATATATATTTATTTTCATATTTTTGCCATTTTTATTTCTTATTTTTTTAAGAAAAATGTTTTTTCAGAATGTTATGAAAACTGGGTCATTTTGGAAAACCAGGTCAAATTAAAATTGCAGTATCTTGTCAACCGCTCAGCATTTTTAGCTAAAATTTTATGAGTTAACTTTCCTTTAAAACATGTAACAGCCAAAGAAGTTTTTAAAAAATTTAAGGACCCATGATTCAAAATTTCCTAAATTTTGGGTGATTTGATGCGGAATTACCCATACTCTTTACATTTTTTCTGAAATATTATGTACTTTATCGTTTATTCTTAAATATAAAGTGGATATCTTACATGTTTGTTATACCATACTACCCTGTAAACAACTAAATGAAAGATTCATAAAAATGCAACCTATGAATAAAAATTGAAACAGATTTTAATGTGTGTGAATATGACTCATCCATGCATAAAAAGTATTGAATGTATGCATGAGCAACACTTAAAATGTGTTTCCTGTAAGATTAGGGGAGAGTGGTGAACCTTGGAGGTGAGTGTACCTTGGAGGCATGTCAATTGTGCTGCCATCTCTAGTGATGAATTCAAACTGAAATTTTAGTTGCATGTATTGACCTCTAAAGGCTCATAATAAGTTGTTTTACCACGGCTTAACACATTTGTTGTTGAAATAAAAATAAAAGTATGTTTCTGGTACCAAAAAGTAATTTCTTTAGAGCGCATTCTTTTTTTTCTACAACTGTAGGTATAAACTTTGTTATAAAACTGATTATCAAAAATTGTAAAACATGTTTTCAGCTGTATTTATGCATGCTTGAAACTGCTTAACTCCTAACCTATAAACATATGGTAGTGGTTTTGTAAAAACTGTGGTAGCGGTATACTTTGGAGGTAGCTAATGTTGTGTACCTTGGTGGTACCATCAAGGTACAAAATTGCATGATTTTGTAAATACTATTATAACTAACATTTGTTATGAAAGTATTTTTTTAATGTAATATATTGTTATAGTTTATTTATTATCTTATAAGTAAACATTATATCAAATTTCTACCATGTTGAGTACTTAATCTGTTAAAACAATAATACCTCCAAGGTACAAAATACATACTTCCAAAGTACACCACGGGTGATGTACCTTGGCTGTAATATAAGCTGTTTTTTAAACTTAAAAAAAGGGATGAAAAAATATCTCTAGATGCTTAATAAAAAATCCTAGAATAACTAATGTCATAATGTTAATGAAATATATTATTATAGAACATATTGTTAGTATTTTTTTAAATATTTGTAAAAGTTTGAAAATACCTCCGAGGTACACCACTCTCCCCAACTAGATGTCCAGTTTATATGTAGGAAAGTGTAATAAAAAGTTAGGCTTTAGTATTTTTTGCACTGTGCCCTGTACATAAAAACTGTGACACCTGGTAACCCAAATTTGCATGCCTCTGGTTGTGTCAGATGTGTGTTATTTGTGTGCATATTTTTTTAAAACAGGATGGTTTTAAAATTCTTTTTGGACTAAAGTTAGCGTTTAAATTTTTAATTGTTTTTATGCCCCTCTTCAACCCTATAACTCTAAAACACTAGCTTTTACGAACAAAATAGTTGCGGCGCAAACAAGTTGAGTGTTATAACTTGTAATACCCTCCCTGAAACTTCCAATTACAAGGTAGGTGTGAACTACATACCTCTTCAAACAAGTGCTCTACCACTACACCAGTACCACTCAATTACCCATGACACCTAAAAAGTTTTAAAACTTTACTCATAAACTAATTATGGTTTTATTTTGAAATTAAGTTTTAATACATAAATTGCTTCACGTTATAGTTTCACTTTTTTTATAAATATTTTATAAATTCACCAAAGTAAAGGAGGTAAAGAAAAAATATAAATAAAATTTTTAAAATTTCTAAACATTTTCTAAATATTTTAATAAATTCAGTCTTTTTTTTTTTGTTCCAACATTTATTTGAAATTTTACTTTAAGAAACTATATAATAAAATGCTAATAACAAGTTAACTTCTGTTTAGAATGTGTTCCAATATCAGATTCTAGTACTATTGAAAGTTCATTGAATAAAACATTAAGTGGAGACAATGAAGAAGCCAAACTAAAAATTTTAGCACAGACAATAGCTGATGAAAAGTCAAGTAATTCTGGGAAAGCAGTGCATTTAAAAGCAGCGCTTAAAGCTTTTGAAAAAAAAATTAAAGATATGGATCCAATAGGTAATTATTTAAATTTTTACTTTTAAATTACTTTTATTTTACTATTATCATTTTTAATTTAGACAGTGAACCACCAGGTTTGAAGTCTCCTTGCATTCAATTTTTTTGTTGTTATTAAGAAATGTTTTATTCGTTAAATTAACTAAGGGTATTATGGACCTCTATAAAAATAGATAAAATAAAAAAAATTGAAACATTAACAATTTATTCCCATATTATAAATGAATTGAAAATTGTTAGAATGTAAATTCTCTAATAGATTACTTAGTAAAAATAATGTAGGTATAAAATCAACAATTAATTTAACAAATGCATTTAATGTAAAAAATAGTTTTATGCAATTTTACATCTGTATATTCTTTAAGAAGCCCAATCTGCACTATCCTTGCCTTTTTTGTTGATATACACTACTGGTCTTCCTACTTGTTGGAAGCAAGCCAATATAACGCCTATTTTTAAGAAAGGTAGCAGGACAAACCCATCAATCTACCGTCCAATCTCACTCACTTCTGTTCCTTGCAAGGTAATAGAGTGGTTAATTTGAGATTGTATGTTCAAACATATGATTGATCACAACCTGCTTGACATCAATCATATGGATTTGTACCTGGAAAATCGTACATGACTAACTTGATTGAAACATTTGATAACATCTCCATAGCGCTTAAATTTTATCTAGAAATTATCATAGTTCTTCTTGATTTTACTAAAGCTTTCAATAAGGTTGATCACAGACTTCTAATTGTCAAATTATGCACATATGGCTTTGACATGTATCTGTTGATGGATAAAGATCACCTCCGATTATCAAACTCTCCAAAATGATATTGACTGGCTTGTCGAATGGGTCCATACCTTGAGCATAAGTTTTAACATAGACAAGTGCAAAGCTATGTTTTTCAACAAAAGAATTAACAACCGCTATAGCACTGCATTTATTGACCACCTACCAGGCTCGCACATATTCTTTACCATGACCGACCTTGGTAACAACCCCAGCCTTGGTGAGACCAGTACTGAGCGCGACCTCACATCCTTTTCAATCACCACGCTGTTGTCAAAGCTAACATAGTGCTAGGAATATTAAAAAAACCTTCCACTATTGAGATATTAGCAGTTTTTGTATAATTTGTACAACTTATGTAACAATAATAAGGATTCCATGTACCATATGGAATCCTTATTGCCAAATCATTGATGCTCTTGAAGCAGTGGAAAAAAGAGCCACTAAGTTCGTGCCTCATATCAGGCCCTTTAAGTATTTTCAAAGACTAACCGCTATAAATATTAAGACCCAAGACGATAGAAAGCAAAGAGGTAACCTCATTCAATACTTTTTGTGTTGGGCACAGTTAGCAGTAGCTAACTGCGCCGAATTAGAATTTTTCTTCACTAATCATGTCATACCTGACTGGAACTTATTTCCAAATTCCATCATATCTGCCGCATCATTGAACAACTTTAAAAAACAACCAGAACATTTATTACAAGAAAAAAAGAATTGACACTTATCATAGGATAGCTTTGTTAGTTGCCCTCCTTGCAAATGCTTAAACATTTGTTATAAGTTACTTATATTATTATTATTATTATTACATAATAAAATTTAGACTAAACTTTATCTAGGGTTACCATATGTTGTTTTTATGGAAGAGAATGCAAATTTGTGAAAGATTTATGGAATTTACGGAAGAGAATGAAAATTTAGATTTTTATATGTTCGGTACTGTATTCTCCACCATAAAACCCAGACATCTAACTCTAATTTATAATACACAAGAAGTGTTTTATTTTATTAATAATTAATCAACAGTTATATTATCAAAATTGTCACACAATTGTCAAAATTTATTAGTTTAAATATTCTATAAGACATAGTATTAAACATTTTTCAACATTTATATTTAAATAATATGAAATATTATTTAAATATAAAAACATATTTTAACAATATTAACTAATTAATAGCTGAAAATTCCACAGCATTAGATTTCAGTTGCTCTGTATTGTCTGAGTGGTTTTATACCTAATTTATGTGCTTTTAAACTTATGATGAACAGATTCACTCGTTCTTACATGTCAAACTTGTTCTAAGTAAATTTCAAGTCCATAATCGGTATTAATACTTCTTAGAAAGGGTACAATTATACATCAATATGAGCTTTCCATGTTTTCATGTTTCCAACAGGTTTTTCTTGATCACAAGCAAGAACATTTAATTTATCTAAAAGTTTTTTGGTATTGTTTCCATCAAATCTAATGCCATGGTAGCCTTTATAATAATTGTAGTTTAAGTTTAACCATTGTTTAAACCTAAGCTATGGTTTTAATAACAGTTTTTCAAAAGCTGTAATAAATATATATATATATATATATATATATATATATATATATATATATATATATATATATATATATATATATATATATATAAATATATAATAAATATATGCAACTTAGATTTCCGAACTAAATTTTCTATAATTCTGTTTGGATTCTCTTCAAGTTATAAAACTCTTGGATTAATTATATTTTTATAATTAGCCATCCTTGATTTTGGATTTCCAGTTTCTGCATATTTACTGTAATGATAATCAAGGGAACTATGTTCATATTTTTCTAAAGCTATATTTCCCAGCATGACTTGTAATACCAAACATTAATTTTTTCCACGCTTTGAATTAAATGTAACAGAATATTTAATAATTTGAAAATTAAAAGGATCAAGTAATTTCCTAAGATTTCCAATATGTTCTGCTACTCCCTTTTTAATAAAACAATCTTTAACTCCAGCATTGTCAAGTTCAGGTTGGTTGCTATCATAAGGAAAAAAATACATTTGCTGTGACCTTTTAAAATTCTTGACCTGAATCCAACTCTTACAATTGTAAAAAGAAGATCAAAATTTTTTTCAGTGATTATAACTTGAATAAGTTCATCAATTTTATATAAATCATTGATTTATTAATTTAGCAGTAAATATGTTAAAATTTTAAGAAACTTGAAGCAACACACCCGCAATTGATAATTCCAGTGCATATGCTGCAATAACTAGATTGAAGCAACACTCTACACTTGATAATCCCAGTGCATATGCTGCAACAACTAGATTTTTTTCACAGTCTGAACATCCTCAAATTTGTAAATAATGCACAAAATATTCCCCTTAACAACTCCACAGCATTTTCAGCATATTCTTTTATATTTCACTTGATTCAACTCAGATTTAGCATTATTATTATCTTTTCATATTTCTGAAACATCTGAATTTTTTCTTATTACTTAATTGTTTATCTATGCAAAAAAAATATTTTTTTAATTACTTAATTTTTCTTTACTTTAAATTTTTAATTACTTTAATTTTTCTTATAACTTAAAAGTTTATCTATGCAAAAAATATTTTTTTTTAATGCAGAACAATTTACTTATTTGTGTGTAAGGTTAAAATTTCAATGAAATTTAAGAAAACAATTATGACTACTCAAGTCTATCAATCTATTTGTGTAAAACTCTTTAAACTAGTTATATATAAAATATATAAAAGATATTCAAAATGCATAGATGCATATAACATTTTAGTTCTTAAAACAAAATGTTTTAAATATTTTTAAAATATTATGCACTTTTTTTTATCACAAAATTCATAAAAACAAAAACTAAACACTTAATCAAAAATTTAGTTTTTGGTTCTAACAATTTTTGCACTCCACTAACCTAATACTTACTTTCATATATGAGTTGATGAGAATCAGCATGTATACGTTAAAAAGAAAGTTGAGTTTAGTCAACATTTATGATTACAAAGCATCATTCTGTTAAATTTGAGACTTGTGTATGGTGTAAGTTTATGTGAAGAAAGTGGAATTATTTTAATTTAATCCATTTATTCAACCAGAGTCCTTAAGTCCCATTTTCTCTACAAATTGTTGTAAAAAAAAGCGAAAACAACCCCATTGCATAATGTTACCACTGTCATGTTTTATTGTGATTTAGATAGTCTTTATATCTAGCGGTTTGCCTAAACATTTCCAAACTTTTAGTCGCTTTTTGAGGTTTTTCAACTGAAATTTTTTTCATCACTCCAGATTATTTTTTACCAGAAGTTCATCGGCTTGGAAACATTTTTTTGCATACTGCAATCTACAGACTCTGTTCATTTCCAAGATGATGCTTTCTAGTCATGTGGGACCCATAGAATCCAGCTGATTATTCTCCTTTGTATAGTTTTCTCCTAAACAATAATATCAAGGATTTCTTTAATATTCCTAGCTCACAGAGTTGATTCCTTTGTTATTTCTCTTATCTTAGAATTCTGTGATCGTCGCAAAATGATTTCTTGCGTGGGCAGCCTGCCCTCTTGATATTTTCTACAGTATCGTGCATTTTATATTTTTTTATTATTGATTGTACACTAGCTTTACTTTTTTGATATTTTTGAGCTATTTTACTGTAACCTAAACCACTTTTATGGTCATCCACAAATAATTGTCTTAAATCCGAACTGATTTTTTTTGTTTTAGGCATTTTAATGAATATTAAGACCTTTTTAACTAATTTGGTTCCATTATCATGTAAATTAAAGTCACAAAATAAAGAACTAAACACAATATTAATCAAGCAGTTTCATAAAGTAGAAAAAAATTCATATCAAGTAATATTAACACCACCGTATGAATATTTATGTCGCACGAAAAACTGCTGATTTTGCAATTCCCCAATTTAAAAATAATAGATTGCTGATCTATGCAATATATTTAACATTTCTGCAGGGTTAATTGTCATATAAATGGGCTAAGTAAAAAATACTAGTCAAATTTTAATAAAAAGTTATAAAGAATAATTTTGGCGCCTACTGTATATATATATATATATATATATATATATATATATATATATATATATATATATATATATATATATATATATATATACATATATATACTATATATATATATATATATATATATATATATATATATATATATATACATATATATATATATATATACATATATATATACATATATATATATATATATATATATATATATATATATATATATATATATATATATATATATATATATATATATATATATATATATATATAACTATATATATATATATATAACTATATATATATATATATATATATATATATAACTATATATATATATATATATAACTATATATATATATATATATATATATATATATATATATATATATATATATATATATATATAGATCTATAGTTTGTTGTCTTTGGGAAGAGCGGAAGGAAAAAAGTGATTCTTACGCCTTTTTTTTTTTTTAATAATGATAGACTGCCTGCCCCAACCAAACCCTCAGTCGATGTAGCAGCACTCCCTTGCGGGTCAGGCTATTTGTCAGTCGATGTAGCAACACTCCCTTGCGAGTCAGGCTATTTGTCAGTCGATGTAGCAGCACTCCCTTGCGAGTCAGGCTATTTGTCAGTCGATGTAGCAGCACTCCCTTGCGAGTCAGGCTATAAGATAGTCGATGTAGCAACACTCCGCGCATGATTTACAGTAAAAAAAATAAAAATAAAAACATTTAAATAAAAAAAATAAAAATAAAAACATTTTATTAAATAAAATAAAAATAAAAACATTGTTCATATTGTTAAAAACATTCACAATGTT
Source organism: Hydra vulgaris (assembly GCF_038396675.1). Classification (NCBI taxonomy): domain Eukaryota; kingdom Metazoa; phylum Cnidaria; class Hydrozoa; order Anthoathecata; family Hydridae; genus Hydra; species Hydra vulgaris. The sequence continues at coordinate 43,454,228 of NC_088934.1, read as the reverse complement.
TTAAAAACATTCAGAATGTTTTTAAAAACATTCCGGTCAATTAAATTTGCGTTTTTGTGGTTTTTTTATATAACAATTAATTTGTAATTAAATTAATGGTTTTTACTTTCGTCCAACACGGAAATGTTGGACGAAAGTCAAAAGTAATTAAAAGTGACGTATATGTTGGCGTAAGAATCACTTTTTTCCTTCCGCTCTTCCCAAAGCCAACAAACTATAGATCTATATATAACTATATATATAACTATATATATATATATATATATATATATATATATATATATATATATATATATATATATATATATATATATATATATATATATATATATATATATAACTATATATATATCATTGTATATAATATAATAAATATTATGAATATATATTGTACTTTATCATTCTTTGTTTAGACAATAGCAAAGTAACAAATAAATGATATGATTTAAAAATACAAATAATTTATTTATAATTAAGTTTTCATTATTTTTTTATGTCACTAAATTAATTAATTGATGTAAATATTGTCTTAAATATTCGTGTTAATATAGTTAAAAACTATATATACAGTAGCGTGCAAAAGTAACCGGATAAGAGCATAACTTGAGATAACTTTTGAATGAAAAGTCCAATTTCTTTCAAATTTTCACTGAAATGTTAAAAATGATTGGTTTCCAACCAAAAAAACAAATGAATTTTTACTAAGTCTTAGCAATTTAATCTTAAAAGTTCATTTAATTAAAATATGCGCGTGCAAAAGTATCCAGACAAAAAAAAAAACTTGAAATAAGATTTTTTTTTTAAAGCATTTTTTAAATTGAAAATGTTTTATTTTAAAGTATTGCTTTACTACTTTGTCGGGAAGCCCTTAGCATTAACTACTGCTTGACAGTGACAAGGCATTGAGTCCACAAGCTTCATAATCACAATAATTTTAATTTTTCCCATTCTTTTTTCAGAGTATTCAATAAATCACGTTTACTTGTTAGTTTTCGACCTAAAATTTGTCTATCAATGAGCTTACATAGACATTCAATAGAATTAAGGTCAGGACTTAGCTAAGGCTATTCGATTAATCGAATTTCATTGGTTTTGAAAAAGTTTTTCACAAGGGTTGAAGTGTGTTTTGGGTCATTGTCCTTCTTAAACATCCCTCCTAGAGGCATTTTGTCTTTAGCATGTGGTAGCATAACATTCTTAACTATATATTTGTACATATTTTTGTCCATTATGCCATCAATCAAATGAATAGGACCAATACAATCTCTATTCAAGTTAGCCCAGTTCATAACGTTTCCACTTCTGTGCTTTACTGTTGGTAGCTGGTATTTAGGATCGTTTTTATGGTCTTTTGGTCAACGGACATATCTAATATTATCAGACCCAAATAACATAAACTTAAATTCATCACTAAAAAGTACTTTCAATCACTGTTTTTTTGCCCAAATCAAATGTTCATTAGCAAATCTTAAGTGTGTTTTTCTGTCCGGATACTTTTGCATGCGGAAATTTAAATAAACTTTTAAGATTAGATTGCTTAGTTTAGTAAAAATTCATTTGTTTTTAGATTTGTAATCAATTTTTTGACATTTCAGTGAAAATTTGAAAGAAATTAGACTTTTCATTCAAAAGTTATCTCAAGTTATGCTTTTGTCCGGTTACTTTTGCACGCTACTGTATATCAATAAAATAAAGTTCATGAATAAATAAAGTTCATGAAGAGAGTTTTTTTAAAAAGAATTAAGTGAATTGAATCAAACATGAAAGTTTTTTTTGTAATTAACACGAAAAGAGTGTTTAATACTAATACTAAAACAGATAAATGTTATTTGAATCAAAAAATGTAAAAAGAAAAAAAAAGAAATTTTTAAAAATTTATTCAGTTTATTGATTCTGTGTTATTTTGTGGCAACTTAAACTATCACTATCTGAGTGAAATCAGTGATTAGTTCTTCATGTTTTTCTTGTTTCAGAAATAACAAATGCAGAAACCCCAATTGAGAAAAAAATTGAATTGCTTGCAGAACTATCAGGTTATTAAATTAATTTATAGTTATTTTATAAATTGTTTTAAATAAGATTTAAATAATTTAAAATTTTGCTTTTTGTCTTGACTATGTTTACCTTTAGTACTTATTTTAATTTTGTTTATTTAATTGCAAAGATTTCAAAGAACAACTTTTATGTAAATTAAATTCTACATAACAACAATAATGTTTACAGAAATAGTTAAAAACAGACTGCAATTTAGTGCCATTTTTTAAACAACCAAAATGCATAGAAACTTGTGATTATAAAAGCAGTTTTTTCTTATTTATTTTTACATATTTATTTCTAAAGTGTGTGATAATAAAGAAAGATGAAATATTTAAAAACCTTGTATGCGAGTATGTAGTAATATATAGACTTTTATTACATTTGGGTAAAAATGAATCAAATCATTTTTTATTGAATAGTTAGGTATTTCTATAAATTTTTCAATATATTATTTATAAAAGCTAAAACTCTAGTTTGTTTTCTAATATGGTTATAAAAAAAATATATATTTATATAGGTATTATTCTCAGTGTTGCCACATTTGCAAAGTAGTCCTGATTTATTGCTCAATAATAATAAGTTTGTGGGTGATTGAGCACAAACAGATAAAATTGTTTTTTCTTCGATTTGAACTATTTTGAAAATGGCTATTATATTATCATAATTTTGAAACAAAATTATCTAATATTGTTTTTTTGATAAAATCTTGTTTGTTATTAACAATATGTACTACATAGCTACAATATAAGTTGTAAGAAGAGCTATTAGTTTTGCTCTTTAAATAAAAATAAATTTTGTTATTTATCTTTTAAGCCATATTGTGTATGGTTTTAGATTCTTTTAAGTCTTTTGTTTCTTTCTACAACTGCGCATAATTTATCGCATTTTATTCTTAGCTTGTTCCAAACAATTTGGCTTTAACATGATCAAGCTTAAAATGGTTCCTTTTATCCTATCACAAAGAACCTGAAACTAATAACTCTATAGAATTATTAAGCAATTTCTAGTGGAGATGCTCAATAAAGTTTTTCAATCTACCTTGATACAGCATATTCTCTTTTCCTCAGTATTTGTGTCCTCAATTATCTATTTTATTTGTCCCGGTTTTTTCCTCTGTAATTTGGTTAGCCATGGTATCTAATAAGCAAAGCTTGTGAAATAATATGTCTCCTAATTATTCCATGTTTAGATATGCCCTTATTGTAATACAGTCTTTGATATTGAGAACACATTGTATTATGTTGAAAACTTTTAACTTTCTTCAAAATCTTTTTCTTCACACTTGTATATATACAGCGTTTGCTTCATTTCATGCTTCATATATTGTACTTAACTAGCATCCAACAAATGTGCTAAGAAATGGTTTAATATAATTCTATATTTAATATAATAAGTTTTTTTTTCTTTTTATAACATAGCTTCTTAACTTTTTGAAAATGTCTTTTGTCCATTTTTTTTATCTCTAAAGTTAATTTGAATAGTACATAGAGATAAATGTACAACTACAATATAATTTCTGGCAATGTTTTTGTTTCACTCACTCCATTTGTGTTTATATGTATATATATATATATATATATATATATACATACATACATACATACATACATACATACATACATACATACATACATACATACATACATACATACATACATACATACATACATACATACATACATACATACATACATACATACATACATACATACATACATACATACATACATACATACATACATACATACATACATACATACATACATACATACATACATACATACATACATACATACATACATACATACATACATACATACATACATACATACATAAATACATACATACATACATAAATACATACATACATACATACATACATACATACATACATACATACATACATACATACATACATACATACATACATACATACATACATACATACATATATATATATATATATATATATATATATATATATATATATATATATATATACTACTGTGATCAAAAAGTAAGGTAATTTAAACTTCCGGCCTTATTCGAATCGTCCAATCTTTATTATTTTTAAGTTGGTAGGAATGTCATTAACATTTGCGCCAAATTACATGTCAAACTCATAATTATTTTTTTTTGTTTACGCTTGTTTCTGAAGTACCAAAAGTGCATTCGGCGATGTCTAATTTTGTCGAGCAAAGATGTGCTATTAAATTTTGTTTGCGGAATAATATTTCTGCTGCTGAAACGTATCGAATGTTGCAAAAGGCCTTCGATGAAGAGACTATGTCTCAAAAAAATGTTTACAAGTGGTACAAAGACTTTAATGAAGGCCGAGAACGTGTTGATGACTTGGAACGCTCCGGACGACCATCGACTTCGATTGATGATCGCCACATCAACAAAATCAAAGAATTGGTGCTTGCAAATCGTCGGTTAACCATTCGAGACCTTGTTGACATGGTTGGAATATCATTTGGGTCGGTGCAAGCGATTTTGAAGGATCATTTGGGCCTCATCAGACTCAAATCACGTTTGGTGCCGAAATTTCTCAATTTCTTTGAAAAAGAGCGTCACGTTAAAACGTGTGAAGCAATGCTTTCTGACTACCAAGACATCTACAAACAAATTATTACTGGCGATGAGACTTAGGTCTACGCATACGACCCTGAAACAACCGACCAATCGAGTGAATACCGTGAAAAAGGCGAGCAGAGACCGAAGCAACCACGTCAAAGTCGCTCAAAAATCAAGGTCATGTTGACTGTTTTCTTTGGTTATTGTGGTGTCGTGCACTACGAATTCCTTCCAACTGGCCAAACTGTCAACAAGGAATATTATTTAAGCGTTATGCGACGTTTGCGTGAAGCTATTCGCAAAAAGAGACCGGAATTATGGGCCAATAACTCTTGGATTTTGCACCACGATAATGCGCCTTCGCACACAGCACTGGTTCTTCGTGAGTTTTTCGCTAAAAACTCTACCATGTTGCTCAACAACCACCGTATTTGCCCGACTTAGCACCGTGTGACTTCTGGCTGTTCCCAAAGCTCAAGAGATCACTCCGGGGAAATCGTTTTGAGTCCATTAAAGAGATCCAACGTGAATCGGCACGCGCATTGAAGGCTATCCCTACCGAGGACTTTTCGGCATGCTTCGAAGACTGGAAAAAACGTTGGCAAAATTGGGGCCGAGGGGGGGATTATTTTGAGGGGGACGATACAGATTTGGAAGAATAAATAAAGATTTTTTATTTTATAAAAAAATTCACCTTACTTTTTGATCACAGTAGTATATATATATAACAATTTTAAAATGTATTCTACAAAATAGAGTTCTCAATGTTCTTAAAAGAACAGAGCAGTTATAAATTTTAAATTTATATATATATATATGTATATATATGTATATATATATATATATATATATATATATATATATATATATATATATATATATATATATATATATATATATATATATATGTATATATATATTTATATATATATTAGTAGAAAATCACTTAACAAAATTTTTTTTTCATTTTACACTGTGTTTCATCAACAAAGATTCATGAGAAATGATTAGAAATCATCAAATCAGATTTCTGATGAATCTTTATTGATGAAATACAGTGTAAAATAAAAAAAATTTTTGTTAAGTGATTTTCTACTTATATATAATTGCTCTGTTCTTTTAAGAACATTGAGCACTCTATTGTGTAGAATACATTTTAAAGTTTTTTAAATATATATATATATACACACACACACACACACACACATATATATACATATATATATATATATATATATATATATATATATATATATATATATATATATATATATATACACATATACATATATATATATATATATATATATATATATATATATATATATATATATACACATATATACACATATATATATATATATATATATATATATATATATATATATATATATAAACACACACACACACACACACACACACACACACACACATACATATATCAAGCCTTATCAGAAGGTGCGTGACATTTGGCTACTGCCTTGTTGGAAAATTCTTGAGCAAAACTTTAGGGGTAATCAGAAAAATTTCTTTGGCCAGCCTTACACTTTTTTTTCATCATTAGACAGGCATAGATTTAAACCATTACATTGTTTGGATGATAAACGTTTAATCATCTTTACTCCTATTCCATAATTTAAAAAAACACAACATATATGGCTTGTTTTTTTTAATTATGCTCATTCTCTTTTAGACATAATCCAAAAATACATTGTAAATGTAGTTGGTCCTACTCTAGCTCCCAAGCTTGTGCTTTAGTCCCATTTGTCATATGGTTGCATCTTTTTTTTTTAATTTCTTCAACTACTACAACTATGGTCACTGGTCAAGCGATTAAAATTTCTAACATATCTTTTGTTCAATCTCTAAAACTAAATTTGTTCCAACACAAAACACTGTTCCAATTTCACTACTCATCAATTAGCAAAATCGCATCCACTAACTATCCAAAATTGCATAAAATATCCAAAATCGCATCCATTTAGAAAAATTGCATCCATAACTGTCCAACCATGACCTAAAAACTTTTATAAACCTAGTTTTTTACTTCAAATACAATACTATAGAAGTGTCTTCATCTTTTGTCAATCTGTCAACCTGTCTTTATCTTTACGTCAATCATTTAGTTTACAGTTTTGAAAGCCTTCTCTCAACTGTTTTTTTATTAACTAAATTTCTTTTTTGCTCTCTGTTAACTACCAACATAATAATAATTGCAGGCTTTTTAGAAATGAATTTGTTATTAAAAATATATATTTAATTATATAAAGTTGTCTCAAAAATAAAAGTATACCTACATAATGTATAGAAAGTTTATTTAACATATAACTATTTTCTTAATACAGGATTAAAAATTGCAATCAGTTAAAAAATTGGAGAGTCAATAAAAAGCGAAAATCTTAGAAATTCTTAAAATCTAAAAAATTATAAAATACTGTTTATAGATAAAGAAAACAGCAATTTCATAGAAGGAAGCAAATACATTTTATTTACGTTTGAAACAATTGCAAAATTTTTAGAGCAAATATTAAATATTTTTTTATAATTAAACTTTACGAAAAGACGAGTCGAGCTAATTAAAAAAAATTATTTATAATAATGTTATTATAGTATTTTATATAGTTTTTTCATTTTGAAAAACTTATTTTTTGTCCTTAGCAGATTAAGCCTAAAATATTAATATTCAGGCTTGGTTGGAAAGCGAGTGCAATCACACTCTTTATCTGACCACATACAATATTTAGTTGCAACAACATTTCCACTGCTTTTTAGATGTTTTAAGAACATTTCAAAAATGTGCGAAAAAAGACTTTAATAAAGGGAAAATAAAGCGTGTACATGAAATAAATGTGAAAGTAGAAAAACAATTCAAAAAAAGTACTCCTCAATTTTTATTTCGAACCAAGTAATAAATTTAATACAATAATATAAGATCAAAACTTAAAAAAAAAATTAATTATTCCTGTGGGAATCTAATAAAATTTCGAGCTTTTGCTTTAGTGGTACCCATTAGCTTGCACACAGAATAAGAATCAAAACTATTTGGTGCTTTTTTAAATGATATTTTAATATCTTTAATAATTCTGCAAAGTTTTTTTTGTTTTTTTCATTTTTCTTTTAATAATAGCCCAGTACTTTTCAATAACTCTCAATTCTGGGAAGTTTGGAGGATTTTCTGTTTTAGGCACAAATTTCACATTATTTTTTTTATACCATTTCATAGCTAGTTTACAATAATGAATTAAAGCTAAATCAGGCCAGAATACAGGTCTGTTATTGTGTGATTTAATGAGAGTTAAAAAGCGTTTTTGTAAACATTCTTTAACATATATTTGACCAGAAAGTGTGGACTAAGAAATATAAGGTGCTGATTTTTTGCCACAACTGCAAATAGCTTGTCAATTCAAAACTTTTTTAGCAAACTTGTCATGTTTTGTGCATTTAAATTTCTAATCTGCTTTTTCTCTATATTTGGCAATATAATAAAAAGCACCAGGAATTGTTGATGATCATACTTGATATAAGTTTTATCGTCTTCAATAATAGAGAAATTTTTAGAAATAAAATTGCCATACAACTTTCTGCCGCGGGTTCTTGCACTTTTTTGCTGAGTTTCAGAACAGTTGGGCATTTTTTGTGCTTTGATAGAATGAAAACCATGTTTGTTTCTAACTTTTGCATCAAAACTATGAGAAAATCCATATATTTTTGCATGTTTCCTTAGTGAAAGGCTTGAGTTATTCTTAAAACTGTTAACCAGTTTTCTGACTAATTTTATATCTTTTAAACCTTCCTTTCTTCCACCACCAGATTTGCGTTTGATCAATTTTGTTTGAAAAAACGTTGAATAACATGACTAATGGTGTATGGATGTATTTGCAACGATTTTGCTATCGAATTGTAGCTACTATTAGGATTTTGTAAATATTTGTGCATAATTTTTTCTCTTATGTCTTCTTCTTTTGTCATTTTTAAAACCAATTTCAAGTTAAATCCAAAAACGAACATAATTTTTTGAAACCACAGCACATTGTAAACAAAATACTAAACAATTAAAAAGATTTTAATACAGCCACTGAAAAAAAATGACGTGCTTATTTTTTCAGATTTATTTTGTGTACATGCTTTATTAAAAAAAAAAAGAAATGAAAAAAAAAAAACTTAACTAAAACAAAATAATTTATGTTTAGAATTAATTATTTCTAAACTTCTCCTTTTACAATTTTTTAATAAAATTAAGCGGCACTTTTTTATATAAAATAACAACTTACTATTAATGATTGTTTAATAAGGAAACAAATGTTCTTCAGTTTGTTAAAGAGTACAATATAACTATTTATGTATTTATGTTTCATTTCAACAATATTCTAATTTAACTAACACTATTTGAATTATATAATAAATAAAAAAGTAATTGTTTTTTAAAACCATTTTATGCTTTGCGTAGTTAACAAAATATAAAATATTTGAAACTTCTCAAGCGAGTGTGTAATATGTGTGTAAGTAAGATGAACTGAAGAAACAATTTAATCATTAAATTACTATTGAAATGTTATATCAATTGTTTCTTTTAGCAGTGTTTTAAAAGGTTTAAAAAAGTTTCACTGATGCACCAGACCCCTGAATCAGAATAATGATCCAGGGGTCTGGTGCCTATAATGCCCTATAATGATCAGTATCCAAACTGCAGACTAAGTATACATATAACAACTTTATACTTTATTTAAGTCCATCGATTTATTATACTATATTGTATTTATTTAGCAAGAAATATTTTTATATAGTATAATTAATGTATTAGGGGCATATTAGGTTGTTCGTGAATTATAATTTTTTAAATGTATTTTGCTTATTTAACAAAAATAAAAAATAACTTATGAAGCAGAACTACTTTGCTCTACTGCTGATGATATGAGTGGGCTTTCACAACCCTCGGAATTAGGGTTGGCATTCGGCAATGCGTAACTGCTAACCAAGAGGCATTTGAGGTTGGCGAAAAATCGCTGGCCATGTTTCTATATTTAATGGTCAAACTTTTGTTTTACATCTTTTCTGCCAACCTGATTCTGACCTTACACAGATTAAGGTCCGTAAATTATTGCGGACCTTATTTTCCCTAATTCCGTGGGCTGCTTTTAAGTATATTTGTATGTTTGTGTTCTGTATGAATTTCTGGCGCAAAGCATGTTTCATCCAAAAGTCACTTTATTTAAATGTATGTTTGTGTTTTGTTCATACCTCTGGCGTAGTATTCATTCGCTCATAACTTACTATGTATATATGCATTTTTATGTTCAGTTGCTTGTAAGTTCTTGTATGTTTATTTGAATATTAATTTTATTAACTTTGATGATTATTAATTTTAAATTTCATTAAAAATGTAGTTGTTGTTGAAAATCTTGTTTTTAAAAAATCACTAGTAGAAATTGTTTTAAATTTAATAATAATTTCATTTAAATTAAAATAATAAAAAACAAATTTATATTCATATAATTTACTAAACTTTATATAATTTTAAATAAAACTTACTCAACTTTATATAAATTAAAAATAAAATTTTTTTGTTGTCCCTTTCTTTTAAAAAGCGTTTTGCTAATATAAAAACATTAGAAAAGATTAATGTTGCGTAGTTATTTTAAATAGAGTACAATTGCACCTGCTTCCCAACCAGGTCTATATATATATATATATATATATTATATATATATATATATATATATATATATATATATATATATATATATATATATATATATATATATATATATATATATATATATATATATATATACATATACATATATATATATATATATATATATATTTATATATATATATATATATATATATATATATATATATATATATATATATATATATATATATATATATATATATATATATATCCTCTGTTTATAAACAAAATTATGATAAAAATAAATTTAAAAAGTGATAAAAATGTAAAAGTATAAAAAAAAATTATAAGCAAACATTTGCAAAAAAGAAAGGTTGATATCCAGAAAAGTAAATTAAAAAATATTTAAAGTTACTTAATAAGAGTATTAGTATTAAAAATGAGCTCGTTTGGGGTCTCAATTTTGATTATTTTTGACCCCCTCATCCCCTTTATAACTACATTGTAACTCTTTAATAACAATTCCTGTACGAGTTGTCACAAACTACTAACCACATAACCACATTACCCTACTCCATTTTCTCTAGAGAGTGACAAGTATATGGACAACCCCTTTTAAAAATCATTTTTTTGTTTGAACTTTATTTTTTAGCTACTATTATTTTTGATTCCTTTTTGGTTTATTCATTTCCAATGTATATCCGTTAAAACACAAAAAAAGGGAACTTCTACTTAGATACAAGTATTTAGATGTGATCACCAAGCTTTAAATTTAAAATATATTTTAGCAAATTATTTTGTTTAGCAAAAATTTTAAACTGCAGTATAATTTAAAAAAATTCTGGACATTTTCAATTTCAACGGGCCACTAAATGTTAAGCTTGTATTATCCAGGTGAAATCCAGACAGATGGTAACACTGGTTTTCTATTTAATTTGATATTGTATTGAGTTGTAATTATTTCATCATCATAATTAAATAATGGAGCTATGTTGGTGTTTTTTAATATTTTTTACTATAAAATTTACAGCACAAGAAAAAAACAAGAACTTTAAAATTGTTGAAGGAGACATGATTGAAACTGAACTATTAAGAGCGTTGATGAACAACAATACTGCTAAACGAGCCATACAGAGGCGTATGCAAATTGGTCCAAAATGGGGCACTATTATTCCATATGAATTACCTGAATCAATTACTCATGGTATAAAGTTATACATTTTGTATTTACTTATGATATAAATTTTCATTAATTTGTTTTATATATATATATATATACATATATATATATATATATATATATATATATATATATATATATATATATATATATATATATATATATACACAAACACACACACACACACATACAGGGGTGTACACTCAGACTTTTGGTTGGTTCCCAGAAAGGGGACTGAAAGTAACCAGATTGTTAATGTTGATTGTTCGCCAAGGTTTTTATAAAATTTTTTGCATTGAATGGAGTTCAATGCAAAAATTTTTATAAAAGTTAATCATTTTTCCTTAGCTAAGTGTAGCCTAGAAATAATTAGATAAAATAAATAATTTAAAAAAACAAAAGGTTAAAAAAATGTAGACTAGAAATAGTTTGTGTAAATAAAATTAATATTGTAAACTATTGATAACATTCACTTTTCTACTTTCAGATAAAGTACATGCCGACACATATGCCATTAGTTTTTTTACTCGAATTAAGTGCTTATTTTATTAAAAAAATAGACGTCCTTTTTTAAAATAACAAATATAACTATAAAATATAAAAATACTAATATAATAATATAAATATAAAAATTACCAAATATAAAAAAATAGTTTAAAAATACTTCAAAACCTTTTGCTTTTAAAGTGTTGTGATTATAAAGATTTTATTTGTTAAAGGAGCTTGAAAACTATTGATATTTTGAATTTGATATTTTGAAAGGATTTTAAAATACTGCGTTGTAGTTAAATCTAATTTTTAACTGTGTTAAAAATCATTATCAAAAATTTTAAACTAATATAACTAAAATTATTGTGTCTAAATTCAGTGTTTGTAAAAGATTAATATTTTCTTATAATCTATTTCTTAAAACAATCTTATACTTAAAATAATCTTTTGTTTGTTTATTAAAATTTATTTATTTTAATTTTTATGTATTTAATGTAGTATTTTTAACAAAGATTATAAACAGTTTACAGACTTTATCAGTTTTCAATAAGATATTTCTAAACTTATTTTATGTTCACTACTGTATTTTTTCTGAAAAACTTAGAACTGAGGATAAAAATCAATAGATGCTCTTTTGGGTGACTTTTATGCATCAAAGGAATATATTTTTTTATCCTTCACAAAAGTCAGTCGTCTAGTACTATCGGGTGACCACAAGTGTTCACCTCTTATATATGTGTTCAGTGACAAACCCAGCGATTTTTTGGGATACCGCTGTTACTTTTTTTTTGGGGGGGGGGAACAGGAGAAGAGGGATGTTCTTGTGCTAACCCCCCCCCCCCCTCTCATCAAAACTGGTTTTAACAGGGAATGAGCAGGAAAATTTTGTATATACTTTCAGAAAATTTAAAAGTTTAAAAAAAGATTGTTTTAAAAAGTTTCCTTTCCGTTTCCTTTTTTTCATTTTTCTAAAGGAAAATAGAATAGTGATTTAAAGATCAAAAGTTCATTCATTAAAAAATTATATTTGCGATTACTATATTGTTGGTAAGACAGAAATTTTTACTATTGTTTATTTATTATTAAAAACAGTTAACATTTAATTGCAAGCAAATTAACTTTACTCTAAATGAATATTTTAAAATCATTCCATCTTTTGAAAAAACAAAATTTTTATACACTTGATTGTATTCAAGTTGAGTTTCATAATAAATTTTGACTCTTTTTTTTTTTAATTCCATTGTTCTACTGGTATTTAAACAACAGTTTTAAACACTAAACTACTTACGAAATTCATTCTATTGTCCTTTAATTTTAACCCGGTAAAATAAACAAAAAATTAGTTATTTAATACTGCATTTGAAACTGAATTTTTTTTCTTCTTATTTTTATTAAAAAAGCGAAAGAAAAATTACTAATAATAAATATTTTTTAGGAGTTTTTCTTTTGTACCCAAACTTCTCCAATGGTACAAAAATAGGTCTTGGTTTGTTCCTGGGACATATGTATGTATGTATGTATGTATGTATGTATGTATGTATGTATGTATGTATGTATGTATGTATGTATGTATGTATGTATGTATGTATTTATGCATGTATGTATGTATGTATGTATGTATGTGTGTGTATAAATGTATGTATGTATGCATGTAATCAACATTAGACAATATTGCTTTGTCTTTCAGGACTCATCAGTAATGTTATATACATATATAATATATATATATGCATCGTACATTTGAACGCGTTTTTTTTGCGTATTGAGTATATTACTCATATCATACTCAATACGCAACTCAACGTACGCAATTTCTTTGAGTATAATACTCAATACGCAACTCATAGTACGCATTTTTCTTGAGTAGAATACTCAATACACAACTCATAATACGCATTTTTTTTGAGTAATATGCGTTTTTTTTTTTAGTGTAAAATATAATTTTGTTCTAAAAGTAATATTGTTATTTATGTAATGAACAAACAGAAACACAAAATGAAAGAGAAAAAAAAAATTATATTTTTCTAAAATGTATTTTCAATTCATAAACAAAAACAAAAGTAATGAAGAAAATATTCAAACAACTGAAGAATTATTTTCACTCAGCCATTTCATTAGGTATGGTTAAGCTACTTTTTAAAAAGGCACGATTTATTAGTGTGTCATTGGTCATGTTGCTGGCTCTTTTTCGATTAACTACACCACATATGCTAAAAAAACGTTCAACATAAGCGGAGGATGCTGGTATATTAAAAACCATGAGACAAATTATAAAGATATGGCAATTCTTTTCTTTTCTCAAAATGCATCATAATTAGTTTTGTTGGTGAAATTATGGTTTCTTAAAATGTTTACAAAGTTATTCCTTTCTTTGTCAGCTAGGTGTTCGATGCTAAGATCTTTTTTGTTGTACTCTACCTGATCCAATTCTATGCTTTGATAAAACTGATCAAATGCTTCATTGTCAGGAACACTTTTTTGAGAGAAACTATTTTTAGAACTACTTGCTGTCAAATCGTTTTTTTCGTTTTTTTTATTAAATTCAATTGCCAAGTTTACTAATAAACTTAGTCTCAAATTGACTGTGGCTTTTGCAATCGGTCTTTGATACCATAGATAAAGTTTAGAAACATTTAAAACTGCAGCAGCTGCATAAACAGCAGAGTTAAGCTCATGCTCGAATTGTTTTTTTACATTAGTTATCAGCAATTCGCAAAATTTTTTCTTTTTATCATCTTTTTAGCCATTTCCTCATATTGCATGATTAATAAATGTAAACTTGGTACCAAGTCACCAATATGTACGCGATTTCTTTGATTCAAAGGCGTAAATCTATATGCTGGGAGCATCAATGATAAATAGAATTCAATCTCTGCTTGAGTAACTGGACATTTAATAGTTTCAAAACAATGTTTTTTATATGCTTTGTAAAAACAAATCAACATTAAAAAGCTTGATAACCAACGAGTTAAATTTTTGTTTCTTAATCTATTTTTTTGTTGTTGAAAGATTCGGGCAATTTGAATTGTCTAATGAGTTTTTTTAGCAAATGAACAAAGCAATGACAAAATAGTTTTCAATCAATTGCATGACCTCACAGTATTACGTATAGAAATATTAAATTTGTGGTTTGTACATGCAAAACGAGGTTTTTTTCTGCTGCCGAGTTCAAACTCTAATTGATCTACTATACTATGATCCCCAAATTCATAATTATCAGCATCATCAGTTCCAGTAGCATCAATCTCAGCATCAATCTCATTAGATAGTTTGCTGAATTTAATATCATTTTGGATTGGATTTATTTCTTCAGTAAGCAATTCGTTAATTTCAGGTTCAATTTTGTTTTCAGGTGAATCTTTCAGTTCCTGATCATTCTCATCACTGTCATCATTCTCAAACAATTCTTCTCAAAAGTCTTCTTCAATCCAATTGCCGTTTTCCAATTCATAATTGAGTGATGGTGGTAAAGCTCTAAGAAAAGCTTTACCACCATCACTCACATAACCGTCAACTTTAGATTTATCGAAATCATATTGATTTAATATTTCTTCTGAAACCAATATAATATTTTCAGCATTATGTGGGCCACTCATTTGTTGAAGACCAAGAACTATTAGCTTTTTACTGAAATCAGCAAAGGTAACCTGGCAACATAAGGCAAAAATATCAGCCAGCTGGCGGCTTTCCCAGATATCACCTATTAATGTAATAGTTTTGGCTTTTCTAAGGCAGTTAGTGATTATTTTTTTTATCTTTTCAACTACCATAGGAACTATATTATAGACAAAAGACTTCTCGCATGGTAAATGAATTTTATGACGCTCTAAAACTCTTTTTAGATGAATGTTACATAGCTCTTGTGTTGCCATATTGGATGACATTACATATTTAGTTAGATCCATAATATTGTCATCTAACAACGAGTCATCATCATTATCAAGACTTATATCATCATAAGCCTTTTTCCAAGCCATAAAATTGTCTTTGCCGTTACATTGTGTGGAATTAAAATGCTTAAAAAAATTACCACTTTTACCTAGTGGTTCATGTAATACCTTATAGCAATAAATGCAGGTAAAATGTAATTTTTCTTTCTTTCCGGGCTTAAAATCGATTTCGGTTCGGCAATGAAAAAAGTTTAAAACCAAACTGTAAGTTTTTTCAGTGTCACCAAATTTTAAAATTTTACGCGGAAATTTATTGTTTTTCAAGTTATGTTTAATTTCATTAATCTCTTTAACATATTGTTTATTACTTATATTTGTTAATAAAGCATTGCTTATGCTTTCGCTGCACAATGGTTGACTATTTTCAATCGACAATATGGCTAAGGCACGATTACTTCTATCAGAATTTATTTGTTTATTTACAGACTAATTTTCTTTATCTACTTTATTTATGCTTTTTTCTTTTTTTTTTCTCAAACTCTTTACATTAGAGTCTGAACCTAATTTTTGTTTGGCGGATCTTCCATACATGTTAAAGCAAAAAATCTAAAATAAAACTTTTGTTAAGCAAATAAGCAATATTATAAAACTAGTTTAAATTACATTACATATATAAATTACTTTAGTTTATATAAGTTAAAGATTAAAATGATTTATTTTATTTATCTAACTTATTTACTATAGATAAAAAGATAAATACTTGCATCTTATATACATCTATAGCCTCATAAAAATAATAAAAAATTATAAAAAAAGTCATTATTTCAAATACAAACGCTAGAAGTTTATCAACTTACAAAACAAAGCAACTCAAAGTTTATCAACTTGTAAAACAGCAAATTGTAAATTGTTTTTTGAAG
>NC_088934.1:43347500-43435000 GCF_038396675.1 Hydra vulgaris | reverse complement strand
TTATCAAATAGAAGGTTCACCGTCGAAAAAATCAGGTTTGTGTACAATCAATTTAATGATCTTAAAATTGGCACTTCCACTGTGAAGAATCGAGTGAAGAAATTTTGCTTTGCATGGGTGTGTAGCTGTTCGTAAACCATTGTTAAGACCAATTAATAAGAAAAAAAGGCTAAATTGGGCGTAAAATTATCAACATTGGTCAATTGAAGAATGGAAAAATGTCCTTCGGACAGATGAATCCAAGTTTGAAGTTTTTAGTTCAAAATGTCATGTTTTCGTGCGAAGATTTGCAGGGGAAAGGTATTTGGAAGAATGTTTAATACCCACTGTGAAACATGGGGGTTAGATCTGTGGTTGTTTGGGGATGTTTTGGTGGGGGAAATATTGGAAACCTACACAAAATTGAAGGAAATATGACAAAAAAGGTGTACAAAGACATTTTAGAACATCAAATGCTGCCTTCTGGTGAGAGGTTATTTTCCGATCAGTATGTTTTTATGCACAATAATGACCCGAAACATACCAGCAAAATCTGCAGAACTCTTCAAAGCCAGAAAATATTAAAAATAATGGAATGGCCACCACAATCACCAGATCTTAATCCGATCGAGTTGTTGTGGGAAGAACTTGATAGGAATGTGCGAGAACAATAGCCATTTTCTGTGAAAGACTTTTGGCACAAATTGCAAGTAAAATGAAACACAATACAACCTGAAAAACTGTCTAAATTGATTGATTGTATGCTGAGGATCTGTACAGTTATAATACAGAATAAAAGTGGTTGTTTTGACGAATCAAAAATTTAATTAAAGCGCTAGTTAAAATTAGAAATTGTTGATCAAAAATGTATAATAATATTTAGTTTTTGTAAACATATTAATTAAATTGTAAATTAGACTTCAAAAAGTTTGTTTATTCACTAGTTTTGAAAAATTCCTAGCCTGCCTCAAACTTTTTATCAGTAGTGTATATATATTAGGGATGTACCAGAATTTGTGACTTATGGTTCCGGTTCCGGCCAGGTTATTCCGGTTCCGGCCGGAATTATAATATTTCAGGCCGGAATGCCGGAATTTATTTTTTATTTTATTTATTTAAGACATGTTACACAGACTGTGTAAATTAAATCAAAAAATTGTTGTCCTACAGGACAAAGAAGAACTATAGATAAACCTAGGTAAAAAGTACAAAATTCTTAACAAATTCAATGTAATTTTAGGTAAAACTACAGTTTAGCGCTCTAAAATAATTTTATTTTTTTGCTTGTTGTGCTCTCATTAGTGGAGAGTTTTTAAACATTAGAAATTTTAATTGAAGTAATAAAAGAAAAAAGATTGCTGCCCTGTGCCAAATCCTCAGTCAATGTAGCAGCACTTCCTTGTAGAAGCAGGCTATAAGATAGTCGATGTAGCAATTTTCCCTTGTAGCAGCAGACTATAAGATAATGGATGTAGTAGCACTCCTTTGTAGCAGTAAACTGTAAGATAATAGATGTAGCAGCATTCCCTTGTAGTAGCAGGCTATATATATATATATAAGATAGTCAATGTATGTACTAAAGCCAATAAATATTCTTTACCTTTATATTAAAAAGTCACCACTTTGAGCAAGTATATATATATATATATATATATATATATATATATATATATATATATATATATATATATATATATATATATATATATATATATATATATATATATATATACATACACTATAGGTTATAAATATATACTTTGCAGCCTAATGCTGAGGTGCAGGCTTTCACTTTCAATCTTGAAGGTAAAAAACTACATAAATATAAATCTCGTTCCAGATGGAATTTTTTTAACAATTCCAGTAAATCCAGTTCCAGCCGGAATTCAAAATTTCCGATCCGGTACACCCCTAATATATATACAGTCCTCGGAATTAGGATCGGCATTCTGCAATGCTAACCTAATTGCTGATCTAGAAGTGTTTGAGGTCGGCAAAATATAAATAATTATTGCCAACCATATTTTTACTAATTCTGAGGGCTATATATATATATATATATATAATAGTATCAGTCTTGGTAAGAAAGGTATTTGGTTCTACACAATTATATGACCAATAATTTTGTTTTGATAACTTGACCACAGCTTTGAACATTTCAATATGCACTGAATATAAAAAAAAATGACATCAAAACTATTATCTTAACTAATGTTTTTAGTGTAGCGAAACAAGTTATTTTTGTTTAAAGTATTAATAAAATGTGTATATAACTTTATTTATTGATATTGTAAGTTGTTAAGTTGTTTTTTTTCTTATTTATACATTACTTTCTGTAAATAAATGTATGTCTAAAAATATGTATGTTTATACAATTCATAAAGTGGTTTAAAAAATAGATAAAATATCTTTCTTTTTTTTTAATGTGTAATTATTTACTAGCGTGTATTTATTTAAAAACTTAGTTTTTAATTGTGCATATTTAATTAACAATCATTAGAACTTGTTATTTTATTTTTAAGGGTTTTCTATATTATTATAAAAACATTAAAGATAAAAGATTTGATTTTTTTATTCTAAGCTTAGAACTTTTTAAAAAAAGAATAAAAACTTAATTTAGATTATATTTTATTTTTTTTTATCATTTTATTTAAATGAGTTTTGTTTTAGTTGAGTTACATTTTTATTTTTTGTGTTTTTTTTTTTATATCTTTTTTTTTTTAACTTTTTATATTTCTTTTCTTAAAATTTCTTTTTAAAAAAAAAATTTTCAAAGTTTTTTTTCTTTAGTTAAGCTTAGATATGCTTTTTGCAGCACATTTTTTCAGAGTTCGACTTGTAAAATTATGTTAACAACTGTGGTCAAATCCTAAAATTAAAGTATTATTTGTATGCTCGTATAATATCGTGCGCTTGCATGCATTCTTAACCAAGACTGATAGCGCTCGCTTCATAAGCGAGAGGTTCTGAGTTTGATCCCCACCACGCACCTCGTAGTACCGCGCTCAACTTATTTCTCCGCACAGCGGCCTTGTTTGTCAAGGTTCGTGTTTTGGAGTTATAGAGTTGAGAGAGGGTTATAACCACAATTTAGTACCCTCCTCGTCTGTAGTGGCCTTCTGGAAGGTGAATTAACAAAAAAAAAGTATATATATATATATATAAATTTTCAATTTTGTTCAAAAAGGTGTTGGTTTGTTTGAACGATCTATAAATGAAGCCTTGAGAGAAATTAGCCGTGTGAGTTGCCTTAAATTTGTAAAAAGATTAAATGATGGAAGATCTAAAAACAATAAAGATGTTGATGGAAAACCAGAAGCCTTTCTGAAGTTTGTTCGTGGCAATGGGTATCATAAAAGTTATATTCCTTTTTTTAATATAAAAAATGTATATATTCAATATTTAATGAGAGATTTGTGGTTTCTAGTACTTTGCATTTATTAAACATAATTTTAAATTAAAATTAAAAAGTTATTAAAAGATTAGTTATCAAAATATGTTCAAGAGTATGAAATTCAAAAGAGTTCAATTATATCAATTATAAGAGTTTTATAATTATATCATATAATATTATAGCATATGTATATTATGTTAAAAGACCTCAAAATGTTATGTTATAAGAGTTCAAAATGGGTATATTATGTTATAAGAATCATCATAGAAACCTTTATTCTTGAGTTTTCTTAAGTTTTAACTTGAGTTTTCTTTAAAGTTGTGTTACTCTGGTAGTAATTTAGTTTTTTTTGGATCATTAAAGATTTTTTATAACCCACTGTCAGTAATTATAATGATCTATTGCCAGTTCTACTTGTCATTATGTCAGTATTCAAAAGTTATGCAATGCATGGACACTAAAGCTTTTTTTATTTATTACTGTTTTTGATTTTCATTTATTCCGTTCAGAATCATTTAAACATCATCATAAGAAATATTTGATAAGAAAAATATTTTAAAAAAATGCTATTTTACTAAGTGTCTTAAAAAAGTATTTGACTCAACAATTTTTTTCAAAAAATGTTTACTAAATTAAAAATGAACAAAGTTACTTTCTTTGTTTATCATTTTAATTCTTGTGTGAATAGAATGTTATTTACTGTGCATATTTTTTGTTTACTGTATTGAATAGGCTTGTGAAATAATTATCAGACAAAGCCATATCTAGGTAAGTTTAATTATATGTGAAATTTTTAAAAAATTTTCACCACATTTTTATAGAATCAAAAAAGTTGCATAAGAAAAAACTTGATTTTTATTTGTGTGTGCATGTTTGTGTGTGTATGTGAAATGACTAGAGAAGATATCAGGGAAAATCTTATTACTTGGGTGCAGATTCACAACACCATCATAAGTCCAATATTTGCATAAAGTTTGAGTAAGTTTTATTTGAGTTCAAAGTTACGCTAAGTCATATTCACAAACCTTGTGTAGCTTAAAACTTAAGTTTTTACGTAAGTTATTACATACGCAAAGATTTTGTTTGTTATTGTCAATAAAATATAATTTGATATTAATTTTATACTGCTATACGTTAAGTTATTTATTTAAATAATACAACTTTTTTTTAACAGCAACAACAATAGCGCAATATATTTACCAAAAATATAGAAAAAAATTATAAAAAAACTACATAAACTTGTTTTCACTTTAAATTCAAGGTTAAAAATATATGCATACAGTTTATAT
The DNA here is from genome assembly GCF_038396675.1 of Hydra vulgaris. Lineage (NCBI taxonomy): Eukaryota > Metazoa > Cnidaria > Hydrozoa > Anthoathecata > Hydridae > Hydra > Hydra vulgaris. Next base: position 43,430,338 of record NC_088934.1, on the reverse strand, counting down.
AATAGATGGTTCACTCTCTCATAGCCTAGCTAAAACAAGGAGAGTGACCATAGTATGGATAAATCATATATTTTTTTAGTATGCCAATAACTTATTAAATAAGTCAAGTTAACTTAATAACTAGTTATTGTCATACTTCAAAACTATATGATGTATTCATACTATTTTAACTTATGGTTGTATCTATACTACACTATTAATACTATACTAGCAGTAAGCAACCCGTAATACAGGTTAGTAATAAATAAATAACAATTTGACTTAATATATTATCCGAAAAATATAAAATACAAATTCATCTATTTGGGCTGCCATTGTCCCGGTTTTTTTTGCTGAAGAATGCTATAAAAGTTTTTATTAGTTTAGCATTGTGCTCTCCTTTGTAAAAATTGGGACAATAGCAGCCTTAAGCTTTTATTGGTCTTGGCATTTAGTAAAGATCGCGTAACTTTAAATATTAGGTTGTTTTTAATAACAGCAAGCACCAGAGAAGGAAAGTCAAGTACAACTTACCAATACCAAAAGAAAAAAAAAGATCATCTCAAACTACAAAAGCATTATTATACAGATTTATTATTGTATTTTAGAATAAGTAAGTTTATTAATAAAGGGGAGCATTATTTTTTATATTTATTATTGTGTTCATGAATTAGCGACTCGTAGAACATTTCTTAAACATGGTCAAAATCAATTATGGTAACAAAAAAATACATTGAGCTTAGTAATAACAGAGTGTTCCAATAGTGATCTCCTTTATTAATAAACTTTCGTTAAACAGAGAAGATAGACTATGTTTCAAAGACACTGTTAAAAAAAATTTACAATAAGTTATTTTATTAATAAATTAGTTATTGATTTTAATGACATCGGCAAAAAATATATATTAGCACAAAATAGCTATAGCACAATTAATCATTAAAAAAAGGCTTTTTAATGTTATCACGAAACAAAATTATTTTTACCTCAATAGTTTAGAATCCCAATTTCTTCTTAACTGTGAATAATGATTAACACTGTAAATTTCATATCATATGAATTTACTAAATTAAAACCATGTTTCAACAGTAAGTAAACTAATAAAGCAATGACAATTAAAAAAAAAAAAATACAAATATGTTTGAACTTCAAAAAATATATTTTATTTCAGGATAATCGTAATCAGTTATTTGAAAATTTAATAAAATTTGATTCGTAAAAAAATGTGGTGACTAATATTAGAACTAAAATATATATAACAAATCTGATAGTCTAGTTTTTTACAGTTATAAAAAAAGTTATTATAATAATCTTTACCTTATCAGTCGTGATATCGAAGAATACCTGAAATTAATGAGAAACAATAAGTATAATAAAAAGTAGATACACATAAGGTTGAATTTTAATTAAAAAATATATTATAGCACTTATCTGATAGGTCCAGGAAATTATAATTGGTAACTTTGAAAAAAGAAAAAAAAAAGAAAAGGAAATGTAGCTTAACAAATTCAAGTACTTATATTTTGATACTGATTATAGTAAGATTTATACTTAGTCTTAAGTAAAGTGTTTTAAGTAAAAAATAATTAACAAAAATTAAGACCACCCAGCACTATATAGTGCCAAGTAATACCACAACTTAGTAAGATCTCTTGACTGGCAAGGATAACAATCTTGCTTTACGCACTGCTAAGTAACATGACTTTTTAAACTTTAAAATAAATAAAAAAACAGAATATAAACATATTATATTTTATAAACTATTAAAATTAACTCTATATTAAACATACCTATCATAAACTAATAATTAAAATTTGAAAATAACTTTGTGTACTTTTTTTCTTCCAACAAACCATTATAGCTGTTGCAGGCAAAATTAATAAAAAGATTTACCAGATCTTTTTATTACTTTAACTTTTTAATTGTGACCATAGCATTTTCATAGAATGTTTTTAAGACTTCCTAAGTAAAAAGAAAACTATAAAGCACCCTGGTCTAACATGATTGTTACCAAGGTTGCCAACATCTTTATGTAAGGCATCATGTTGCATGCTTCTCAGTTTGCTTTGGTTATTTCTATGAAAGCAAAACATTGCTCTTCAATTTTAACAAATGCATCCGCAGCATATTGCTGAAATAGTTTCTTGCCATGATTTAACATGATTTCTAACCAATGCTGCGTGTTCAGGGTTGCGAACCAATTCTGCTATTTCTTGGAAAAAAGTGAATAGGATCTAAGTTAGCTGACATACTCTATATATATATTCTAAATGACCTTTCGGGTAAATAACTTCCCTGGAAGCAGGTGGAACACAATCTTCTCCAACGAATACAACTGCAACTTCACTAACTATAGTTTGCAAATAAAACATTAAATTATGTAAGCAAAGTTGATTGCACTGTTATTGCTTTCTAAAATTTACTGCTGCAAGTGGGTCAGAGATAATCAGTTGATAATGTTGGGGAAATATCTTGATCTGGCCTAAGATTACCTACACAATGAAAATCTTGACCACATATTTTAAAACATGGCAACCTATGATTCATACATTAAACCACATTATCAGTAAATAAAGCAAAACAAAGACAGGCATATTAAATTCTAATATATTTAAAAAAATTTATATTGGAATTATGATATATATAACTTCCTGTAAGTATTTGTAAGTCTTGCAAAGATAGCAGAAATAGTGAAAATGGAAGCAAAACTACCTTTCTATTATAGCAACATAAAAAATGTGCTTCATCAAGAAATTTTTTAGCACAGCAGTGCTGACATATCTGGTTCATTTCTCCTAAATAATTATTATCTAGAATAGTATCACTTCCTGTTATACAATACATTTTTTTTGTCTAGCAACATTTTTTAAAATTTAATGTGATTATTACTTTCAACTCATCTGCCCATTTCTTTCATTTATGTGATTATTACTTTCAACTCATCTGGCCATTTCTTTTATTTATGTGATTATTACTTTTAACTCATCTTTCAGGCTAATCATTTCATTGAATTATAAACTATTTTTAAGTTGATAGTATTTCTTCTAATAACTTACTTAAGCCTAATATCGACCATCCAAAAAAAAAGAGAAAAGAAATTAAATAAAAATTACAAAAGTAGTCTAAAGTGGTAAACATATCTACAAAAAGAAAAATCAACAAAAATCTGCAATCCTAATAACAAAGATATTTTTTGGTAATAAAAACAAAAACACAATGTTGAATCTTACTTAGTTTCTCATCTATAAAACAATTTTATTTAACTACTTAAAAGAAAAAAAAAAGAAAAAAAAAAAAAAATCAAAATGCCTCATGGTAAGCAATGTATTTAAAAAAAAAAATCAAATGCAATTACTTTAAAACATATATGATATATAAACCTCTAGAATTTAACTCATTAGCTTAATCACTGGTTTACCATCGAGGTCAAAAATAAATAAACAAAAATTAAAACAATTTATTACAATTATTATTCAAAATAAAAACCTCTAACAATCTAATTTAGGATTTATTAATATCCATATTTTTTTGGTAATGTCAGTTAGTATATTTTTATCTAAAATAATAAAAAAAATGGAACACATTAGATAAATAAGAACAAATTTAAAAATCTAAATATATATTCAGATACCTTAAAAAGAAGCATAGCACAACATTCTTTTTACAACTTCCAACATAATTTTTTTTACTTTCTACTACTTTTTTTTATTTTACTATTTTACTATTTTCTATACCTTATTTTTTTTATATATAAAAGAAAATATACATATAAATACAGAGAAATATAAAATATACTGAAATATATGCAAATTTATGTAAATACACTTACATGTCCACAAATAACAGTCCTAATTTATTTAAAGAAAAGGAAACAGGCTATAAAAATTAGAAAAATACAAATAACCAACAACAAACATTTATTTAAATTTTTATTGTAAAATCAAACAATGAAAAACATCTATTCCACTTGTAACTAAAAATGTATCAGCTCTAATCGCCTTGTAGACCTTGCTTGAAAGACCGTGTGAAGTAAAGAAACGCTTTTAGAAAAGCCTAGAACGTTCTTTATTAAAAACGAAAGTGAAACGACACTACTATTAAATTAGCGTATTCATATTAAGATTAAATATAGAAAAACAAACATATGATAACACAATTATATCCTAAACCACAATTCATTAATGCAAGAGAAGTTATTATATATTTATTGAAAAGCCAGAAACATTTTTTTTAAAGATTTTAACAATACTATAGATAAATTTTATTTATAACAAAATGTTGTCATGGCTATTATCCCAATTATTAAAAGCATGTGAAAGCATGAAACTACCCATAAATATCTTTTAATGCTAGACCCCATCTAAGAATTATAGTAACCTATATTTTCAATATTAACACGATAACACTATAACAGGAAGCTTTGAATTTAAAAGTACAATTTAAAAAATGATGAAAATAAATTAATTACTTAATAAAATTTTAAAAAGATTTTATATTATCTATCATTTCAAGCTACTAAACATTATCTACCTAATGTCTACTTAAACATTTTGAACTCGTACCATGAAAGGTCATGACTTCTTTAATAAAACACTTGGTTAAGAAAAGTCTGGAAACTACTTAAAAACTAAGAAATAGTGTATTTTACAGAATACAGAACCGTAACTAATATGGAACAATAGGCGTAACTATGCGCACTAATAATAATAATATTCACTGTGCTATTTATATTAAGAAACAAAAGCAGTGAGTTCTAGTAATGAAACTACCTATTAATCATTTTTAACAACAGACACTAACATAAAGATAAGCCAAAGGTAACAACATAACGCAAAAAATTATCAAAGATAATGTTACGTATTTTCAGAATTGTTATATTGAAGGCACTTAGACCTAAAGCAGTAACACTGCTTGACTGGTAAGGTTGACAAATCTTGCTCTAGATCTATATCTTGAATATATATTGTGTTTTATAGTTATACTAACTATAAAACACAATATTTTTTCTAATGTTATATAACATATAAAAACACCTCATTTAACAATCACGTACACATTAGATAAATACATTTCATACTATTATAAAAACAAATTTATATAAACACATTTATAAAACAACTATATAACATATATCACCACATACACGTATTTATCAAAAACTTTTTAACTTTGAGCATAAAATAAACATATATGCAAACCTTTAACAACTATAAAACAACATTTATTAGCATCAATTATTTTTAATGTAACAAAGAATGCAGACTACAATTCACAACATTGTAATAAAAAAGATGAAACCATTTAAGAAAAATTAAAAATTTTTAATAAATACATATTCAGATACCTTAAAATGAAGCATAACACAACATTCTTTTGACAAATTGACAAATAGTTTTTGACAAATTTTGACAAAGAGTTTTTTTTAATTTTTCTATTCCTTATTATTTTTCCTTAGAATATAAAATATACATATAGATATAGAGAAATATAAAATAGATTGAAATAAACGCAAACTTATGTATATAAACTTACATGACCACAAACAACAGTCTTATTTTATTTAATTTTTCATATTAAATACATAAATAAAACTTTATTCTCATTATTCTTTCTACAAAAAATAATCTTAATCTATAAATAAGAAAATGAATTGAACTTACTAAAAAAGTCATCAGCTCCTCTTAACTGCTCTAGAAATTAAAAAACAATACTTGCTTAAAATGTTAAAAGACTAACGACAAAATTGAAACAGTTTACTAAAAAAGAAACATTGTACAAAAAAAACTATTTTACCAGTCAATTTAGTTCTAACTTCTAAAAAATCTTCTAAACAACATTAATTCTTCTTGAAAATAAAAATATATCAGCTCTAATTTGCTTGCTGACCTTACTCGAAAGACTGCATGGAACATATAACCGCCCATAAAAAAGTCTAGAAACTACTTAAAAACTAAGAAATAGTGTATTTTACAGAATACAGAACCGTAATTAACAATACGAACAATAGGCGTAACTATGCGCACTGATAATATTCATTGCACTATTAATATTTAGACTATACAAAAATATATACAATAATATTATTGAAGTATATACTTTAACTTGCATAACTAGCATAAAAAGAGAGAGAGAGAAAAAATATGTGTGCTAATATATATACAATATTCACAAATATGTAATTAATTCATTATTTTTTAAATATCTATTTTTTTTTTAATTTATAAATGAGAACAAGGCTATTTCAAAATAAAATAATTCTAAAATTATCTCTGAGTAATCAGGCTATTGAAGTAACAAAGTGTTCTAACCTAAACATTAAACTTACTTTGAATAATGATGCTATTTTTTTTGTTGATGATTTCAATTATCCAGAGGTATTAACAATATTAAGATTATTTTGAATTATAATGCTCTGTTATTAATTATTTCAATTATCAAAAGATATATTAATATTTATGAATAATTTTAATTATCAAAAAAGTGCATTGTTTTATTCTTGTAATTTATAAGTTTTTATATTGTAAATAGTATTGTTATTTGCGAATAATAAACATATTCTGTAATAGTTTAAATTGTTTTGAAAGATCTTTTATTTTATATTTCTATATAAAACCTCACTGTTAGAGTTTGTTATTGCAAAGAGAAGAAACTCCATAAAAAATTCCTTGATACAGAATTATTATCTGTTGCTATTGAAAATAGTGTAACATTTCTTGAGATGACAGCACATTGTTCACACTGGTTGTAGCTATTTATATATATATTTTATAAGATAATATACAACCAGTGTGAACATTGTTCACACTGGCTATTAGATTGTACCGTATTTAGTGTCTTGAAAATCTACTACAATACTTGTTGTTGTGATTTAATCAATACTTGCTCTGTTAATGAGTCAAATTTTCACAGAATTAATTTTACTCTATCCATCAAATATAAGAATCGTGTTTTTATTTGTGCAAAAATGGTACCATAAATTCTCAATCTGAAATATCACTGAAAAAAACTAATAAAAAACAAGTGAATTTTAATTCATTAATTATGATAATACAACTAAAACTGTACGCATCGAAGTTATAAATGTAGATTTATATCGACTAGATAGTCACACAGCAATGATATATTTTTCATAATATGTTATGGAAGTGTTGTTGAACTTTTGTTTATGTTTTCAAAATGTTCCTGACAATTTCAATATTGTTTATAAATAGTTTCAAATAACTAGAATGCAATCGATAGTTTTTCTTGAATTTATTGAAGCAATTTCTTTATTCAATGAAACTGTCATTCCCTATAGCAAATAAAAGTGTTGTTGATTCAAGTCAATTATGTGATAAAACAAGACCACTGAAAAGAAAATTTGACAATTATTATGATGTATTTTTATACCCTAGTGTATAAGAAATGAGAATGTTAAAACAAGATACTTTAGCGCTTCCATTATTTTGTGAATGTGAAATTTTATGCTAAACTAAAGTTTTTTTATTTTATTTCTGAAGCTACGCAAGATAAGTAGCATGCTGAGATAAGTAGCACGCAAGATAAGTAGCATGCAAGATAAGTAGCATGCTCTGAGCAGGGGTGAACCCAGACCTTTTTTGATTCCATAGGACTGGTATGGGCACCAAAAAAATGCCCATACCAGTCCCATGGTATCAAAAAAGGTCTGGAATATATCAGAATATTTATTTCTTGTTATTTTTATTTTTCTTTCTATATTTTTTTATTTATATTACCCATTTGGATTTGGGTAAACATGCTCCAATTAGTTCTTATTGAGTGCTTGTAATGTTTATATTTAAAATAATAGATGTGTAGCATTTTGTTAAAAATTAATATCTCATTTAAAAAAACCAACCATCTTTTATTTGGTCAATTTTTATTTCATTTGTTGATTATTGATTATTTTGATTATTTTACTGTTAGATACTCAAAACAGATTGAAAGAATGTTTATGCTATATATGCTATTACTTTTAAAATTAATTGCACGTATATGCTAAATGGGGCTATTCAAATAATACAAGACACTTTTTTTGCTGTTTTTTGACTCACACCTTTGCATATGCGACATTTTAAACAATTTCTCCCTGCCCTCTTTGTGACGTGACGTTATTTTTAAACAATTATATTTTTGGGTTTGCAATTTTTTGCTAAAAAGTTTACTATTCCACTGTGATTATAATTTAAATTTTTAAAATTTTGTTATGTCACACTGTGGCTAACCACCCCCTCTCCCATGTAATATTTAGTGACACTTTCAAACACATACACACACACACACACACACACACACACACACACACACACACACACACACACACACACACACACCCTTATCTAAGAATGTCACGTATTATTTAAAAAGCCTCTATATCTTTTTGCTATATTTTTAAATATAGCAACAACAAACAAAAAAGTAATGTAAGTCTAAGTAAATGTAAGCCCTGCCTTTAAAAAAAGTTGCATTCACTGTTCGCTCACTTTGCCCTGTATATCTTAATATAAAAAGAATTAGTAATACTAACTACTTCATTTATACAAATAGTTATAAAATATTTGCCTCTAATATTGCCTAAGTTTTTTGCATAAGTTTTGCCTCACGCTCATGATTTTGAATTAAACAATTTAACTATGGCAAACTTAATTTTATGCAAATGCTGCGAAAAAGTTGTGAATACCAAAAAGTTACACAAAAAATAACTGATAAATAATCGCCTAAGCAAGGTGATGAGAATTATAGAGTTAATTTGTTTCATCAGGCAATGAGAAAGCATATCTGAGACCAGTGATTTCAAGAATGGCTATAATAAATCCTTGTCTATAATAAATCCTATATGAGTAATGTAACACTAACCTGATTTACTGCTGTAACCTTATCATTTTTTGTTCATTTAACACATTTGCCATGTTTCTTATTAGCAACTCAGCAATTAATTGAGTTATTGACAGATGCACGAGGAATTTTAAATATTAGTACCTCTGTTGTTCATCTTTCATTTTTTTACTTTTTTTTATCTCCATAAGGCAAAGGAAACTATTATATTTGAGGTTACTAATTTTTTAAATTGTTGTAACAGTTCTCTGTCAACCTTTTTTATTTTTTTATTTCCAAAATTCGAACTTTGAAAAACCTTGAAGGCTACTGGATGAAAAAAGAAGTTAAGCACAGTACTACCAAGTTGAGAACTACCAGTGACATGTTGAGGATCAAACTGGGAACTTTTTGCTTACTTTCATGTAGTCACTTTCTTATTTCTATTGATATAGTTTTTATGAATAAATTAAATAAGTATTGGTCCAACTGGAATTTAGTCAATTTACCAGGTGCAGAGAAAGATTAGTTAAAGTAATTAATTGGAGTTTTTGTGAATTAAACGAAAATATCCATTTACACTTGTTTGAAAATTAATAGAAATTTGTTTGAAATTTATTAATCTTCTTGTTGTTAGTTTTCCTACTTTTTTTACAAAAAAAAAGTAATGCCTAATCCTTATTATTTTTGTGCTCTACACACCAACAAATAAATGTAAAAATCACATGGACATGGAATCCTATCAGGTATTCAGATTTATTTCAGTTTTACCAGATCCTATCCGATAGTTCTGATATATCAGATAGTTAGACTGTTTCTAGCATTCCTAGCATCTTAATTTAAATTTCAATTATACTTCGACTAATCCTGTCAAACAAAAACACGTAAATTAATATTTTTTTTGTTTTTTGAATTATCTTGTTTTATCTTCCCTTATTGAAAAACTTGAGGAATAGATTGTGTTGTTTATCTCAGAATATTTTTCTACTGAATTGAAACCTAGGTTATAAGTAAAAAAATTAATAAAAATAGGTTATAAGTAGAAAATATTGCTGAAGTTGTTAATAAAAATCTTTTTATATTTTGTCTCCTAAAATTTTTATTTTTAAAAGCATTTTAAAATCTCAAAACTCAAAAAGGTCTTGATTGACCTTGCATCAATCTAGACCTTATAATCTATCATATATTATAGGTAATGCTTTTAAGAAATCATAAAGGTTTCTATAAAATTGACGTTAATGCAGCTTTCAATTGTTTTATTACTTCAAAAGGTTTTTCAAAAAACCAAAATATTATTGACTTTTGATTCAAAAACATCTAAAATTCAAGAACTTAAAAAAAAATGTAGTGTGACTGTAACTAATTGTCTTAATGCTATACTAAATTATAAACATAATTAAGCATTAAAACAATTAGTTACAGTCTCTATGTTATTCTAACTAATTGTTTTAATGCTATACTTAATTATGTTTATAATTTTTGATTGTAAAAAAATATCATTGTTGAATGATTATTCAAAAAATCTCATTTAAAAAAAAAAGACATTCATTTTCTTCTGAATTTATATTCAAACCTATTAATTATTTATTTCACTTTAAAAAATCCAAGTTTATTAATGTTGACCTGTTTATTAGGTCGTCAATAGTTTATTAGCTGAAAAATTGCTTTTTAGAGTGAATTTTTTTTATTTTTTGGTGCAAATATTCTTTTGATACTAAAATAATATATATTATCTAATATATAACATATATTAGATAATAATATATATTATTATCTAATATATAATTTCTACTAATATCTAGAATATCTATTAATATCTATTATTGATTGATACTAATGATACCAATTGCACATTTGTGGCTGATGGCAATGAATAGAAGAAAGTTGATGCTGACACTAGTTAATTAAATAACAAAATTTGTAGAAATATAAGACCATAACCATAGTCATGACCATAACCATGAAATATAAGACCATAACATATTTCAGGTCTTTTAGGTTTAGAAAAAGTTAACTTGAAACACCTAAAGTTAAACATTTAGGCTAAAGACTAGGTTTTGATAAATATACTCATCTTGTAGATGGCCCCTTCTTTGTCTAATAGAGGTAAACTTTGTAAATTGTGTTCCATTGTTTCCTGATAATTATAAACGCTGGATGACTTCACATAGGTTTTTGTCATACCTCTTTTATTGACTTTTACAACTTTTTCTGTTATTTCCAAATGAGGGTACAGTTGTGAATCTCTGTTTGTTAGTTTAGAGGCCGCCTGCTAGAAAGGTTTCCTAGACTTTGTGGTAGACCTCAGAGAAACTGACTCCATTAACAGTTGTAAAATATTGTAGTATTAACAATGTTATGTTATATAGTTGGTGTCCCTGTTGGTGCTTTTGGTATGGGTGTCAAAAATTGTAAAATGGCTGCCTGTGTACCTGCCGCATAAAAAAGTAGGTACTCAGGTACCTTGTAAAAAAACAACATTTTTTGTAAAACTTTTTTCTTGAAAAGAGTCAATAAAAAACTTAATTTAATGATGTCATTTATTTAGAGTTGTTCTTTTTCATTTATATCTAAACTTTATTTTACTTTAAGTGTCCTTCATTTTACTTTAAGTGTCTCAATAACTGCTTAGGAATATTATATCTACTGTTTCAGGTGCCAGCAGTTGATAAAGCGCATTCTGATGGCACTGAAGTTGCATATATCCATATTTGAATAAAAAACTTAAATAACTTCCTGAATGTTATTTTAAATGCTTTCAGAAATTTTAATGGTCATAAAGTAGTTGTAATTGTTGGAATTTATAACAACAATATCCTTAAGATCTTCTTTCACATGATAATTTAAAATTATTAAATTTTTATATTATGATTAATGATTTAAAATTTAAAAAAAGAATAAATAAATTTTAAACTTATCAAACAAAATTACCTATTATTTTAAAATGCTACCTGAACAGTAAGTAAAATGTGGGTGTCCAGACACTCATTGACAGTCTTTTTAGATGTGCATTGTTGGGGCCAGATTAGGAGCACTTTGTATCAACTTCAGATTGATTATATACATCAACATATACACTGTATACAATTCTTTTATTAAGTAAAGTTCTCTAATAATTTAAAAGATAGCTAATATACTTAAAAATATAAAAGATAACTAATATAACTTAAAAATATAAAAACGTGTAAAAATCTTTATTACAATCTTGTTATCCTATAAACGTTTTTTGGTCTTTAAAATAATTTTTCATTGATTTTAAAATTCACCAATCCTAATGTCGTTCTGCCACCTAAAGACCAGTCCTACTTGCTCTTTATGAATCTAATTTAAATTCTGTTGTTTTATCTTAAGATTTCAGTGTTGTTGGTAGTTATTATCTATTGATTTGCAAGCTTTCATAATCACATAGTGCTTACCCTGGGCATATACTTATTTGACCAAAAATCAGGTTTATAATTCACTGTTTTTTCGTTTACCATCTCTTCACCTAATCACCCTTCATTTTTCTTTTTTTAGTTTCTCTTTGGTAATGTTTGTAATGTTTTTGATCAAGTTTACCAAACTTTTTTCAGTCCTACCAACAATGTTATTAGTAGCTATATTAGTGACAGCTATGTTAGTGAAACTGCTCCTTGCAGTGAATAGCTAATTTCTAATACAACTGAATCTTCTAGAAATGCAACTCAAAGTATTTATCTTTCTTAATCTCTCACTTAGTCAACTTTGTTACTCATCCGTCATCACTTACTTTGTTTAGTGTTTTTTCTTTGACCTTTGCTTGTGCTCAGTTCCTCTTTGTTCAAACTTATGGAGTTTAGACTAAGTCATGCTCTCATTAAAACTTGTCTTATCATGTATTTCTTCTACATAAAACAAACCGTTACCTTATTTTTATATGTTATTACCTTTGCATTTCTTGCTACTTGACTAGGACTAGTTACTAGGACTAGAACAAGTATTCTAGGGAAATGCTTTTTATTTTGCTGCTCATATTTGTGCCTCCTAAATATTCCTTTGGATTTAAGCAAGAAGTACTTTTAGAGGTTGACATATATCATTGTTTTTTTCTATTTCTTTCATCTTACAACAAATGGCTCTTATAGTGTTAATAATTATTTCAATGTTGTTTGTATTCCTTTATTGATGAAAGACAACACTCTTACTAAATCTTCTACTTTACATCTTCTTAGATAATATTACACTATCCATTTCCACTCTTATGGAAACCACTCTCATGCAATCTATCTACATCCATGCAATCCATCTAGCATCTACCAGGAATTATCTTTTTCCGGATATTTCAGGAATTCGGATATTTTTCTTAACTTTTAGTTTTTCCGGATATCCAAAACGTTTTCCATACATACAAGTTTAGCTGTATATTTTGGTAATATATTTGTTTTTTATGCTTTTTCACTCATCATTCATACAAAAATTATAAAAACTTAGGAAAAAATTTTGAAACAACTCAGCTAAAAGCAAAATTAAGAGAAAAGTCAGGGAAAATATATTCAGCATTTTTTCCATATATTTTACCCAAACAATATTCCGGATTTTTAAAATATGACCCAAATGATCTACTAAGATTGCCTCTATTTTTTGTATTTGACACTTTCGTACTACTGAGTCCATTCTCTATTTCCTGAAATCTCTTATTCATCTTTGTACGAGTACTGTTGTCATATTTGGTTTTTATTATGATACCCTTTCTTCTTTAAACAGGGTAAATGTAGTATATGTCTCATCAAGGCTACATTTCTTTTTCTTTTCAACAATTAATACCATGCTCACTGCTCAAATAAGCTATTGTCATTCATTCTATTGACTGAAACTCAATCTTGCATTGAATTTTGGTTGGTGGTATAATTTTAAAGATTGTTAAATGGTTGTTTTTTTTAAATGCGGTAGTGGTGTAGTGGTAAGAGCGCTCGCTTTGTAAGCGAGAGGTTCGGAGTTCGACTCCCACCACGTCCCTGGAAGTACCGCGCTCAACTTAGTTTCTCCGCGCAGCGGCCTTGCTCGGCAAGGTTCGTGTTTCGGAGTTAAAGAGTTGAGAGAGGGTTGCACCACGAATAATGACTAAAAAAATTAAAAAAAAAATATTAAAAAAAAAAATGAGTATCCTCCTCGACTGTAGTGGCCCCCCTCGGGCCTTGGGGAGGTGAATAATCAAAAAAAAAAAAAAAAAATAAAAATAAAAATAAAAAAGCCCACTTTTATTAAGATCTAGGCCTACTACCAGTAATATATGTAAATATTCAGTAATGTATACGGTTTGGTTTATTTAAAATATATTTGTTTTTATAATAAAAAAGGCATATGCTGAATTTGAAAAATGGCCGACTAAAATTATCGATTAATAGGTTAATCAAGTTTATCTTGTAGAATTATAGATTAATAAAGTAAATAATTTGTTATCAATATAAATATAAGTTTGCATTTTTATTAATCTTTCATTTAATTTAATTTTTAAATATAAATATTTATAAACCTAATATTTATAGTTATATATAACAAGTTTTTTAATTTTTTTTTAGTTGTTTTACTTACCCTGGAAAACAAAATATAGATTTTTTACAATCACTGACAGATTCTGAAGATTATGGACATCCAATTTATATTGGACGTTATTGTGAATTTAAAGGTGTATAGGAAATACTTTGATTTTATAAACAAATTATTTTAAAATATATAACAGTTAGAAGCTAGGATGCAAGGTTAGCATTTTGGAAACTCTACAGACTACTACCTGGAGGCCAGAACTCTGACTTTATATAAATTTTAAAAAAAAAAATTTTTTTGAACAAACTTTCGAACTTGGTAATTGTTTAACATATTTTTTTAAATCATATACTCCTATTTTAAACTTGTTTTGGGAATTTTGAGTTTTCTTTTGAAGATGCAGCCTAAACTTTCAGTTTTTTTATTAAAATTTTTGAATTTCTTAAAACTATTTCTAAATAATCCTAATTTTTTTATTCGTTTTTCCAAGTTTCTTATTTTCCCAGTAAAAACTCCTAAAAAATCATTAAAATCTCCTAAAAATTTTTTTTGAGTTTAAAAAATCTTTTAATTTTTCAACTCATAAAAAGTGTGCCCACACTATGTAAGTTTAATATATTTTTAAGAAGTAAAAAAATAAAGGGGAGGAAATGTCTCTAATTTTTTTATAATCTCTGCTTCTTGCAAATAAATTAAAGAAAATTAGATGTACTGTTTTCACTTTTTTTAGCTTTATTCAACACATTGAATTGTTATTATACATGTAATAGAGTATATACTCATACAGTTAATAATACAAAATTTTAATTAATTGATTTAATTGATTGATTACAATAAACCCATTTTACTTAAATTATCAAAGAATAATATTTATTGAAATAAATATATATTTTTTGATAAATTTTTTCAAACTTTTTCTTTGATTACTTTTTTAAACACTTTAAATAGCGAAAAACTTTAGCGCAAAAACAAACGTTGCATAAAATAACTCAAATTTAATAGTGTAATAAAAAGTACTGGTTTCTATAAGCATTAAAAAAACTAAAGTCAACTCTCGATATCTTGAATACTAAGGATACAGGGAAAAAAGTTAAAGATATCGAAAAAAAATTTTTTTTAAAGTTTGAGATATATAGAAAGAAAGTTGCCCTGTGCACCAAAAATATTGTTAAAGATATCGACTCCATGTCCATGCGACTGCAAATAAAGTTTGAGATGTCAAAAGTAGGAGATATCAAGTATTTGAGATTCCGAGAGTTGACTGTATTACATTAAAGTTTTTATAAAATAAATTTAAAAGGGGTTTTAAAAGATAAGATATTTGTTTGAAATTTATAAAAAACATCGGACAACAAGTAAAACAACCACTGAAATATAATTAATAATTAGTTGCAACATTTTAATATAAATGATAAAAACCGGGTTGCTTAATTCAAAAAAAAATTTAATGCTAAGGCCTCTTTTAAAAAGCGGATTAACTCAAAATAAAAAGACGTATTTTATTAACATAGCTGTGTATGAAACTGCTTTCTGTTTTGCACAAAAAATCAAAAAGTTTATATACGCTAAAAAGTTTATATACACTTTGGAACAACTAGGATCATTATAAAATAAATGTGCACAAAATATGGGTAGGACAAAACTCCTGATAATGTCGCTTTTTACCAGACAAGTGCCTGACAATATCTGGCGGCTATTTAGAGCCCTATATATATATATAAATATATATATATACATATATATATACATATATATATATATATATATATATATATATATATATATATATATATATATATATATATATACATATATATATACATATATATATATACATATATATATATACATATATATATATATATATATATACATATATATATATACATATATACATATATATATATATACATATATATATACATATATATATATACATATATACATATATACATATATATATACATATATACATATATAATATATATATATATATATATATATATATATATATATATATATATATATATATGTATATATATGTATTGTATGTGATATTATCACAATCTAGACATTGGAATCTTTAATATGTTTGTAATTTATTTCTACACACCACACACTTTATTTGAGCATTTATCTTTTTTGTAAATATTTGGAAATATAATTAGTAAGTTGTAATGGGTTGCTTGTCACCATGGGTAGTTTTCCCCCTATCTAGAATGAATTTATGTTGGCTGTTCAACAATCAGTAATAACTAAAGAAAATTGCTTTCCCAAATCTCAGCAGGTTTTTAGTCTTATCAATAATGCGAGTTAATATGGTATATTCATTTTTTTATCTTTCCAATATGATACCATTTACTTTCTTTATATAAAGCTATAATATTTTTTCTTTGTTCAACTTTATATATATATCATTAGGTAAACCTTTTCAATCTTTGCAAATTGTTGTATGATATCTTTAGATTTTAACAATAGAACAGATAAAAGTTCATAGAAAGCTTACAAATTATCAATGTATAATTTGTATAATTAAACCCTGGTCAAGTAATCTGCGCATAAAAAATATTTTTGTTGCTGCGTATTGAAAATCTGAACCTAGTTTTCAAATTTGTTAGTCATTACATAGTTAGTGACTGCAGTTGAAATTTGACCAGGGTAGAGTTTGATAAAGTAGCTGGAGCCGGGTTTGTGACTGGAGCTGCATAAGGTTTGATATATATATATATATATATATATATATATATATATATATATATATATATATATATATATATATATATATATATATATAATATATACAATATATATATATATATATATATATATATATATATATATATATATATATATATATATATATATATATATATATATATATATATGTATGCATGGATATTTATATATAAATATCATTATCTTTAACACGATCATCATCAAGCTTTAGACTTTAGACTTTAATATAAAAATGCTCAAGCATATTTGTTTCTTAACTAAAAGCTTGTTCATGCCATATGTAATGCACTCATTTCAAGTTTTCTTAGTTCTACTACTAACATTTTCTACTGAAGTTGCTACCTCTCTACTTGCTGATACTCAAGGCGCTTTAATCTTCACTGACAAACATTGTTTAATACAAGAATTTTTCTAATCTCTGTCTAAGACTATTACTCCTTTTTGTCTTATAGAGTCATACTACACATCCATCTGATCATCTATTCTTTTGGCAAATACTACATCATATAAATGCTAAAAATTACAATAATGTGTAAAGATATGCAGCATTTAAATAAATAGCAAACAAATATGTATATATTTTATATCCATATATATATCCTATATATAATCCTATATATAATATCATATCATATATAATCCATATATATATCCTATATATCCCATAATGCATAAATGTGCCTCTTATCTAATCTTCTGGATCCAAGAAGGAAACTTTTATTTTTTTCTTTGTTTTTAAATTAGTCTTCATTCTATTTAACATTTTTCATTTTTTTGTTGAGTTGCTATATTAAACTGTGATCATTTTTTTCACCTTTTTATAAGAACATCTTGTATGAGAACAAATGTCTTGTGTCAAATTAATCAAATGTCAAATGTCTGAATGTATTATTGCAGGAAGTCAATGTAAAACTGTCCTGTCTGATGCTTAGCTCCATTATTCTCAGTTTACTAAATCTTGTATCTTATCTCATATTTTAAGTTCTTGAGATTTTTGGAAAATCTTTAACAGTGTCATAAACCTAAGTAAGTCTAACTTGATTTCTGTAAAATCAGGGAGTCCTTTCCACCATTCCATTTTTAGACATGCAAAACCAGACAGATTGCGAACAAGTATTGAACGAGTATTGACCAATCACAGCACATTGTTATTACATCAGTTTGCTAAATATAGCAATACAGTCAATGATAACAACTTTTAAAATGGCGGCGCTCATTGCAAATGCTGATATTAATGGTGTTGATAATGAGGGTGTGGAAGTATTTACGGCGAATCAAGGGTCCAGAAAATGGAAAAAAACTGGTGGAAATCAGTTAAAAGCAAAATTGAGAACGTATGCAACTTTTGTCATTATATAAAATGAATAGTATCTTACACTAATCTTGCTTATAGCATTGTAAAGGTACAGAGTCAGTCCGCCCCTTGGTCATTTTGCCCCTTGATTTTTTTGCTCTGGGCTATCTCTCCCTAATTTGCTAGGTGGTTATATCCTGCCATGAGTGCAAATCTAACCTAAATAATTAACATTAATATAATCTTCACAGTATAAACGTGCAGAGTGCAAGCCTTTGCAGTTTTTAGAGCCGAGAAATTCAATGCAGCAGAGAGCTATGACTAAGTTCTTTCCTCCCCACCTCCCCTCTATAATAATTGCATCAATTCGGACAAGATTTTGTTTAAATAAATTGTGTTTGTCAAAGTGCCTTTCTAAAAATCATTCATTCAATTGATAGAAACCTCCTAAATGGTGTAATTAAATGTCATGTTGAAAATTGAGGATTTGCCACCGAAGGCTGTGGTGGGGATCGTATGTGACAAGAACAAATCTCGAAAAATGAGTGTTCACCAATTTATCAAAAAACTTCAAGCAACAGAAAGCCATTACGGGTGAAAGAAAAGTGTAAGATTATATTTGCCAATTAAATTGAAAAACATAACCAGTTTATGCAAAATCTACAATTCAACCATCTCAGCTGAAGATCTAAAAGTTATAGTTTTTTCAGTAGGATTTTCAGACAAGAGTTCAATATAGGATTTTCCTCGCCTGCTTGTGATACTTATATAACTTGTGACAGCCTTAGAAATATACTCATTATACAACTTTGGGTTATAAGATCAGGTATCTCTTAAGAATTATTCATAAACGTGGATGGAAAATGAAGCATCTCGTGGTTCAAACAAAATTTGTAGCGCTGTTTTCCATTATTTGTAAAACATTGTTCAGGAAAGTGAATTATTTGAAAGTACGATTAAGACTGTTTGCATGGTGAGTAATGGCTGTGGAGTGCAAAACAAAAACAACATTGTGATTGGTATGGCTGTATCATGGCTTGCATCAACAAACATTGGTTTCATTGAACTTCTCTTTCCAGTACGTGGGCACTCATTCCTTCCTTGTGATCACTTATTTGGAAGAATTGAGAAGGAGTTGAAAACCAACGACACAATATTGGAACCTAAAAGATTTCATGAAATATTCAGCCACCATTGTGACAAGGTTTTCCATATTGGAACCGACTGGTTTTGTGATAACTGGAAGACAGCAATAAGTGCTATCTACGAAGCGGTGAAAAATATTCAAGAAGTAAAAAGAATTATTGCAACAAGAACATACAGTGGAAACAAAGTGCCTGTGATTAATGTTCGATGTGAATCCAGCTACAAATGTGACGTGGACACTCCAGTCAATCTCTTAAAGAAAGGGAAAAAACATTCAAACATTGTGGTTAATTGTTTGCCATCTTCCAGACTGATCAACCCTAAGAAGTTGAAGGATATTCATAAACTTCTTCATGTAGCTTTATATTTGTATAATAATACCTCATTAACATTTAAAAACCATTTCAGTTAGCAAAATATCATGAAAGGTACTAGTGTGAAATATTAAGCAAAATTATAATAGACATTTTTTTAAAAGAAACCTTATTAAGAAATTGGCTCAACCAGTTAAATAACTGGTTTAATAAATTAGTTAAAAAACTGCTTGGGCCTCCTAAAGTATTTTCTTATTTTATCCTAAATGTTTAGTTTTAGATTTTAGTAGAATAACCACAATCCTTTTGTTTTCAACACAATCAAAACAATTTTTTCAAAACAATTTTTTTCATAATCTATTCATTTTCAGCACAAAGTAAAGTTGAAAAGTGTTTTAACTTAGTGCAAAAATAGTCCCAAAATTTTGTTTTTATGGATTTCAGTCTTCAGCTAAATACCAGACCTCCAGGTTTCAAGCCAGATTTCAGATACCAGAAACAGACTTTTCATTCCTAGTTAAAATTTAACTGTTATATAAAAGTTGTTTGTCATATTGTTGGTGAGCACATGTGAAATAATCATGCATTCACATGATTACTGGCATAGTCATGTGAACTGCAAAATTATTAATTTTTTTACTGACATCCGCTTCTTACAATTAATTTTTTTTTAGGTACAGTGATTCATGAAATCCTTCATGCTCTTGGATTTCTTCACGAGCACACTCGACTTGATAGAGATAAATATATTAAAATTAATTGGGAAAATATTATTGATGATCCTTCAGAAAGATTGCAATTTCGGAACTATAGACATGGAGATGCCGATGGTCTTGGATTAGGGTAAGCTTATTATAATCTTTTTTTAAATTGAAAAAAAATTTGATTAATAATGTTACACAAACACACATATTCAGTAGCGTGCAAAAGTAACCGTACAAGAGCATAACTTAAGATAACTTTTGAATGAAAAGTCCAGTTTCTTTCAAATTTTCACTGAAATGTCAAAAAATTGATTACAAATCTAAAAACAAATTAATTTTTACTAAATCTAAGCAATTCATTATCACAATAATTTTGATTTTTCGCCATTCTTGTTTCAGAATATTCAATAAATCAAATTTACTTGCTGATTTTCAACCTGAAATTTGTTGATCAATGAGCTTACATAGACATTCAATAGAATTAAGGCTATTCGATTAATCGAGTTTCATTTGTTTTGAAAAAGTTTTTCACAAGGGTTGAAGTGTGCTTTGGGTCATTGTCCTTATAAAACATCCTTCCTCGAGGTATTTTGTCTTTAGCATGTGGTAACATAACATTCTTAACTAAATATTTGTACATATTTTTGTCCATTATGTCATCAATCAAATGGATAGGACCGATACTATTGCTATTCAAGTTAGCCCAGTTCATATCGTTTTGACTTCTGTGCTTTACTGTTGGTAGCTGGTATTTAGGATCGTTTTTATGGCCTTTTGGTCGACGAACATACTTAATATTATCAGATCCAAATAACATAAACTTAAATTCATCACTAAAAAGTACTTCCAATCACTGTTTTCTTGCCAAATCAAATGTTCATTAGCAAATCTTAATCGTGCTTTTCGATTCTTTATATAAATAAAAAGTTTCTCTGTAGGACGTCTTCCAGGTAGATTTGCAGACCTCTAAAGACGTTTGATTGTGTTAACACCACATTTTTCATTATAAAGTTCTTTAATTTCAGCATTTACCGAGACAGCATTTTGGCGTGGAGCATTTTTCAGGGCTCGAGGATGGATATTTCAGCATGATAATGACTTAAAAGACACTTCAACCCTTATAAAAGACTTTTTCAAAAACAAAAAAATTAAATTAATTGAATTGACATAGCAAAGTCCTGATCTTAATTCTATCGAACATCTATGGAAACACATAGATTGACGAATTTCAGGTTGAAAATCAGCAAGTAAATTTGATTTATTGAATATTCTGAAACAAGAATGGCGAAAAATCAAAATTATTGTGATTATGAATTGCTTAGATTTAGTATTTAGATTTGGTGGACTCAATTCCTTGTCACTGTCAAGCAGTATTTAATGCTAAAGGCTTCCGACAAAGTACTAAAGCAATTTACTTTAAAATAAAGTATTTTCAATTTAAAAAATGTTTAAAAAAAAAATCTAATTCAAGTTTTTTTTTTCTGTCCGGAAATTTATATAATAATTTTAATTAAATGAACTTTTAAGATTAGATTGCTTAGATTTAGTAAAAATTCATTTGTTTTTTGATTTGTAATCAATTTTTTGACATTTTAGTGAAAATTTGAAAGAAATTGGATTTTTCATTCGAAAGTTATCTCAAGTTATGCTCTTGTCC
This sequence comes from Hydra vulgaris, assembly GCF_038396675.1. NCBI lineage: Eukaryota > Metazoa > Cnidaria > Hydrozoa > Anthoathecata > Hydridae > Hydra > Hydra vulgaris. Next base: position 43,408,195 of record NC_088934.1, on the reverse strand, counting down.
GGTTACTTTTGCATGCTACTGTATATACAGCCCTCAGAATTAGAAAAAACAAAATTGGCAATAACTTGCCAACCTTAACATTTTAGAGGTCGACATCAGGTCAACAAAAAAAGTTTGATGCAAAGATATTATTATAAAACATAGAAACCAGTTTGGCAATTTTTTGTTTAAACAATATAAAAAAATTTACTAATTATTTTACACAAAGTCATTGTTTTATGCTTTGTAAGTTGTTGATACTAATATTTATAAAAGCAGATAACGAATTTATAAAATTGTTAGGAGCGGAAAATTTTTTTGAGCGCGGCATGGAAGCACTGAGAAGGAGTATGTACATATATATATATATATATATATATATATATATATATATATATATATATATATGTATATATGTATATATATATATACATACATACATTATAATTTTTTTGCATTGTATTTTTGATCTTTTTTCTTTAGAATATTAAATATATAAAAAAAATTAAAACAGTTCAAGAAGTTCCAATATTTCCAATTCAAAAAAAACTGCGTACGCATACTTGTAGGCAGAAAAAACATATATACGGAAATTTTCCACCACAAAACATTAAAATGTATGATGTTTGTTAGGAAATTTATTCAATTATTGATTTTTTTAACAAGAATTAATTCATTTCAACCAGTTGTTGTGTTATTAATTATTCAAAAAGATGTAAAAAAACAAAAACAAAAAATTAAAACTAAAAATTAAAAAAAATTGAAAATTTTTTTAAAGAAATTCTCATAAAACATAAAAAAACAGGAAAAATTTGTTGTGTTTGTGCCGTGATTAAGATACTTATGTTATTTTAGTTTTAAATTTAAATTTTTTTTTACAATTAAGTTGAATTCATGCAAGGAAAATGAGTAGGGGAGATGGGGGCACCTTGATCTGTGGGGCAGCTACATCATCTATATCAATTATATATATTATAAATAGATGATGTAGCGCAAAAAGATCAAGCTGCCCCACAGATCAAGGTGCCCCCATCTCCCCTATCCAACATGTTTATAGAAAGAATACAAAATCTATAGAACTATAAAGTTGTTTTATTTTGCATTTTAAATAACAAAAATTAAAAAAAACGCAAGCTGATGATTTGAACTTGCCACATGGCGACCTTAACTTTTTTTAAAACAGTAAGGAGGTTTAAAAAGTTTATTTTTAATAAGAACATAATTGAAAATTCTAATTTAACATTTAAATTAAACCATTTTATTAAATTTATTATTTTTAAAAATAATTAAAAGTTAAAATTATTTAATATTGATATAGTAAGGAAATTTAGAGTTTTACAACTATTTTTTACAACATTCTTGCTATTATTTACAACATTCTACTTAACGACTCATCCAATTGTCAAAGTTAATTTAATGTCACTAACTAATAAGTTTATTTCACATCTTATGCATCATTAGGCATTAGTTTATGACATTACTTTTAATTCCTCCCATAAAAATCTTATAGAAGAGAGAGATCTTTTGATTGGGTAGACTTAATCATTCTATTCAATATATATATATATATATATATATATATATATATATATATATATATATACATATATATATATATACATATACATATATATATATGTATATATATATATATATATATATATATATATATATATATATATATATATATATACATATATATATATATACATATACATATATATATATGTATATATATATATATATATATATATATATATATATATATATATATATATATATATATATATATATATATATATATATATATATATATATATATATATATATAAAGAGAAAGGATATCTTTTAATTATTGAGTAATTTCTTTTTGTTCTTCTTGTTGGTAATCAATTATGGTTAAGCTCTTCATACAGGGGACAGAAAAAAAACCTTAGTCGCCCATTTATTTAAACCTCTGAACCAAATTAGCAAAATGGAAAAAGTTAAACATTCCTTTAGCCATAAGATTATGTCTAAAAATTGAACTTGAAAAACAAAGCATGTTAAAAAATTCTGCAAGTGTTCTGATATGGTACTATATGAAAATGTCCAGATAAACAAATAATTTAGTTAAAAAAAAATCCAGATAAAAAATAAATTATAAATAAATAAATCACAAATCATCAGATGAAAGTGGTCTGGGAAACTCTGTAAATAATAATAATTCAAAATTTTAAATTTTCCTTGAAATTAAGTTCAGTATAGGGTTTTTTTTTATAAGGACCTACTAGCAATATTTTTTTTTTTTGACAAATATAACAAACAAACAATGTAAGACTAAATTACTACACAATATGCAAGTGCTCAAATAAGAAAACAATCATGATAGATTCTGATATTAAATTTGTATGGCACTATATACTAATATATTTATATTATCAAAATTAAAATGGTAACTTTCTTATTGGATAAGAATGGTTTCTATATATAATGAGAGTTACAATCACAATTGTTAGTACATCATGACAAATTAACATTTTCATACAGTATCAATAGATATATAACTTAAAGCTAATTTAATATTTTATTAAAAATTTATTTTCAATTAGTGTTTATACATCTAATTGTGCTTTTAATGGTCATATACTAAAAATATATTAGAATAAAGGAAAACTATTCCAAAATTTATGCCAAATAAAAACTAAAAAATTGTTAAAAAAAGCAAAACAACACCGAAAAAACGCCAAAAAAACAAAAAAAATTTTTTCCTTTGACGTTTTTTTGACCTAAAAAAACGTCAAAGGAAAAAAATGCGTTTTTTGCAACTCTAGGCACTCAAACCAAAACAGTTCCACACCCTAAAACTACATTCATCATGTTTTACAGTCAATAATACAATACTCCTTATGTAGTCAATAATACAATACTCTTGCTGTAAACTAAGCCAAGTCACAACACTTTGGAGCCAATGAAACAACATATCCATTTACCAACTACAAACACATCACATTATAACACATAACACACATAGGAACACTTCAAGTATAACAGGTATTTACACATTTATTACATACACATGTTCTTGAACCATGCAACACAGAGTTGACTGTGTGAGAAGCAAGTTGGTATTTATCTCAATTTTTGAGATAAATACCAACTTTATCAAAAGTTTGACTTTTGAAAAGAGCATGGTCTTCAAGTTCATAAAATAAAAAATAAAGAATAACATACTTTAAATACAATTGACAAAATATGTGAATTTAGACATGTGCTGGGTACCCAGTGATATTTTTTGTTATGCTATACCTGGTTAAACCGACAACTTTTTGTCAATCTGGGTTGCCAAGGATCTTCAAAAATTAAAAAGCACCTCCAAAATAACCAGGCACCTCCAATAATTGCAAGGTAAACCATCTAAAAAAGTCCCATCTCTACTTGAATTGTGATATTATTAAAATGCATAAATTAAATAATTTTCCTGACAATAAAAGTTACTTTACTGATTTAAAAATATAATATAACATAAAGTTTATCTATTGCTTCAGAATTTCAAGCCACTAAATTATTATCTAATATAAAGGTTTTAGATTTTACAACTGATTAGGCAGATATTAGCAGATTATAATAGTGATTCAAGCATACATTATCAGGTGGTCAAAAATATGAAGGGAAAATATTTTAAGGCCTAGCATGCTAAATCTTCTATATAAAACTCTGTGTCAAACACGCACAAATGGGTACGGGTAGCATTAAATTGATCAATAATCATAAACGATTACATTATACCTCTGCTATTAGTCATATTTAAATTAGATGTTTTAAAATAATGTAGCAAATATAGCAATACAGCAAGATAACATATTTCTATAAAGAAATATGTTACTAAAGTTATAAATGTAACTTAAGTTATAAATAAATTGATTTAATCTTTTTAACTGAGTATTGTTATATATTTAAGGTAGTTATTATTAATTATTGATAAAATATTATTAGTATTTAATCAAAAAAACAATAAAAAGTAATTTAAAAAATTATAAAATTTTAACAGATAAAAACTTATAAATAAAGCAAATTGAAAAAATTATAAGGCCTGTCTGCTTAGCAAATACTGCTAGCATTGAACAGTGAAATGTAATCTTCATCATAAAATCCCTTTCATTTCTTTGAAATGCATTTAATGCAAAATTTGCAATAAATAAGTAAATACAAAACTAATAATAGAAAACCTCTATAAACAATCATATAGATGCCTTTCCATACAACAGCACATCTTTTTGTAAACAACATGCCACACATACTTATAGGCAGAAAACATTAAAACTTTACAAGTAGACATTTTTTTTTTTTTTTTTTAACATCTTCGCTTCTAACAAGGCTTCAAGAAATCCACTATTAGAGTTAAAAGATGATAAAGATACAAGAAATAGCAAGATAATGATTGACAGACGACTTAAAAGATTGCAAATTAAAAGAATCAGGAAAGCAAGATGAAGAAAGCGAATTCCAAAGAACTAATGTTTAAGGAAAAAAAACTAGATGAAATACAAGTCTTGGAGCACTAAGGAACAATCACAGTAAAAGGATGAGATTTAGTTGAATGACGAGTAACAAGAATGAATTTTAGTAGATGGTACAAAAGACATTAGTTCTTTAGAGCATTATAGTATTTTTAGGAAAGAGAAAGAGAAGCAACATTACGACGATGTGATAATGATTGAAGGTTGGCTGCATGAGCAGGTCCAACTAAGTTTACAATGCGTTTTTGCACCACCTCAAAAATTCTTATTAGCTTATTCAATTCAATTTGCTTTCAAAAATCTTTTGAAGTTTAATCAAAAACAACATCATAATTGAATATTTTTAAGTAGTAGTAATTTAGCATCCAAGGTGCAGTGGCTAGAGAAACCTCTTATTGCCAATTGTAACAAGAAGTAGTAATAAATCATCAAAAAATGGTAGGAAACTTAGCAGCAAATGATAAAGACCTAGTTTTAGAAAAATTATGGCATCATACAGAAGGTAATTTAAAAAACTTTACACTTGTGTTAGAACAAAATAAGTTCAGTACGCTACGAAAAGGTGATGAAAAGATTTTTAGACCAGACAATAGACAAATTAAAACTAATACCCTACTTTAAAATGTATTTAAATTTTTGTTCTGTAAATAATAATATAATGCTTTTCTATAAATTAACTTTTATTATTTATGAATAATCAGGGTGGCCAGCAACTTGGCAAAGTGGCCAGCAACTTGATTATATATATTTACATTAATCAACTGCACTTATATTAAAATGATCCAAAGGCATTCATATTTGATATGGTATGATCTAACAAATTGAAACATTTTAAATTCATGAACATTATTTATAGGAACATTAGAAAGCTGTTTAGATTTTGCATCCAGATAATTGTAGTCTTTTGTATAAGCTATGGTTTTTAATGTTTCCCCAATAGCATTTTTAGTAGCGAGTTCCAGTGTAGTGTATTAATAATAGTAAATTAAAACTCAAGCTGGTATAGAAGATTTTATTCAGCAAATTAATAAATATATAACCTAAAGAAACAATCATATTATCTTACATAAGAAATAAAACACAATAGTTATTGAATAACAGCAGTGATAAGAATCAACACTCTGTTAGCAAGAATATGGCCACCAGATTCAAGTTTCTGATAAAATTTTATTCTGATATAGTAATCTGTCTGATACACAGTCATACCCAGTCAGCAGATATTAAACTAGTTGCTTCAGCTGGTTTTTATTATATACCAATTATACATTTAATTGTATTGATATGTTTATAACTAAAGCATGTGTGCTAATTTGAAGTTAAATTTTTTATAATATTTTGCTTTATAAGCACAAAGTAAGTTAATAAAGTGAAGTAAATTTTAACTTTTAAAGTGCTACATTGCCATTTAAGATAAATCTGAAAAAAAATTCTCTTGTTCATCTGATGTTAGATTTTGGTATGAAATATGTTTACTTTGTTTAAGTCAAGCTTATTTTTTATATTCAATGTGTCAAATAGGTTTAGTACTGTATAAATTGAAGGTAAAATTCTGCTTTATAAATACTGTGTTAAAAATATTTAGAAATAGTAGACTTATTGTTAGGTGGTTTGGCGTCAATTTATTTTCTCAGTACATTTATCAAGCTATATATTGTAGATAATAATATTGATAAGGATCCTTGTTTATACACTTTTCTCTTTTCTTTTTTGGATTGAACTAGAAATTGGAGCAACTTCATTCAAATGTTATAGATTGCTTTATTCTAGTCTCTACGTCATGGATTAGCTTTAACCCAGTCTCTACATCTTCTTCTTTTAAAAGTTGATTTTCCAAAAAAAACTTAATAAATTTTAAATCCAGTTTTAACTTTTTGTTTTTGTTTTTTTACATCTTTTTGAATAATTAATAACACAACAACTGGTTGAAAAGAATTAATTCTTATTAAAAAATCAATAAGTGAATAAATTTCCTAACAAACATCATACATTTTAATGTTTTGTGGTGGAAAATTTCCGTATATATGTTTTTTCTGCCTACAAGTATGCGTACGCAGTTTTTTTTGAATTGGAAATATTGGAACTTCTTGAACTGTTTTAATTTTTTTTATATATTTAATATTCTAAAGAAAAAAGATCAAAAATACGATGCAAAAAAATTATAATGTATGTATGTATGTATATATATATATATATATATATATATATATATATATATATATATATATATATATATGTATGTATACTTACAGGCCTTACATAATGCTAAAACTTTTTTAATTAGTTGTTTTTTTTTTAAACAGTCTTTTAGAACATGCAGAAAACACTAAGCTGTAATTAATTGTTGTAAAAAACATTTGTGGAATATTTTTTTTTGTTAGATGTAGAAACAGATAGATAAATAAACTTTTTTCTATTTTCCGTTTTTTTTTTTTTTAATTATTTTTAATTTATTTTATTAAATTTAAATTAAATTTATTATTTAATATGAATTAAATGTAAATTTAATTTATTAAGTTTAATTAAAGTTCTATTAAAAATTTTAAAACATTTTGCTTTGCTATTTTTTTTACTTCTAAAATTTTCAAACTATGTTAAAGTAAAAAAAAAAAAATTTAATAAATTTAATTCAAGCTGTTTTAAAATGTTCGTATATATTTTAGTTTTGAAACTTTTTTCTCAAAAGTTTTTTTTTTTTCATTAATTTTTTGAATTGATCATAGACTAAACATTGATTAAAAATGGTTAATTAGTTTATGAGTAGTATGCAAAGATTTTGTTAAAGCCAAAATGTTAAAAAAAAGGTTGGTATTTTTTATTTATTTTTTGACCATTAAAATGAAAAACAATTATGGAGAACATTCTGTCTCCTCCAACTATCAACTAATCAGTCTTCTTTATTATTAGCAAGGTTTTTGAGTCTTTGATCAATAAATTTCTAACACTCCATTTTGAGTCTAATAACTTACTATCTGTATACTACCAGTATGGTTTTCAATCTTCTCATTCTATGGCTAATTGCTAACTGCTGTGACTGAAAAACTCTATTGTGTGTTAGATAGAGGTGGCGAAAAAGGGGCTATTGCACTAAATGTATCTAAAGCTTTTGATAAAGTTTGGAATTCTGGTTTTTTTTTATAAGCTTTCTTCTAATGGTGTATCTGTGGAAAGTTTTGAGGTTTTCAAATCATTTCTTTCTAACCACAGTATTAAAGTCATCCTCAAAGGCCAACATTATTCTTCATTTCCAGTAACTTGAGGCAACTTAAGGTTCTATCTTTGGTCCTGTTTTGTTTCTCATCTTTTTTTTTTTTTTTTTTTTTTTAGATTATTCACCTCCCCAAGGCCCGAGGGGGGCCACTACAGTCGAGGAGGATACTCATTTTTTTTTTTTTTTTTTTTAATATTTTTTTTTTTATTTTTTTAGTCATTATTCGTGGTGCAACCCTCTCTCTACTCTTTAACTCCGAAACACGAACCTTGCCGAGCAAGGCCGCTGCGCGGAGAAACTAAGTTGAGCGCGGTACTTCCAGGGACGTGGTGGGAGTCGAACTCCGAACCTCTCGCTTACAAAGCGAGCGCTCTTACCACTACACCACTACCGCATGAGCGCTCTTACCACTACACCACTACCGCATCTATACTAATAATCTTTTTTACAACCTTGCATCTAAAGTGGCTCTAGTTTCTGACAGATAAAGGCTTGCAGTAGCTTGTGAATTTAACCTCTAACAAAACTCATTTATTTAATGCAAACAGCTACCACAATACTGTCAATGTTTCTATATTAATAAATGGCAATCCTCTTACTAATTCCTCTTCTTTACGTCTCTTGGATTATCATTTACTACTGACCACATGGAAACCATATATACATTTAATTGCAATGTTAGCAAAGTTAGTTCTTTTTATTGTGCTTGTCATTATCTTACTTCTGATTCCATTCTCTACCTGTACAAATTTCTTGAGACTTTACCTCTACAAATGAGACATTACCTCAAATCTCCTATTCATCCCTGTATAGAATACTGTTGTCATATTTGGGCTGGTTCTTTTAATGGCAATCTTTCTCTTTTATATAAACTAGAAAAACAAATTGTAAACATAGTTGAACCTGTTTTATCTGCCAAGATTGAGTTTCTGCATATTTGTTATATTGCATCTCTTTCTCTTTTCTATAAATGCTTGCTGCTCAAAGGTGCTATTACCTCTAGTTCCATGAAAACTAAAGCCTCTAGTTCCACTAAAACTAAAGCTTGGCTTATCATTCAGCAAAGTCACATCCTTTTACTGTATCTGTTCCTGCATACTCTAAAAACTTTTATTTGTCTAGTTTTTTTTTCACTTCAATCCTTTAGAACATATTCCTAGATTCATGTTTTCCTGCTCAACCTGACTGAACAACCTACAACTTTTCAAGTCTTTTGTAAACCCTTATCTTGATTATTAACTTTATTCTTTGCTTTGTAGTAACTCCCAACCTAATAATGGTTGCTTAGTAACTCCCAACCTAATAGTGGTTGCCGGCAGCCTAATAGTGGTTGCTTGCAGCTTTTTTGAACAAATTAGAAATTAAAAAAAATAAAAAATAATTTCAATGCAGGTTTGACAAATACATTAAAAGATCTTGTATTTTTGTTATTTACTTTAGTTCAGGTTTGTTTTGAGTGAATTCTGTTTGTGCTGTTTTTCCTAGTTTCTCAGGTAAATGTTCTGGTTTTCTATAAGGGAAATGTAGTTTTCAGTAAGTTTTAGTAAGGGCAGGGTATTTTCAGTTTAAAAACTCTAGTGTTCTTTATTTTAGTACACCAAAATCCAAACAAACAAGTTGACATGCTAAAATAATAACTTTTAAATTAAAAATGGTATTTAAAACACAGCTGTTTTAAGGCGAACATACAGCTTCTTGTTATTTTTCAAATTATTTACTTAAGATATGTTACTTTCTAATTGTGGTGTTACTAAAACTTTTATAACTTTTGAAATATTACAGATAATTTTATTCTGAAAAAAGAAAGTAAAAAACGATAAAATGTTTTATCTTTTAACATTCAATAAAAAATCAAAACTTTCTTTGATTTTTGAATAAGCCTGCAGAAAAAACAAAATTAGTTGATTTTGAAAAATTTACTTTTATTTTTTAGAAAAAATAATCATAAAATATATATTTCTGTTGTTTTATATGTGTTACATAATCATTCATAAAAAATTAGTTTTCTGTAAGAATCAGGAAAAACAAAAGGTAATCCCAACTCATTAGCAATATTCTAATAATTTTAATTTTTATTTCGTTAATGTGAACTTGAATTTAACAAGGAAAGGTTTAGCTTTTGTTATTTTTTTATTTGAAGATACAATCTTTTATAATAAAAACATACTATAGTTTTAAGGTTATTTTTATACTTTTTTTTGCGAAAATTGTTTTGGTTTTTTTGCTAAGCTAGTGGCATAATGCCCAATTTTAATTTGCCTGAAACAGCCGTGAAAAGTGAAAAATTTAAGTGTTAAAATTTCTAAATATTAAAACGTTATTTCGACCAAAAAATCACACAAAGTATAATTAAAATAAAACTAAAGTTTCAATTTATTCCTTTATAAATCATTTGAAATCAACATGTTTTTTGTTACATGATATTTAAAATATCAAGTTCTCTGTTTCAACTTGGTATTTTTTTCTAAATTTTACCAAGTTGGACTCAACAACTATAATAAGTTGAATAACTTATTATTATTATTTTATTATATTAACTGTTTACTTAAAATAACTTATACTTGTTTACTTAAAATAAACAAGTATTATTTTTACATTTATGTAAATAATTATTTGTTATTCAACTAGCTGAACTTGTAGCAATCAAGTCTTTCTAATTGAACTTGTAGTAATCAAGTCTTTCTAATTAGGATAAAAAGTTGCAAACATAGTCTGAAAGTAACTCTGACTTGTCTAAACCTTTTTAGAAAAGATTAAAAAATATATTCTGAAGAAACCAAACTTCATTCTTACCAAATGAACATATTTTATATTATTATATTATGTTAACTGTCCGGACCCATAAAATACAGGTCTTGGTAAGTCTATTTAACAGCAACCATTTCTATACCTATTAACTTCTTTAAATCTTGTCAATTTAATTTTTTACAATATTTACACTTGTCAGTTACAAAAAAAAGGTATTTGTGTTCCTATTATTAATTGTGTCCCATTATGCATCATATTTTATTCTAAATATTTTTTTATTTTTTATTTATACAGGTATGATCTTGATTCAATAATGCATTATTCAAAAGATGCTGCTTCAAAAAATGGAAAAAATACAATTGATGTAATTGGTGATCCCCAGAGAGTCATCGGCCTAAGACATAATTTAAGTCAAATTGATAAATTACAACTAAGGCGTTTATACGTAAGAGCAATTTTCATAATGAAAAGTTTTTGATAGTTGTTTAATTTATTTTTGACTTTATATTGTGTTCTTTTGTTGCATCTTACATTTAATCTTTTTTTTATGCTACATTCAACATTTAATTAAATTTTAAATGCAATTTTTAATTGTATGTTAAGATTGCAAGTTGTATGCAATCTGGATTAAAGATGAATACTTAACTACTATTGCACATTTTTTTAATTTTTTATTTCTTTTTTGTTCTTTATTACAATGTTTAAGATACAAATATAAATATACAAGAGAAAAATTAAAAGTGAAGATATCGTAAAAATAAATAAATAATACATAAAGAACGGATATACTCAAAGAAGACCATTAGGTCTTGTCACAGAGAACCGCTGATGAAGAACTTGAAACTTTATACAAAGTATAAAGTTTCAAGTTCTTCATCAGCGAAAATTTATACAAAGTATAAAGGATCCTTATACAACTAAATTAAAGCGTTATGATTAAAAAATCCTTTTACAACTAGAAAATATAAATAAACAAAAAATTTTATTTATAAACAAGCGTTTTATTTAATAAATAGAAAGAAAGCAAGAGTCGCTTGTTAATTTAGAATCACTTCATCGAGAGTCGCTCGTAAATTTAAAAATCTTATAAAAATCAAATCCATACATACATGGTCAAGTGTATAAAGCACAAGAAAAATTTAAGTGCATTCATATACATATTCAGTTACATCACTGCATAAAAAATAAATATGTAAATTATTCAATGTTTAAAAATACAAAAATATATCATCAATAGACAAAATGATTTCCTTAAGCTTTTTTTTTGAATGATAGTTAACTCCATTCCAAACAAAAATCAAAATGTTTTAAAACTATTTTATTCCAAAGAGAAGCTCCACGAAATAAAAATGCTTGATTTTCCAAAATTAGTTAGGAAAAATGGTTGATGAATTAAATTATCATTTCTTAAGTTGTATTTATTTTTATCTTTTAAGGTATATAAATTATAGAAAGAAACTAGGTTGGAGTTAGTTTTACATTTGTACATAAAACAAAGAATATTAAAAGCATTTTGCTGATATATATCAAGAATTTTCATTTCAAATAAGAGAGGCTTTGCATGAGTAAATCTATCTTTAAAATTAACAAGACAAGCAACATGCTTTTGCTGATAATAAAGAAGCCTAAGTTTGGATTTATTAGCACTACACCAAGCAATATTTGCATAGTTTAAATGATAATGGATAAAGGAGTAATATAATTGAGTTAAATTACGTTTATTTAAAGTACTTCTAGCTTTATACAATATTCCTATACTTTTAGCAACTTTATTACACAAGAATTCTATCTGATATTTCCAATTAAGGTTTTGATTGATATAGATACCCAAAAAGTGTGTATTAATTACTCTTTTCATTAGAGTTTTGTCAATAAAAAGTAATGGTAAATTGCAAGGCAGAAGTTTTTTTTTAGAAGCTGGATGAAAAAGTATCCAATTAGTTTTTTCAACATTAAGTGAAAGCTTGTTTTTTTAAACCATTCAGAAATTTTTGTTAATTCGAAATTCATATTTTGAAATAATGTTGTAATGTTATTATCAGATAAAAAGAGGTTAGTGTCATCTGCAAACATGACAGCGATCAAGTTTGAAGCTTTATGTAAATCATTGATGCGATTGAGAAAGAGACAAGGCCCAAGTATAGAACCCTGGGGAACACCACAGGTTGTATTTAATAGATTGGATGGGTCAGTTAAATTACTATAAACAAACTGTTTACGGTTGCTTAAATAGCTTTTAAGTAACAGTAAAACATATCCTTCAATTCCATAATAATCAAGTTTCTTTAAGAGAATTTTTTTATCAATTGTATCAAAAGCTTTTGATAAGTTTATGAAAACTCTTAACGTGAATTGAGAATTTTCAAAAGATTCAGAAATATTGCAAATAATTTGGATTATTGCATGTTCTGTTGAGTTATTTTTTTTGAATCTGTATTGAATAACATATAGTATATTATTTGTAGAAAGGTGATTATAAATTACGTCGTATAAAATTCTCTGTAAAACTTTAGAAAAAACAGACAAAACAGAAATTGGGCAATAATTAGAAACATTGGTTTAACAACAATTAAAAACACTGTTTTATTGAACAATGTAAAACTTTAAATAGTACATCCTTTAGGGGTTCATAAGACTCAATGACAACATTACTATTACAACATCATGGCCAGCTGATTTATTACACTTAAGCATCTTAAAAGATTGCTCAAAATCTTCATAAGATAATTCATAAGATGTTAAAACCGAAGTAATTGAAAAATCATACTCATCTGTTTTATTAGTCACAAGAGGGATTTTATTAGCTAGATTAGGGCCAACAGAAACAAAAAATTTATTGAATTCACTACTTATTACAGTTGGATTAGAGGAAAATTTATCATTAATTTTTATGGTTTTGGGCAGTGAGTACAGTTTTATTTTTTGCATGTCAGTGAGTTCTCTAAGAATTTCCCATGTGTGTTTACAATTATGTTTCTTCATCTCAAGTAAATTTGAGTAGTACAATTTTTTTTAATTTTTACTTTGTCTTTCAAATTTTTTGACATAATTTTTATAAAGAATCTTAATTGTTTTGGTTCTTAAGTATTTGATGTATAATTTTTGCTTAACTTTAGAGGATCTTCTAAGATCTTTTGTGATCCATGGTGATATTAGGCTCTTGGTTTTTTTATTTAATGTACATTTAGAAAGTTTATGTCATATATTTCATAAAAAGTTTTAATGAAAGCCTCATAAATTTGATTAACATCTGTAGATATTATAATTTGATTCAAATAAAGCAGAGATATTTATAACTCTTGTTGGCTTATTAATTAAAGGAATTCCCCCATGTTCAAATACATCATTATAAGATTTATTTATTCCACAATTTGTGTGGTATTGAAAACAATCTAAATTAATATCACCTATTAAATAGTATAAATTTTTTTCTTGACTGCTTTTTCTTAAAATATCATTAAAAAATATATAAAAATTTCCAATTTTACCCGAAGGTGGTTGATAGCAACAACTTAAAATTAAATTTTTGTTTTTTGTTGTTATGATTTCAATTGTCTCTTTGTCCTTATCAGAATTACTCATGTCAGACCTCATAATATACCTCAAACATTCTTTAATATAAATTATTAAACCATCGCCTTGCTTTCTATTTTTACTCTCTAAAGAAATTTTATTAAAACCTGGTAACAGTTATTTTTGCAAGAAATTACGTCAACAGAGCTACACCAAGTTTCTGACACCAGGCTTTGCTTCGGCAAGTTCAACTAAAACTTTGTCATATTCATCACTTATAAAATCGACAGATTTTTTTAAATTGTTAATTTCCAGTTTCAGAACTTTATTTTCATCTTATAAAGTATTCACTTGATTCTCCAACTTTTCAATCGTTAAAAATTTTGATAATCGCAAAGTTCAAAAAAAATTTTTTAATTGAGCAGTAATAAAAATTTTTACCATTTTCGACTTGTTTAGTTGCAGTTCAAACATGTCTGTTCACGGTGAATGTTTGCAGCGAATAATTCAATTTATATTTATTATGTATGAGTGATAAAAATATAATGAAAATATAAAATTAGTTATTTTGATAATTATTAATTTAATAAAATAAAAATAAAAAAAATAAAAAAACTACTGAAATTCATATAACAGAAACTTACCTGCCCATTTTTTGGTTTTTGTAATTTATGTAAGACTTTATGTCTAGATATAATTTGATAAATATATGGTTAAATGTATAATTTAATAAATATATGGTTAAATAACCCAATATAATTAAACCCATAGAAAACCTCAAGTGTTCACTGCTCGTGTGTGACCATTGGACCTATGGAAAATGTTTAGAAATAGAGAAAATAGAGAAAGTTCTAAGAGTTTTTACTACGTTTTACATAATATCGTATAAAAAAAATTATATTAATGAATTCGTCCCACTTATCTAAATTTTCACTTCATCTTTTACTTATTTAAATGTAACTTTTATCTTACAAGCACCCAATCTTTTACCTTACAAACACCCTCGTCCTTTACCTTCCAACTAAAAATACTTGTAATGTATGTTTGGTGATTGTTACTTTTTCTGGAGTTTTTTTCGGAATATAAAAGAAAATAAAAATGAATAATTTTAAATATCTTTTTAATATCAATTTAATGTGAATTTCAAAAATTAATTTGACTTAAATTTTTTAAATTTTTTAATTTCAACTTTAAGTTTGTTTTTCTTATTCAATAACATTTTTAACTTTCTTTCTAAGAACCTCTTTTTTTAACTTCCTTTCCTAAAATTTCTTCTTAGTTCTGAGTTTAGTTACATGCAAGCTTTAAACGTTTATTTATAAAAAATGTTTTAAATATAATTATTAAAATTATTTAGGTTTTGAAAAAAACATTTTTTTATATATTTATATAAAATATATGTAAATTTAATTATCCTTGAACCTTTTTTATGCATTAATTTGTCTTTGTAATTTTTTTGTAAGTTTTAACATGTAAACTGTAATAAAAAATATTTTCTGGAATTTATAAATTTTGTTGTATTATTTAAAAAAATTTAATTTTGTTATAATTTTTTTTTTTATCTTGAGCATCATAATAACAATAAATAATAATAAGTAAATAAAACAAACTAGGTTGACAAATTTATATTATAATGAATCGTTTGTTTATTTAAAGATGGGTTTTCCCATTTAATATGGAGTGCTTCTTTCATTTTCAATTTGTTTTTGTTGGAGCAGTATCCAAAATTTTAAAACAATTATAGTTACTTAGATTTTTACAATGCTTGTAAACATTAGGTTGTTTGTCACTTATAAGATGCTCATGAATCCTTGTAGTTAAGTGTCTGGAGGTTTCTCCAAATATAACTGGCATTACATCCAGCACAAAAAAATTTGTAAACAAAATTGGATTTGAGAAGCTTAGGAAATGGATCTTTTATACATAAACTGTTTTGCAATATATATATATATATATATATATATATATATATATATATATATATATATATATATATATATATATATATATATATATATATATATATATATATATATATATATATATATATATATATATATTTACTTACTTTATTTACTTTATTGTTATAATATGTATATTTATATATATAAATATATATATATACATATATATATACTAGCTGGAGTTACCCGGCGTTGCCCGGGCCAATATTTAAACTGGCTTACCTGGTATCTGTACACAAAAATGGGCCCAAAAAATGGTCCCCCTGACCCCGGGGGTCGGGGTATGGGGTCAAAACCCAGCTAAGAACCTTCTCCCCCTCGAGGACTACCCCCATGCCAAATTTCATCGAGATCGGTCCGGCGGTTTGGATTTCTATAGAGAACAAACAAACACACAAACACACATTGCCCTTTATATATATTAGGATATACTAGCTGGAGTTACCCGGCGTTGCCCGGGCCAATATTTAAACTGGCTTACCTGATATCTGTACACAAAAATGGGCCCAAAAAATGGTCCCCCCTGACCCCGGGGGTCGGGGTACGGGGTCAAAACCCAGCTAAGAACCTTCTCCCCCTCGAGCACTACCCCCATGCCAAATTTCATCGAGATCGGTGGATTTCTATAGAGAACAAACAAACACACACGCAAACACACATTGCCCTTTATATATATTAAGATTAAGATAAGATAAGAAGATAAGATAGCTGGAGTTACCCGGCGTTGCCCGGGCCAATGTTTAAACTGGCTTACCTGATATCTGTACACAAAGATGGGCCCAAAGAATGGTCCCCTTGACCCCGGGGTACGGGGTCAAAACCCAGCTAAGAACCTTCTCCCCCTCGAGGACTACCCCTATGCCAAATTTCATCGAGATCGGTCCGGCGGTTTGGATTTCTATAGAGAACAAACAAACAAACACACACACATTGCCCTTTATATATATTAAGATAAGATATATATATATATATATATATATACATATATATATATTATAACAATACAAAATATTGCATTTATAACAATACAAAATATAACTTTTGTTTTTTTTTTTTTTTTTTTTTTTTTTTTGTTATTCACCTCCTCAAGGCCAAGAAGGCCACTACAGATGAAGAGGCTACTTAATAGTGGTTATAACCCTCTCCCAATTCTATAACTGTATTTATATAATTGTAATTTAGATAACAATATATAACAACATAATTGTAATTTATGTAGCTATATATTTATATATCAACATATTACTACATAGTTTACAATAGCAAAAAATGTATAATGAAGCATAAATTACTTAACAATACAATAAAATTGTTAATTTTTTTGTTTTTATTTAGTGTACGTTAGAAGAACAACAAAAATACAGGAATTTGCGCAAAAAAAACTGGAATATCATGTGAGTATTTTTTATCTATTAAACTTGCTATCCTGAGGTTTTACCCCTTTAATTTTAGCAACTTTAGTGTTAAAATTATGGTACTTTGCTTTAAGCCAAACAGCTGTTTTCACTAACATTTATTTATAACTTTTGAACAGAGCATGCTATTGTATTTATTTATCTTAATATTTTATTTTTGTCTTCAGACCATGTCTCAATAAGAATTGTACTATCCACGGTCCGGGTAGATTTATTGCTGCAACTCAAGATACTTACTAACAAGGAATAGATTAAAATATATAATTTGTTTTATAATGGTCTGTGTTAACTTTCTTTAGTGAGAAAACTATTTATTATTTCTAAAAGCATTAATTCAATCCTCTGAAATCACCGATCCCAACCACTGAAAGCATCTGTCTGATCCTCTAAAAAAATATTATTTTAAAGCAGCTGTACTACAACAAGGCCTCTATTATGGATGTTCAATGTATTACAGAATAATACAAGTTGTAATATACAAATACTAAATAATTATAAATAATCATGGTCTGTAAAAATCGCTACCAGTGGTTCCCAAGGAAACTCTTTAGGGGGATAATTATATATATATGATAGATTAACTTGGCAAAATATCAAGAATTTCTACTTTGTCCAAGGGAGATATTTAGATTTAAGGGTTTTGCTAAAAACACCCTTAAATTAGCAAGTTTCAAATGAAAATTTTTTTTCTTTTAACATAACATTTTTCTTAACAGTTTTACCAAAAAGAGAAGTACTATAATAAATTTTACAAAAGAGCCAGAAAACCAGTACCAGTAGAAAGCCAGTAGTACAATAGTAGTACAATAATAATAATAATAGTAGTACAATAGTGCTACATGACAGTGTATACAAAGATGTCAGTCAAAACAAAACAAAAACTGAACAAGGTCTAAAGAATGAAGAGTTCTTGATTATTATTTGCATAGTACCTTTACAACTCATTAAACTATATAATAATATAAACATTGTAATATTGTTCATCCAAAATGTACTGCCAATATATTAAAAATAAAAAAATACATTACTATATGTAGAGATGATAAATAATCTTCAGACTTGTTTAAAACGTCGTGGACATATGATAATTTGGTAAAAGAGTTTCAAATCTAATGATAAATTTTCATTTTTTTCTTTGTTTGATCCACAATTTTTTTTAAAGTTTTTTCCAGATAAGGTGAATGATACCGAGTTGATATATTTCTTTAGTTCACCAAGATATTTTTTGACACCAATATAAACATAGAAGAGTTTGTTATTCAGTTTCACGATTCTAAGAAGTTAAAGGATTTGAAATTAAAAAATTATAAATCCGCGTTTTTAAAGTTTTATAAAATTTGTTAAATAACTTTTATTATTAGCCACTATTTAACTAAAATTATATGAAAAGAGTAAATATATCTTAATAAAAAGTACTGTGCATCGAGACGTAAACTTCTTAGTTGAATGCTCATCTGTATATATAAATAAATATATATACGTGTATATATAAATAAATATATATACGTGTATATATATATATATATATATATATATATATATATATATATATATATATATATATATATATATATATATATATATATATATATATATATATATATATATATATACACACTGAGAGAGAGAGTGAAAATAATTATAATAATAATTTTAATAGGAATCAATAATTTATAAGAATCAATGTCTACAATATTGTTTTTTTTTTAGAAGCAAAAACTTGTATGCGTCCGGATTTCATCAATTAGAAGATTTAAAATGTCTAAGCTAATTTTTTATCTGGCGTTCACTTACAACCGCGATATTGTAAAGATAATGTGTAACATTAATATTATGATATGCATATATATTATGTATTCAATATGTGTAACTTTAATATCGTGGAGTTTATATTGGTTTGGAGTCATCTAAAATTAAACAATTTTTTTTTATTGCATTAAACCACGGTAGCCTTACCACCATGCAAACGGGCGAATCAGATTGGAGCCTATTTTCTAAACAGCGGAAAATTAATAAATCTGGTTTAGAAATTTAAGTTTAACCCTATATAAACTAGAATTAAATTAAATATTTTATAGTTTTTTTTCATGGTAATGTACAAAATAACACAAAACAACAGTCTTCGATAAGTCAATCCTTTTTATTTAAAAACCACGAAAAAAATATGAATAGAGTATAAATGTTTATTTTATTAAGTGTATAAATATATATATATACAAAAAGCTGCTGCTAGGCTACCCCACACCCCCAATAGGAAGAGCCCAGCGAATTTAGGTCGCCATCTACAAGTTTATGGATGTTTTTGCGAATTTCAGGAGTTTTTTGGGGCCTTAATAACAGATTGTTTTTTTTTAAGGGTGTGGGGGCTTCAATACCACGGCACTGTATATACTAGGGGTGAACATATCCGGTCCGGTTTGTTAAAATCTGTAGTTGGAACTTTCAACTATGAGTGAGCAAAAACCGGATATCTGGAAGAGACTAATTGAAACCACCCCTAGTTAAAACTTCCAATTTAGAAGTTTTAACTAGGGGTAAGCAAAACTGGATATCGGATCCGGTTCGATTAAATCCGATTTTTTTTTTGTAATTGTGTTTTTTTTATAATATTGAGATTTACCTTGTGCTCAAGCGTCAAAACCCCCCTAAAAATGCCCCAAATAGTACCCATGTAGCAAGGCTTTGAGCACAGGGTAAATCTTAATATTTTTAATTTTTTTTTTTTTTTAATGTGCTCATAATAATCTATACTTTTTTTTTAAATTTATGTGTATCCGTGATTTTTCTTAATAGTTCTTTAAATTGAAAACGATTTTATGCAAAAAAACGAAAGTATGCGCATTTAACAAAAGAATGCGCAATAATTCGTAGTTATTTTATTTGTTTATATTCACACTGTTTGGTTTATTAATTATTAACGTTTCTTTTGTTATTTGATTTGTGTACTTTGTTTGCATTTTTCTTTTGTTCTCAGTTAATAAACTATTTTATTACCTGTCTAAAAGTTGTAAAAAGTAAAAACTGACAATTGTAAATTAACATTAATATATATTGTGAAATTCTGCAGTTAACATTTTAGTTTCATCTCATATTTTGAATTTAGTGAATGACATTTCTTTTATAATAGTTTTGAAAATTATAATGGATAATTTAATAGAAAACAAAGGAGAGTCACGAAAAATGAAAGTTTCAAGTGCAAATAAAAGTAAGAAACTATTAAAAAGTGGCTATGAAAAGCGAAATATAAAAACGAAAAAGAAAATATTTTATTATTGAGAAAGTGAAACCAGCAATACCAAGTAACGAATTTGTTTTGAGCTTTTTTTAATCTAAATATCTAGTTTAGGATATAAGATTACAATTTATAATGTGAAATCTTATGACTATAAGATTTCACATTGAGCAAACTCAACCTGAATATTTTTGTTATTAACTTTAGTTAATCAACTGCCAACTAGATTAGATATTTTACAACTCATAGCTTTTAATAAGCCGACGCTTTCTAAAACATCAAAAAAGTCAATGATAATTACATGCTCGGTAAAAAAAGACAGAAAATACGAGAGATGTGTTGAACTGCATTGTAGGTGTATTCTAAGCAAAATCAAGGGTCCCTGGCTTAAAATAACTTGATACAAAAGCTGAATAAGTTGAACAAAAAATATTTGAATTTGAAAAAAAAGAAGGGCAAGAATAGATCAGACCTAGATAGGAAAGAGGACCTTGATTTTTTATACGATCAAGAACACAATAGAAAGTTATTTTTAGGGCCTGAAGACAAAAAATATAGCGAGAAGGTATTATATATTATAATATAAATCCATATTATAAACCTTTTTTCTGAATTTAAAAACTCTCCTCTCATTGCTCACTCTTCTCCAATTTTTCATTGGTTTTTATTTTGGGTACATTAGTTTTTATTTTATAATGTATGCTGTTTAGATTTCGGAGAAATCAAGAAAGAGAAATCCATCTATAAAAAATGCTGCTAAATCAGTAGAAATAAGTTCTGAGACACGGACTGAGGTACGGACACCAACGAAGATTCATCCTTTGGTTCCGATTTTGACTCAGGATATTGGCGTTCTATAGAGTCAAGTAGTCTTATAAAAGCTGAGATCCCAAAAGATATTATTTCTGGTAATGTTGCTCTAATTGCCACAATTACTGATATTTCTCCAAACGTTTTGACAAAAGTTACTGCTGCAATCCTTGATCTTACAAATGTAAATTGCAGTAGGTCAACAGCATCTAGAAAAATGAAACAAACAGCTTATGAAATGGCAGTTATTGCTAAAGAAGATGTCGAACTTAGCATCCAAGCTTCTCCCTACCCATGCGTTATACATTTTGACGGAAAGACACTTTTTGAAATTAATAATAGAAAAAAATTAAAGCATGTTAGACTTGCTGTTCTGGCAACTATTGATAATAAGTCCCATCTTCTCGGAGTTACGCCATTAACCTCTTTATCTGGAGAAGATCAGTACAATGGTGTAATGAAAGTCCAAAAAGAGTACAATCTCGAATCAAAGATTGGATTACGTTGTTTTGATACCACATCAAGCAAAACAGGAGTACATAAAGGATCTTTAATAAGAATATCTACTGAGTTAGATAAATATCTAATTCTTTTAGCTTGCAGACATCATGTTTCTGAGTTGAGAATCACACACTTTTGTGAGGCTATAACAAATGAAAAAACTACGACCCCCGATAACTCTTTGTTTAAACATTTCAAAAACTTGTTTGAGCAGCCTAATTTTGAGTACAACCCATCTATGTTAGTAAAATTTGGTTGGGAAGAAATTAAAGGAACTTGAAAAAGCTGCTACAGAATCTCTTGAGTTTTGTAGATCTTACTTATTGAGAAATAATTTGTAAGGGAAGATAGAAAAGAACTTGCAGAGCGAGTGGTCAGCTATCTTTTTCCTTCTATCATTAAAGTTCGAAAAACTGGAGCAGTTCATCATGCAAGATTTCTTGGGAAATCTACATATTATTTAAAAATGCAAATTCTTTCAACTCAAATTGATTTTATTCAAAAAAATAAAGAACATATTAAGGTAACAACTGAATTTATAGCTTGTTTTTATGCAAAGTGGTACCTGCAATCAAATGAAACAATCAAAGCTCCTTTTATGGATGTAACTGCTATTTATCAAATGCATCAGTATAAAGCAATATGTGCAGAACCATTTGCTGTTGATGGTGTGTTGAATTCTTTATTTAAACATACATGGTATCTTGACTTAACTCTGATTCCTTTAGCCTTGCTGGATGATGGTGTTGCACTCGAAGAAAAGAAAGAAATTACTGCTGCAATATTATCATTTCCAAAACCGTGTTACTTTAAAACTGAAAATAAACTCAAAAAAGGTATAGAAAAGTTGTTGAAAATTGAACTTAATATTCATCAGCAAATTCCTAGCTTAGCTTCTTTGGCTGATGAGTTCTCCTGGTTAATGTTTGATATGATCGGAATAAAAGATCAACGAATTGATGATTGGCTGACCTTGCCACCTCAGTATTGGCACACGCAATCAGCATATAAATTCTTTTTATATTTTGCAAAAAGTATTGTTTGTGTAAACGACCACGCTGAAAGGGCATTTGGAATGATGCAACAATTTGTTCACCGCTACAGAGACGAGGAAGAAAAACAAAATAGGCTTATTGCTGTGGACAAGGTTTGCTCAATTTTTAAGGCATCAGGCAGTGAATCTTTATTAACCAAGAACAAAATAACAAAGTTATAAGCAAGAAAAAAATCGCAAAGGGACTACTTAGCTTACGCTCCAAAATTCAGAAGATAGCTTGAACTTTAGTATTTATATTAAAAAAATACTTTTTAAAGATACAAGTACGTAATTTAAGTATGTATCATTCAATCAACCTATAAAAAAATGTTTTTCTAAAAAGCTTAATACAAATAAAATGAAAACCAAAACAAACTACGAGTTATTGCGCATTCTTTTGTTAAATGAGCATATTTTCGTTTTTTTGCATAAAATCGTTTTCAATTTAAAGAACTATTAAGAAAAATCACGGATACACATCAATTAAAAAAAAAAACTATAGATTATTATGAGCACATTTAAAAAAAAATATATATATATATATAAAGATTTACCTTGTGCTCAAAGCCTTGCTACGAGGGTACTATTTGGGGCATTTTTAGGGGGGTTTTGACGCTTGAGCACAAGGTAAATCTCAATATTTTTGATTTTTTTTTTTTTTGTAATCGTATTTTTTTTATATTTGCCCCGAATTTAGCTTGTTGTGTATTCGCGTTTTCGAAATTTTATTTTTTTGAACACCCCTATTGGACATATGTAAATCCTGTAAAGCAATGGTACAAAAGCATAGCAATGGATAAAGAAACTTGCCTCTTCCCAAGCTACATGACTTTAACAAAGTGATTATTAGACCACAGACGAGACGATTTGATTCTTGTAATTGTTTAATTTGCCAGGTTGGCCAACTAAAAGGACATTCAATAAATTCTTGATCGCTTGAAAATTCTTTTCAAGCGATCAAGATTTAAAAGAACCATCGAGTAGCTTTGATAAACTATGCTCAAACTGTCTTAGTGTAGTCAAAAAGTGGAATAACACATAATTGTTCACAAGCCACCAAGTTTGAAAACTTAAAGAAAATAATAACAATTGATTCCAGAACTGTTGAAAAAATTGCGTCCTCTGTAATAAATCAAAAGGTATCCTCTCCACAAGGCTTAATTAGGTTGAGCAAAGAAAGTAGTAAGGCTTTAACTATTATTTCAGGTCCCTCTAGATCTCAGTGCATATCAAGAACTTCTCTAACTACTTTAGACATGGTTCAAGTTCAAATTAATACTACTCTTTCAAATTAAAAGATGCAAGAACTGGCTGTAACATTAAACAAGACTACAAATTCAAAAATTGTTGAAACAAAATTTAGGGAAAACTTTACAATGGCTGGTCGAAAGATTGAAAGTTTATTCAAAGTTTCCAAAATCTTTCTTCCAAGGCCATCAACAAAAACTTATTATTTGGTGAAGGTGCAAGGGTTTAGGTGGATTTTTATAACTCAATTCTCAGAGTTAGAGCAATCACTCACCGCCTCTCATCAAACTAGGTATTGATGGTGGAGGATCTTTCCTCAAGTTCAGCTTGAGTGTTATCTCCAATGATGGATGCCAAAATGTCAAAACAAGTTCAGCCAAAATGTCAAAACAAGTTCAGCCTCAAATGACAAAAACTTACTGACTGTCAAACATGGGAAAGAAACAAGTGTCAAGCGTCAGCTACTTGTTGCTGTTGCTGAAAATGTTTCAGAAACTTATGAAAATGTCAAAAAAAAAATGTAAGTTTATTTGGGAAAATTGATGTGCCTTTCTTTATTGCATGTGACATGAAGTTAGCCAATATCATCTGTGGCATTCAGTCTCACTATTTGTACACACAAACATGAAGTCTAACAACCATAGAATCCCACATCCACTAGTCACATGATATTGTTACTAAATTAGTTATTTGATGT
The DNA here is from genome assembly GCF_038396675.1 of Hydra vulgaris. Taxonomy (NCBI): domain Eukaryota; kingdom Metazoa; phylum Cnidaria; class Hydrozoa; order Anthoathecata; family Hydridae; genus Hydra; species Hydra vulgaris. The sequence continues at coordinate 43,383,345 of NC_088934.1, read as the reverse complement.
AACTTTGAATCTTTATAAAAACATAAGAACCACAAAAAGCGGCTATATTTATTGGCCGTTTTTTTAAAGGCGAAATTTATAATTAAAGGGCTATATCTTTGCACAGATAAAAAATATCTTGCTTCAATTTTAAGTGTATTCAGCAAACCGGACCGGATATCCAAATTTGCTCACCCCTAGTATATACACTTAGGTAGATATTCCATTGTTTGGTAAACTTTGGTTTTCAGCTTTAAAAAAAGTTTAATAAAAAAAAATTGATTAATGAAAACAGTATAAAGCCATAAGAATTTATGAGTTATGAATTAAAAAAAGATTCAAGTTGGAGTTAATACATAATACCAACAATTTTCGTACGAATATACTGAGTCATCAAATAGAATTTTAAGGAACTCTGTGGTTTGCTTTTAATATAAGTGCAGAAACTTTAGAAGGCTTTCTTGTATTTTTTTTTTTTTCTGAAATATTTTATAGCTTTTTTTCTCTTCAGAAATCTCTATTGAAAGTTAATCTCTATTGAAAGTTAATCTCTATTGAAAGTTAATCTCTATTGAAAGTTAATCTCTATTGAAAGTTAATCTCTATTGAAAGTTAATCTCTATTGAAAGTTAATCTCTATTGAAAGTTAGTCAGTCTTAAACCAATTATTTACTTTATTTAGTTCAATATTCATGTCTGCATATTGATATTGCTTATATAATATTTTAAACTCAACTTAGTCATGTTTAGCAAACACTTTGCTAAGTTTTATAAGTTATTTTAGTATTTGAATATTGCTAAGTTTTGTTTCCTATGTTTTACAAAACAATTTAGCGGGTATCGAGCGTTTGGAAGTCTTAAGAACTTGTGACGTCTATAAGACGTTGTATAGACGTCTTACTGACGTCTGCGCCAGCTGGATTGTAGCCAAAATGATTTATTGACAATTCAAAGCCAATGCTCTCGTTCAAGCAGGCTCACGTTCAATTAAAAATAACGCTAATCCATGAACATTTTCGTTATTGTTAATAATTTTTGATAATCTTTAGTCTACTGAAACTTCTCTCATCATAAGCAGATGTAAAAAAAAGAGTCAAGTCAATTTCTCTTTTTTTAAAAAAAAGTCCTTTACCGTTTGCAAAGTCCGCATACCGTTTGTAGTTTTGATACACAAAACTATGTTTAAAATGCTTACATTATGATTATTAAATGTTTACATTATGATTATATGAGATTAGTTACCTAAAACAAAACGTCTCCGTTTGGTTTCCTGCCAAGGTAAGACAGGTATGAAAACGATTTGTTGTTGCCTAGTCTTCTATTTCAGTTTAAAATAAACGCAGAGTTTTACAATGAGAAACTTGCATTTTAGGGGGCACAGGTTGACTGACTTTAAATGCATATATATATATATATATATATATATATATATATATATATATATATATATATATATATATATATATATATATATATATATATATATATATATATATATATATATATATATATATATCACTTTGCTAGCAAACCAGTGCAACCAAATATTAGGTTTTCTAAAGCTACATGGTAGGCAACTTATAGGTGGAGAAACCGACTATATAACTGAAGTTATTTAAAAATTTAATGTAAATTTTGTGTAGTTTAATATTATTTTATAAAGTTTCTGGTGGCATATACTTTAACTTAGAGTAAAGGCCTCAAATATAATAGTACGTTTTAATGAAAAAGTTTATAACATTAGTTAGATCTCCTATTCCTATTTGATTAGTTATGTTCCTTTTAAACATTTTTATTTAAAAATTAAGCATAAAATAAAAATAATTATAGCTTTGCTCGAGTATAGTTTTTAAGTATTTATCTGATTCTTAAGGTGTTTTAAAAGTCAGGTCCCAAGACAGTAAGGTAGTTTTTTGGAAAAACGCTGGTTTTCCTCAAAAGAGATTTCCCCCCGGGCCCCAGCCATGTTTGAAGGACCTGGGACTAAATATAAATCAAGATGCACAAGTAAAACACACAAAAAAACAAGTTAATAATAACTATTTATTGTTTATACGCATCAATTTTACAAAAACAATACAATAAATATGGTAGTTATTTCTACAATTAAAATATGAAATGTTTAATAAAATGTATAAAGACATCGTAAAGCAGCCTTATATTATTATTTATTAGTGGTATACTATCTTAAGAGACTAAAAAATTCATTAGTTACAAAAAAGCATCAAGTTTTGTGTTTTTATAATAATAAAGAACATAATAATAATAATAATAATAAGCACTGGTTTATAAGAAACCCCTGTTTCCCAGAAGTCAATACTTCCCAGCCTGAGAGAATCAAAAATATTTAATGGGGCTGGGAATTTTATTATTTAAAATATTATCTCTTAGTAAATATTATATTTCAGTTTTTTGTATTTATAAAAAATATATAGTTAAATACAATTGATGTTTAACTTTAAATACGTTAAAATTAGTTAATCTAAAAAATTTCTCATTTTTTAAGATAAATTATATATATATATATATATATATATATATATATATATATATATATATATATATATATATATATATATATATATATATATATATATATGAATATATATAAATTATGGCAGTGTATTCTACATATAGAGTGATCAATATTTTTAATGAATAGAGAATAATAAATTTGTAATAACACTTATCTAATTTTATTCTTCAACAACTTGTTTTAACATCAGTACAGTAGGTTCATCAGGAAGCTTCTTGGTGAACCTTCTGATAATGAAATAAGTTGCTGTAGAAAAATTAGATAAGTATTTTTACAAATTTTATATATATATATATATATATATATATATATATATATATATATATATATATATATATATATATATATATATATATCGATAGATTTGAGTATAGTTTCTATAGAAGAAACTATACTCAAATCTATCCACAAAGCAATAGTTGAAGCTATTCTCGAAACTATATCAGCTACGTCCAAATATGGTATGAAGAAAAATTTTGTCACTTAAAAACTATTATTGAACTTTTAAAGGTGAAGAGTTTATAAGAGAATGAAGTTGTTTATAATCTGGTTAGCAATTTGTTTCAGTAAAAAAGGTACTTTTTTTAATTAATACTTCTCTATCTATTTTAGTAACATTTTTTTGCTTTAACATTTGTAAAATATGCTTACATTTATTAAAATAATGAATCTTTTTTAAAAAATGTAAACCACAACGTTCTTTTTATATTTAAATCGTAGTCATTTTTACTTAATCATGTTACTTTGAGGAAAGCATTAAGACTATTAAAAATTTGGCCAGGACTAAAAAATAAAACGAACCGCTAAAGATTAGTACCAAGAATTTATTGGATTGTGAAATCCAAAATTAGTATAAATATTCAAAATTCAAAACGGCGTTATTGAAATTATAAACTTAAATGGTTTGTTTAAATTACCAGTCTGAAACAGTTAGTGAGATTTCAACAATTTACTTTTTCTTATTTCTTACCACTGATTACAAATTCTATACTAAATTCGTATAAAAAATATCAAAAGAGGTTTTAAGATTTTGAAAAAATTGAAAAAATATAAATGCGAATCTGCATAAATAAAAGCTGGTAAACCAAAAAATTGTTTTTCATACAAAGAAACATGCTCTCACCCAAAAGAGTAAACGAATGAGCGTATTCAATTTAAAAATGCAAAGCACTCTAGCAAAAAGTTTTGCTTTGAAAAATAAAATATAACCTGAGAAAACTGCATAGTATTAGACAAAATTTTTTTACAGTTAAAAAAATTACTTAAATATTTTTTTATGAAAAATAGTTTTAAGCCATTTTTTAACCGGGCTTTCGTATTTATTTTTAACCGGGCTTTCGTATTTATTTTTAACCGGGCTTTCGTATTTATTTTTAACCGGGCTTTCGTAAAAGTTATTGAACAAAAATGAAAGCATAGAAAATATTTTCATACGCTTATCAGGAACGGATATAGACCATCTAGTAAGGGAAGGCGAGTGGGCGATTTTTTAATTTTTTTTCTATGTGGAGCATCCAGACCATTCAGAAAAAAATGATCGGGGCGAGGAGGGATCATTTGGCTGATCCAAACTATCAAATAAAGGGATGTATAATTAAGTAGGCAGAATTAGAATATTATACCGAGCAAACATTGTTTTAGTGGAGTTGCAATGGAACTATTTATTTATTTCGACATTTTTTAGCCGTTTATAAGAGTTTTGCAAATTGATCACTAAGCAGACCATTATTGGTAGCCGCTATAAATGACAATCGACAGCCGATGATCAACCGACAGTTAAACTGTGGTTAATCATCGGCTAGCCACTTTTGGCGGCTGCAACCAATGGTTCACTAAGTAACCGATGAGCAAAACTACAGCGGTCCGCTCAAAATGCCAAAATAGGACCACTAAAAATCCACTATAAAATGTTTGCTGGGAAAGTCTTGTTCTATGTAGGGTAAATTAGGGTAATATTAGCACCGTGGTAATATGAGCTTACTCAAAGATTTCTTAGATGTTAGCAGTGAAGTTAAAGTTGGTTTGTGTTTTTTGAATCGATTTTATGTGGTGATAACAGGAATCAGTACAATTAGCTTAATTTAATATGCAGTAATTAACGGCTATCATCTAATTAAAATGCTCAAATTACCCATTGTTTTTAATTCAAATTACCTAGTTTAAAGTCCTAAAATAGTAGTGGTTTTAATTGCTTTCTTATTAAAAACAAAACATTGTAAAAGATTATAATATTTTAACAATACTTAATATTTTTCTGTAACTTAATTCAAAATATTTGAATTTTTATTGTTCAAAGGTTTGAGTTAATCAAATTGAAAAAATAACGAACAAATTTTTTTTTTTAACGGAAAACATAGTAGTATTGTTTCAACAAAGTGGTTTAAAATTTGATCTTTCAATGATAAGTTTTGGTAATAACGAATCATTATATTCCAAAAATAAGTTCTCGTTGACAGGTTGGTATTTTATTACTAAATATTAGTAAAAAAATACCAAATAGTTATTTATCGATATCTTATCAGTCCGATTTTTTTTTTTCAACACAAACTTATTTTCTTTTTTATCACATTTAAACACCCACCCTATATTATTCCAGTTTTCAAACAATTGTTACGTTAAATATATAAATTTAAAAAAAAGAAATTATTTTCAAAATATCTAAGGAAGGAGAGGGGAGGGATTGCCACCGTTGCCGCTCGCCCTCCTCTCCCCTATGAATCTGCCCTTGATCCTTATGGAGATAATAAGCTCAAAAAATAAATTCCATCAAAATAATAAGATATTAAAAAATAGGATGCAGATAACAGAAAATTTGATATTCCAAACAGCAAGGATGTAAACAACAAACTAAATAAAAATTAAAATCAAAATAAACTAAATAAATTAAAATAAACAAAACAAAATAAACAAAAAAAAAAACAATAAACCAAAACAAAATAAACAAAACTAGCTAAATAAAGATTTAAATCAACTAGACCCTGTTGTATTTTTAAGTTTGTTTGTCCGATTTTCAACAAGCAACACTAAAACCAAACTGCTTATAAAAATTTAATGCATAAAGTGAAAAAAAGTCACACAGCAGCAATTGTCTTGTAATTAAAAGTTGAACAGCTTTTATAAAGTACAAGGTAAATTTATAATAATTTCTTAATCTATATTTTATAAAGCCTGAGAAGCAGATATTTTTACAAATTCTTGTAAACAGAATCACTAATGTGTTTAGAATTTCAGTCGCCATGTAACTTGGCAATTGAAAACTCAAAGTCTTTTGTTTAATAAACAACCTAAAAGTAAAAAAAAAATGTTAAAAAAATAAAACTAGTACTATTAACATGTTATTTGAAAACAAAAAAGTTTGTTTTATGGCAACATGAACTTACGAGATTACAGATCACATTGGTATGATGGTGGTAGCTATGGGAGTCCAGCAACATTACAATAGCTGCTGATATAGCTCGATACAAGACTAGTGTTCATCAAAGACAGGAATTGTGATAATTTTTAACTAAATTTGGTGGACGTCAGTATATCCATAAAAAAAGTAATTATGGTAACTTTTGCTATGAACAGCGCTTAAAAAAGATGGTTAAGAAAAGCGCAAAAAAACAAAAAAAGATTGGTGTAAATTTTCATAATGAACAATGAAAGCGCAACTAGTGAAATTAAAAGCAAAAGATAATACAAAATTAAAAATTTTAGAGTTATTTTTAGAGAATTTTTCAGAGGCTTAGAAACAAGATCTTTTTTTTTATTGACCGCGTTCTAAGAAGGTTGGGTCCATAAATCAACTTTTATGATGCAGCTTTAGATTTAACGGGGGTATTGTGTAACGTAACAGAAGCCTGAAAACGATTGGGTCTAACACGCCAAAGCATATCTCGAGACTGAGATAACTTGCTAAAATCAAACTAGCACTGTTTCAGTTGCCTACCCCTATCATTTTATGATTGGTTTCGATAGAGAATTTCATGCTGATTAAGAATTGCCTAAAAACATTGACCTAAAAATTTGGGGAAAGCACTCTAATTTGATATCGAAGTTTAAAAAATTACACTAAAAACGCTATTAATCGCCATTTTCTACGTACTCGAATTAAGCTGTTGCATCTCGGAATTAAACGGTCTTAAAAAAACGGTCTCGGAATTAAAAGTCTTAGCGAGATTGACGAAACGAAACGAAGCGATTTATTGTTTCGGAAGATATTCCTTTACTTTTTAATTTACCGTTACCATCTCGTTATAACGCTAAATAAAAAAAACCTAATCTCGCTTCATTTCGAGACATAACGAGATTTTATCCACAGACCTCTAATTCTTTTGCTGCAATGAAATAACTTTTGCTTAATGAAAATTAACACTTTTTTTTTAATTGCAGCATTATATTCTCGCAAAATATTAAGTAATGATTTAGCCAATAAAAAACTGTTGTTTGTCTACAAAGTTTTTTAGTTTTAGGTGAGAAAGTTCTTAAAAAATGGCTTCTCGAATAAGAATTTGTATTCCTATTGATATAGTTTTGAATTAAATATTTATTTGTTTTTATAATTTGTAATTATATATTTATATGATTATAGTTTTATAATGTATATATTATATACTTATATAATTATAATTAAAATGTAATGATTGTTACGCAAACAATTCCCTCTGGACAATAATTTCTAACAATCGTTCAGAATAACGAATAGCCATTGCGGAATAACCCTTACACGGAAAATAATTGCTTTGTAAAAAAAAATATATATATATATATATATATATATATATATATATATATATATATATATATATATATATATATATATATATATATATATATACGTATATATATATATATATATATATATATACGTATATATATATATATATATATATATATATATATATATATATATATATATATATATATATATATATATATGTATATATATATATATATATATATATATATATATATATATATATATATATATATATATCATATATTCATCCAGAAGTGGAAGGTGCAACTGATGCTGATCCAGTCCAATTTACTGTTATAAAGTAAATATGAAACTTCCTTTTTCTTAATTGCTTGTAGTGTTAGAATACGAGAATAAAAAGCATAATAAAGCGTAGATTTTTTCATAAAATAAAGTTTACAAAAATTGAAATACGATAAACTTGTAAAAAAATTTCAAAAAAATTCATAGAAAATTTAGAGAATAAACCTATTTCGTTTCTGCTTGGTTTTTTTCGGAATTTCTCGCCATTTAACGAGTCTCGTCTCGTTTTTTTTTTTTTTCAGAAATAAAACTTTTCCCGTTACATTTATTTTTTCTCGTTCTAATTTTACTTTCAAATACCTCCGAGATAACTCGAATATGATTAGATTTTTTTTCTTAGTAAACTTAATAACAGCCCGGTTTTTATTAAAACTTTAAATAAAAACTATTTAAAAGCAAAACGCATTAGTTTCTAATTAAATCAGACTCAAACTCTAACCCTGACCCTAACCATGTACATTTAATTACGCTAATCTCTATTTGTCAGTCGATGTATGTACATCTAAAAAGCTATCTCAAAGATTTTTTATTTAAAAAAAATAATAAATATACTTATTAAAATATTTAATTCAGCTCAAATAAATTTCAGTAATGACGACAATAAAAACCAGGTTGCGTTATTGAAAAAAAGATTTTCTAAACGATGGATTTCAAAATAAAAACCGATTAAAACGTTTCAAAATTTCAAAATAATTTCAAAATAAAAACCGATTTCTAAATAAAAACCGAATAAAAACGTTTTTAAAAAGAGGGCGATATCAGCGTTTTTAGTATAATATTTTAAGTTTCAACATCAAATTAGAGTACTTTCCTCAAACTTTAAGGTCTATGTTTTTATACGATTACGAATTTATACGAATCAGCATAAAATTCTCTATCATAATCATTCATAAAATAATAGGGTAGCCAACTGAAACAGTGCCATCTAACTTTCCTCTATAAGTGAAATCTCTAAGGTACTATACGAATCTAACTTTCTTTGAAATTATGAAACCTCAAGGACTAAACCAATCTTCTAACCTAACCTTCTTCGAAATTACGAAAACTCAAGGTACCAAACCAATCTAACTTTCTTCCAAATCATGAAACCTCACGGTATTAAACCAATCAAAATTCTTTGAACTTAAAAAAATAATAATAATTCTGGCATTTCCTTCGACTGGATAAGTTTCAATTGTGCCAACAAAACTTGAAAAATTGTTTTAACGTTTTAATAACGTTTGTGTGCTAGCTGGAAGTTAAGGGTTAGCTAGAAACGTTGCGGATTTTCTTTGTAAAATGAAGTTGAAACAGCAAATTCAATCACCACAGGTAAACTTTTTGGTTTCAAACCTATTATTGGATCATTCAAAGCATTCAGTCTAAAATTAAAGGTAAAAGAAAAAATATTAATGCATTTAAAGCATGAAATATTTAAGTCGAATTATTGTGACTCTTCTTCTGGTATGGAAGTGGTTGGTGCACAAGAACTATTTGTTGGTGCACAAGAATTATTTATGATTCTAATAAAGAATTAAACAGACAAGAGCTCAAAGAAATAATAAAGATAATGATACGTCGTCACAACTTTTTCATTGTTTGTATTAGTTTAATTAAAACTTAAAAAAAACTTTTTTTTTCTCAATTTACCATCATTATTCATTAACTGAAACTTTTTTTATTTAAATTTTTTTTACTTAAATTTTATTTAATATGAATAAGTTTGATTTTAAACTTAAATAAGTTTAAATTTAAAGTTGAATAAGTTTGATTTTAAACTTAAATAAGTTTAAATTTAAACTTAAATAAGTTTAAATTTAAACTTAAATAAGTTTAAATTTAAACTTAAATAAGTTTAAATTTAAACTTAAATAAGTTTAAATTTAAACTTAAATAAGTTTAAATTTAAACTTAAATAAGTTTAAATTTAAACTTAAATAAGTTTAAATTTAAACTTAAATAAGTCAAATTTAAACTTAAATAAGTTTAAATTTAAACTTAAATAAGTTTAAATTTAAACTTAAATAAGTTCAAATTTAAACTTAAATAAGTTTAAATTTAAACTTAAATAAGTTCAAATTTAAACTTAAATAAGTTTAAATTTAAACTTAAATAAGTTCAAATTTAAACTTAAATAAGTTTAAATTGGCATATCTATGCAAATTCGAATATCTTTAAGTATTTGCAACTCCTTTGCACTATGAAGATTTGTTTACAATAATTATTCGTGCTTAAGTAGATTTAGAGTTATAAAATTTGCAACTAGACAGTCATCTTTAAGATTATTTCATAATCTTAAAGATGACTGTCTTAAGAAAAGAAATCGTCGCAGCTATCGTGAGTCAGATTTAAGAAATCTGACTCACGATAGCTGTGACGAATCCAGGAATTTTTGGTGGTGTGTGTGTGTGTGGGGAGGGGGGGGGGGGAGGTGTTCGATGTTAAATTATTTTTGATATTTTGTATCACATTTGCGTTTCCCAAAAAAAAAAGCCCCAGTACCAATTCTTTCAAAATACTGCATTCGTTATTCCACAATCCCAGCACGGAATACAGATGGAATGCGAATCGCATTTTTAACGTTGTTTTTAAATTGTTTCCATCGGATTTAATATTGGACTGTAGGGTCCTAAAAGTTACAACTGAGTTTGAGAAGTTTTAAACACCCTTTCCAAACAAGCGTGACATGGAGCATTGTCTGTTACGATGACCAAATCCTCTAAAAGATTCCCGGATGTAGCCCACAGGTGAAACATAACCAACATCTACAAGATTCTGCATTAAATGATCCTCTTTTTTTAATAAAAACAATCAGGTTTCGAAGTAATTGCCAGTTGTTGTTGTTGTGCTGACGCTAATATTAAATTGTCTCAATATTTTTGTATTGATAGACTATCGTAATATTTTTGTTTTGATAAATTTTATAATACTTTTGTTTTGATCCTCAGTCGATTTTTTGATGGAAAACCACCTCTTCGGATAAAATTTGAATATCTGCAACGAACCCAACTGATAGCTAACTTTTATTTGGCACCTAAATTTTTTGTATTTCATGCCTACAAATTGGACAAGTTGGTTCTGGTTGTTCCAATAACGGATGTAAGCTAATTTGGTAAAATAAATGCTGAGACGGATTCAATTTAATAGCAGACTTTCGGTTCATAGTGTCTTAAAAAATAACACAACAACCTTTTAATTCCATTATTATTGCTGGTGCATACAAATGCTTAATTTGATATTATTAACTTATTTTAATTCATGTTCCAGAAAACCTTTTAGCTTACATTTTCCTTTTATCTTTTATTGCGAATTCGCAATTACAAATTATGTATTCTCATTTACATATTACGATTTCTTATTTACATTTTGAGTTTCTCAATTACATATTGCGATTTCTTAATTGCAACTTTCATGTTCTCAATCACATTTTGAAAAGGTTTAATTTAATTGAAATTGTATTAAAAATCTGTTAAAGCACCAAACTCTCTATTTTTTAATTGATGAATCAAAATACCAAACGTTGTGTGTTTTAATGAATTATACCTTTAAGCTAGTTTTTGATTCCAAATTTTTATCAATTTGACAATTGATAAAAATTTGGAAAACATTTGGCAATCCTTCAGTTTCCTTTTACGTCTTTTTTATTAACTTATCTGGACCTGGTTAAATACATTTGTAATACGCTCAAAAAAAGCTCAAAAAAAAAAAAAGAAAAAAAAAAGAAATATATTTGAGGGCCAGGTTAACAATTAAGTTTAAGGTTTGAGTAAGGGTAATCTGAATCCAGACCGAACCTATTTAAGTTAATATAGAGAGAGGGGTAAGAAAGGGACTAATCCTTAAAAACTGCTGACTGCTATCTTTTTCTTTTTTTTTTATAAAGAAAACAAAAAAACAAAGCAACCCTTAAGAGAAAAAAATGAGGATTGTAGAGCAAGATAACGATTGACAGACGACTTAAAAGATTGCAAGTTATATGAATTAGGAAAGCAAGATGATAGAAGCGAATTCCAAAGAACTAATGTTCGAGAAAAAAAAGATAGACGAATAAGAGTTTTTGGAGCACTAAGGAACAGTCACACAAAAAGGATGACACTTAATTGACTGACGAGTAACACGAGAATGAGTTTTAGTAGATGGCACAAGAGACGCTAGCTTTTTAGAACAGTGCCCATTATAGTATTTGTAGAAAAGAGAAAGAGAAGCAACATTATGACGATGTGATAAAGGTTAGAGTTGGCTGCAAGGGCAGGTCCAACTATGTTTACAATGCGTTTTTGCACCTTTTCTAAAAGAGAAAGAGCATCATTAGAAGATCTGCACCAGATATGGCAACAGTATTCCTTTTAAAGCCGGATTTGAGATTTATAGAGATAGAGAATAAAATCCGGAGTAAGAAAGTGTCGAGCTCAATAAAGAGATGCAACCTTAGCAGATGCTAATTTTGTAACAGGTTTAATATAAGTTTTCTAAGAAGGATTGGAAGTAAGAGTTAATCCTAGAAGATGAAGAATAGATGACTCATCGAGTACATCATCGTTCATAAATATAGGAAGATCTAAATTATTGGGATAACGATTGGCTGAAAAAAATTGAGTTTTATCTGTATTAAAGTTCACCAGCCACAATGAGCCCCATGCTGTAGCAGAAGTGAGATTCTTTTCAAGCTCAAATGCCCCCTCTAAGCAATCAGAGAGTGTTGGCTTCTTATCATGACAAGAATAAATGGTAGTACCATCAGCAAGCAATGCCACTTTAGATGTGAAAATATCTGGAAGACTGTTAATGTAAATTAAAAAGAGTATAGGGCCAAGGATAGAACCTTGAGGAAACCGTGAAGTTACAAAATAAGAAAAGAGTGCTGCCCATCGAAGACAACTTTTATACTTTGATTGGAAAGAAAGGATTCAATAATCTTAAAGATGTTACCAGATACACAATAAGAAGAAAGCTTATGGAGAAGACCAGCATGCCAAACTTTATCAAAAGCTTTAGAAATGTCAAGAGCGATAGCCTTAACCTCTCCATCTTTATCTAATGCACGATAAAACCTATAAGTTATCGCTGTTAGCAAATCAGCTGTCGAACGAGAAGTTCGAAATCCAAATTGGTGATCAGAAAGTAAGTTAATAGATTCAAGATGAGAGAATAAGTGTTTGTTTATTAAAGATTCAAAAACCTTGCTAACACTTGTTAAATAGTTTTGAAAGTATAGACGACAGATGCGGAGAACACTTCTGTAAGACTATAACAGATATGTTGTCCGGACCACATGCTGTAGAAGAGTCTAAGCAGGAAATCACTTTAGATACAGAAGAAGAATCCTCTTCCCTTAATACACATAGTCTGGCTCTAACTTGACTGTTGGTATGCCGAAATCCGCAACTTACAGGACCGTTTTTTATTGTAAAAATTTGACAAAGTTTATTGCAAATTTTTAATATTGCATGCCCTAATTTCTCACGCACTTTGGGTGTTTTAGGCACTTTTTGGTGGATTTTTTGGTTAATTCTGCAAAATGTTGTTAGGTTTTAAGTAAGAAATTTTTAATATTTAATTTTGGTTGTCAAAGTTTAGTTTAGGTTTAAAAAAATGTAATAATTACACAATCATCTCTTATGTAAATGCTCAGCAAATAGAGACAAATGTAAACTTTTAGACCATTCTTATACATATCTTTTGAAAACCAGTTATAAGTATTTATTAAGAGTATTATGGTGCTTTGTTTTGTGGAAAATTGTATACTGTTAAATTGTTGTAATAATTAATAGAATCTATGCTTTTGAAGATAAAAATAAAAATAAGGATGTTAAGAAGACATCAAAAAGTAATGAAACAAAACTTTTCTTGGATTAGAAATAGAAATAAAAATGTTGTTACTTTAAAACAATTAAACTTTAATGTAGCGTTTGGTGCTATTGGGAAATCCTCTTAATCCTACTCTGTAAGAAAGCTCTTTGATAATGTTGTTTGGTCTAACTCTAAAGTTTTTGTTGATGGTGATTGCTTTTTCTTGATATTTCATTTTAGTTGCAAACTTGTAGCATTTCCTGATTGTGCTACTGATGTTTTGTTTTTTGTCAGAATGAAAAACAAATATTTTTTGTTCTTACAAAAAAAAAAATTTGCTCAGTCCTGAATTTTATACAGTTGTTTTCTGAATTACATTTTACAATATCTAAATTACATGTTGTATTTCTCATTTGCATATTGCGATTTCTTAATTACAACTTTCATGTTCTCAATTACATCTTGAAAAGAATTAGTTTAATTGAAATGCAGTTGTTTTCTAATATCATAAACTTTAAATCTTAATCATCATTCTCTTTTAAACAAGAAAGTATGAAATGTAAAGTAATGAAAAACTGGTGAACAAAAAAGTAAAGAAAAACTGGTGAACAAGAAAGTAATGAGCTTCTACAAAAAATGTTGCAGAGAGTTAGATGAAATTTGCTGCTAAAAAAAATTCAAAAAATTGATGTAGTAGAAAGCATATTCCATGCACATGTTTCCATAAAAGTCTTCTTGCAAAAATAGAGAACATGTCTCTTTGATTAGGTTAGTAACTGCATATCTAGTGAAAAGTGTGTTGGTATGCTAGTTAAGCCGAGGCTTTGCTTTTGATACGTAATATGGGATAATAAAAAAGATTTACTTGAATTTTGAAAATTGATCACCACTGTCAAATAAATCATGAAGTATCCTTTAGTGCAGTAGAGTTACCTGATACTATTGATATTTTTTATCAATCAATTGAAATGAGCAATAAAATTTACAAAGAATAGCTTGTAGACAGTGATACTTCATCTTTTAATGATGTTGTCATATCAGAACCATACATAAAACATAGTACATCACCAACTAAGCTTAAAGGACTTGAAAATAGATTGTCAACTAAAAAAAATGATTTGGTGATAAATTTAAAGAAAAAGTAATGCTCCCTCTCTTCCAAAATACTGTTCCAATTTGCATTCAATGCAAAGAATTATTAAAAATAAATTATGTTGTTAATTTTTTTTTCTTTTTTGGAATATTTTGAACATTTAAAACTCTATCAGAATTAAATGTTCAAAATCTTAAAAAAAAGAAAAGAAAAAAAATTATATAAATAATAAAAAATTATTAACATAATTTATTTTCAATAATTCTTTATGTTGAATGCCAATTGGAACAGTATTTTGGAACAGAGGGATTGTGTTTAATACTTTGGATGACTGATAGATTTTACATAAAACACTTTTTTAATTAGCTGTGCAAAATAATTTAATTAATGATGTATAATAATGACATATGTTCTTTTAAGTCAATTTTTTTTACTAGTTACTAGTTAACAACTACTGTTGTTAACTAGTAAAAAACAGTTAATTAGTTAACTGTCAATTAGTTAACTGTAATTAGTTAACTGTCAATTAGTTAACTGTAATTAGTTAACTGTAATTAGTTAACTGTCAATTAGTTAACTGTAATTAGTTAACTGTAATTAGTTAACTGTCAATTAGGTAACTGTCAATTAGTTAACTGTCAATTAGTTAACTGTCAATTAGTTAACTGTTGTAAAAACTAATAAAAAACTAGTAAAAAAAAGTTTATTTTAATACAAGATTTACTTGCTTTTAATTTAAGTTAAAAGTGAATAATTTTTGATAATTAAATGTGTGACATCATTACTCAAAAACTCAAATTTACATCTATTGTGTTCAGCAGTGGTCTGAAAATCAAACATATCATGATTTTGTATATAAAAATTACCAATTTCTTGAAAAAACAACATTTTTTTAAAAAGAAAATTATATTTTTTGACTGTCAAGATAGTGTTTTGGTGCTCTCTTTATCCCCTATTTACCTCATTGGCTAATTTAATTAATTTTTCATTGGTTATTTAGCTAAATAAATTTTAGTAACTAAAGGATTGAGACACCTGAGATACATAGTACTACTATGTGACATAGTGTGACAAATACTATATATAACAAACTATATATAGTCAGTTTTCTTATTGTAGTTTTACCTTTATATGTAATTATCTTTTGTTTAGAATCTGCTCCAATACAGGATTCTGATAATATTAACAGCTCATCAGGAGAAAGTGGTGACAATGAAGTTGAAGACAATGAAAAAATTTTGCTACAGACAGTAACTAATGAGAAAGCAACTAGTAATGCCAAAGGGGTGCATTTTAAGGAAGCAATTGAAGCTTTTGAAAAAAAAAAGAAAAATATGGATCCAACTGGTAATTTAATTTAGGTTTTAGAAAATATATTTTCTTTTACTTTTAATTTATATATTTAATTTATAAATTTATAATATTTATAAAAAATATATATATGTATTTTATAATCTTGAATCTTTAAATATGCAGAAGTAGATCAGAAAATTTTCAACTCATCACAAAGATTATTAAAAGCAAAAATAAGTTTGACAGGATGTATATAAAATGATTAAATTATAACTGGTTAAAACTAGCTGATTTTTAAATAGAAATCAGCTAGTCATCAGCTGAGAACCAAGAGGCTGTATGTCCATATTTGATGTTTTTTCTGTTTATTATCAATAAATATTCTGTGTGTAATACCATTACATGTTTGTTATCAATAAATATTTGTCAATCAGTTGAGTGTGAGGTACCACTAAATTTGATCTCAAAAATAATAAAACTATAGGAAATATTCAAATAATCAGTAGAACTTTCTGGTAGAAAGTCTTTTCATACTAAAATGTATAACTCTATTTTCTTAGTAGCACAAAATATGAATATACAGCTTACTAGTAACTAGTTGTCAGTAGTAACTAGTAGTAACTAGTTCACTAGTAAGAAATAGCTGACATAGTGCTATTAAATTTAGAATGTTTTAAAATTTATTGAGTCAGTATTTTTGAATCATAAATTAATTGGTGGTTGATTGAGGAAAGGTTTCAATATTATCATATTATTTTTTTAAAGTTCAACATTTATGTGGTTTGGATGTACACAATACTAACATCTATTATAAGCTACTTTGCAACTTCTGAACATATATATACCAAATTTTAAAAAGTGTTTTTGTTCTATTCTTGTTTATGTGTAAAATTGATCACACATGGTGGCCACAGTCCTGGAATACTTTGAATTTTTACTTAAATTTTTTTTTTAATTCCAGTGTTATTTTACCATATAGAACACTTTAAGGGGGTGACAGCATAGATTTTTCAAATATGTTGTTATTTTAATTTTAATTTTTTTATTTTAATTTTTAACCAGGGAGAATTTTCTATGATTTTTTATTTATTTTTATTATATTGGTTTTTTTACTTTAAATTTTGTTTTGCTTTAATTTTTTTTTTTTTTTGAATTTGAGATTAGCTGAGTTTTAAGTCTTATATATAAAAAATAATAATTAAGTTTTCTAAAGTTTTGCATTTCATTTGGTTTATTGTCTTAATACAAGTTTTAATTTATTAAAAAATGTATAAACAGTAGAATGTCTTGAGATTCACATTTGCAAGCACTTGAATGTAAAAAATGTATTGTTAAAAAAATCATTTTTCTCTTTTTTTTTTAACTATTTCATAAATTACAAGGCATTAGATGTATCGCAAATAGCAATTGCTTTTCGTACTTTTGCAATTAATTTTTCTATCAAAAATTTTTAAACAGTTTTTTTTGTGTGTGTGTGGGAATTGTATTCTTTTTTAATTTAACATTTTTTAACCATTTTTAAAAATATTGAATAACTGTTTTTGTCTGAGGTAAAAAAACAAACTATTTTAACAATTTTTTTTAAAACTCAAATCAGCTTGAATTTTAAATTTTGAAAAATTTTGAATAATTTGCAAAGAATTTGCAAAGAGGATTTTAGAAGACTAAATTTTCTTTTTGCAAATTTTAAATGTTCTCTTACAATATTTATAGATATAATTGATTGGAAACTGCAGTGATGTCTACAGACCTGGATTAACCTATAAGCAAAAAAAGCACATGCTTAGGGCAGCAGATCAAAAGGGGCAACATATAGATAGAATTTTTTTATTTTTTAACTAATTTTTTTTTACACTAAATAGGTCTAAATTTAATATCGTACTATATGCAATATTAAATACTGCTTTAAACTTTACCATTCATTTCATGGTATAATGTAAGTTAAGTAAAGTTTCATCTACATCACAACCTTAAAAGAACTGTTTTCAGAAAAAATAAATTTTTGATTGCCAAATTTTTAATGCAATTATTGTCCAGAATTGAAATTCAATTAATTGTAGGAACGAAAATGAAGCACAGTCAACCAAGTGGCTTAGATAATAGAAAAGGATAAATAGAATGGATCTAAATCCTGAAAGTCAAAATAAGGTTTTGGAAAAATTTTTAAATCAAGGAAAGTGAGTTTACCATCACTGTAAATACAGTCAACCCAGAAAATGATCCTGGTCTATGAGATGAGTTATTTGTTGAGAAAAAAGCCTTTTGGTTTGCTGATCAAACAGGTGCCAGCATCATAAAGGTCTTTTTATATAAATATATTGTGAGGATGGATACAAGGATGGAAAACAAAAAAGATTTTGTATAGAATTTGTAGTTTTTGAATAGATTTTGTAATTTTATGTAATAGCTTTCCTCACAGCAATGCTGTCAGTTTATAAAAATGGTTTAGGACACTCTGCTTATAACCAGAGTTAATCAGAGGTCTCTATATTTCAAGAAAACTGATGTAATAAATTAAAAAAAAAAGATAGTGTGTTTGATCTGTTTAATAGATTTCAAAAGTATCAGAACTACCAGGTGTACCAGTATGAAGTGAGCGTTTTTTTGTGTAAAAATGAAAAACTAGTACTGAATTGAAAAGTAAAAATTATTTGTTCAAAGTATTGACCATTACTTTCCACAAATTTTGACCATCTTTCTAGCAGTTTGTGGATAACATGTCAATATAAATGTTTCATATGGTGTATCTGGGAAAGTTTTTGAGGTTATCAAATAATTTCTTTCAAACCGCTTTATTGAAGTCATCCTCCAAGGTCAGCACTTTTCTTTATTTCCAGTAACTTCTAGGCTGCCTCAAGGTTCTATCCTTGGTCATGTTTTGTTTATTATCTACATTAATGATCTTCCTGACTTGAGGCTCACAGTGGCTTGTAAATTTTAACTCCAACAAAACTCAGTTATTTGCTTCAAACAACTATCACAGTATTAACTCTCTCACTGAGTCCGTATCTTGCATCTCTTTCTCTGAACTATCATGGTTGCTCCTCAAAGGAGTTATCACCTCTAATTCCATCCATTCTATCATCTCTAATTAACTAAAACTCAATCTTGCTTGACTCCTCATTCAGCAAAGTCTCATTCTTTCACTGTATCTGTATGCTCTAAAAACTTTTATTCATCTGGTTTTTTTTCCCTGCACTTTAACACTTTGGAACTCTCTTCTATCTTCATGTTTTCCTGACTCATACAACCTTCAACTTTTCAAGTCTTCTGTCAACTGTTTCCTTGCTCTATAACTCTTTTCTTTTTTTCTAGTAACTCCCAACTTAATTGTAGCCTTGTTGGGAGTGAATCAGAATATATCTATGTATATATATATACATATGTAAATATATATATATATATATATTTACATATGTATTCAATATATATATATATATTGGCTTCAGCAGGAGCAAATGAGTTCAGAAGCTACGGTTAGCTTGCCTAAAATGGACTTGATCTTGACAGGCTACATAGGCAACTTGCCTAGATAGTCTTGCACAGGTTTTTTTGAGAAATTTAAATTATTATTTTTTGATGATAGTTTATGATATTTTGACTAAATTTTCATTTTGTTCCTTTTTCATTCTAGGAATTGTGTTTGTTTTTTTTGGCTACAAAATAGTAGAAAAAGGCATTTAAAAAAAATGTTTCTATTTTATCTTAGCTTTTTTTTAAATTAATTTTTATATTATTTTTATATTTATCTTATAACTCAGTCATTAATTAAATAAGTTTGTGAAATTATAAAAATGCTATAACATAATGAATCATTTTAATTTAACAATAATATAAAAATACTGTTATACAATATTACGTCATTTTATAAAAACGATTGATGTTACGTCTACATCGTATTATAAAAGTTTGTTAATTTTTTTTTTGTGTGTGAATAAAAATGTAATCAAATATGAAAATTTTGACAGACACTATAATAACAAGTGGAAGAATGATTGTTAACAAATCATTAAAATTGTTAAAAAAGACTTAAGTAGTTTAACTTTTAATAAATGAGTTGGATACTTTAAAGGTTAAGATTATAGTTTTTCAGAGTTACTTTTTTTGTTTCTGCTTAGAACTATTCGTATGCATTTCATTTGGTGTGTCTTTTTTGTTCTGTTTGTGTTTCAATTTGTTTCTTTATTCTCTTGTGAACTTGTTAAACTTGAACATGTTGTTTTTGCAAATCATGCATATACATATTTTTTTTATTTGCAAAGCATGCACATATTTTTTTTTTAATTTGCTAAGCACGCATATATATATTTTTTTTATTTGCAAAGCATGCATATGTTTTTTTATTTTTATTTGCAAAGCATGCATATATTTTTATTTTTTTATTTGCAAGGCATGCATATATTTTTTTATTTTTATTTGCAAAGCATGCATATGTTTTTTTATTTTTATTTGCAAAGCATGCATATATCTTTTTTTTATTTATTTGCAAGGCATGCATATATTTTTTTATTTTATTTGCAAACTATGCATATATTTTTAATTTTTATTTACAAAGCATGCATATATTTTTTTTATTTATTTGCAAAGCATGCATATATTTTTATTTTTTTATTTGCAAGGCATGCATATATATATTTTTTTTATTTGCAAAGCATGCATATATATATATATATTTTATTTCCAAAGCATGCATATATTTTTTATTTTTTATTTGCAAAGCATGCATATATTTTTTGCCTTTTAACATACTTGTTATTTAACTTATAACAGAATACAAGTTATATTAAACAGTTATTGCTGTTTGAAAAAATGGTTTGATTTCGTTTTTTTATTTTATTCAACATATTACATTAATAATCAAGTAAATTTTATTTTTTAGCACATGCTTAATTATATATACATACACAAATATATATATATATATGTATATATATATATATATATATATATATATATATATATATATATATATATATATATATATATATGTAACTACCAAATTGATAATAAACAATATAATGGAAAAAGGTATGCCAAGCAAAAAAAACAATAATTGAATTTTTGAAATTTGAAAAAAGATTAATTTTTTTTAAATAAATATATAAATGATAAAAAAGCACTAGAGGCTTTTCACTATTTTCATCAGTAGTGCTATGTTTCCTATATGGCCTCTAGTGCTTTTTTATCATTTATATATTTGTTTAAAAGAAATAAATCTTTTTTCAAATTTCAAAAATTCAATTATTGTTTTTTTTGCTTGGCATACCTTTTTCCATTATATATATATATATATATATATATATATATATATATATATATATATATATATATATATATATATATATATATATATATATATATATATATATATATATATATATATATATATATATATATATATAAAATATCAACATATTAAAATTTTTTTACCAAAAAGTTTGTTATTATAAATTAATTGTTAAAATAGTTGTCTGACTTATGGGAAAGTTGTTATTATTTTTCATTTATAAGATTTTCAGAAGTGTTAAAATTATTTTAAGTTGTGCTGATATTACCTGTTACCAGGGCATCAAATGGATTTTTTTTTTTTCAGTTTTGAAGCATGTGAAAACTTATCTCAGAACAACTTGCGTTAACAAAACACTAAATATTTTACAGCTAATGGGTATCAAGACTAAATTAATTAATTTTTTGGTTCTTGAAAATTTAGTAAATGACTTTGCCAAAGTGCACCAACACCGTTACCCACTGTTGCAATAAAGCTCTAATGATTTTTTAATATGTTTTTTGCTGAATCAATCATGAAAAGTAAAAAATACGAAAAGTTAATAAAACTAATAATTAATAAAAAAAAGTTAACAATTAGCAGAATAAAATAAGAATTTTATTAGGTTTAAAATTTTTTCTTGTTTTAATGTTTCAAAAAAAAGTTATGTTATTCTGTAGTTATACTGGTTTTTACCTTCGTTTTTTAAAAAAACTAAAAAGAATGTTTTTATTTCAGAGGTAAGGATTTCAAAATTTAAAATCAGCAAAAAAGTATCAGTATTACACCTACCTTTCGGCTGTCCAGAAATTATTACACAACCCAGAACATAGCCTAGTGAAGTTTTTCCCATTATACTATCAATGCTTTATTGAAAAACATTTTTTACAGATTTATTTAAAGTCTTCTAGGGGTTGCTCATAGCTCTTGAACATTTTAAGTAAATTTTAACAGAAAATGTACAAAAACGCTATGTTATTTTTAGTATAACTGTCGAAAAATGTTGAAATTGATCAATTTAAATTATTGATTAATTAAGTTATGGATGCCAATTGATAAGTTGATGATTATTTAAGTTATTGTGAGTATTTTTTTTTAAATTTTACACAATTTTGACCCAATTTTGACCCAAATTTGACCCAAATCAAACAAATTGTATGTCATTTTCTAAAACACATAGGAAATAATGTTTTTGTTATAATAGTTATTTATTTTACCTGCATGCTATGATTGGGTACATACAATTTTGCATTTTTGTTTAGAAAAAATAAAAAATGTTGACTAGGAGTGGAAAAGAATTAAAAGTGACAAACCCAATTATACCGTCTTCGCCATTACCTTTGAGTGTTCCCGCAACTCCGTCATCTTCAAAACCTACCACTAGAACTAGTACAAATTTTTGGTTGATTGGTCAGCCATGTTCATCAATTACAGGAGCAAAGTTACCTACACGCAGACAGGTGATGAAGTATGTTCTATATCTGAGACATGATCCTGATAGCGTTGGTAACAGTGTTAAGAATGAAGAAATTTCTTACATCGTTGCAGACAGTGTTGCAGATTTTTGGCACATGACTCGCATCAAACCAAAGTAAGACAAAACTGTATGTTTGATGTTTTTGGATTATGGAATGAATGGACCAGTTTAAAAAAAAATAGAAGTCGTGCCACCGACCCTGGTAACAAACGAGAAAACTTCATCTCAGAGCTTGATATGCTTTTCGACATTGGTGCTCCAGATGCAATTGATGACATAAGAAAATCTAGACTTCTATCTCAGAAACACAAAGATGATGACATTCCGTTTTATCTTGATCAGAAACATGAACGAAAGTCTAGTATGAATGGCCAGGATAAAATTTTTGAAGCAAAGGCTTTACAGTTTCTGACCAGAATTGAACAGCAGCAACAACGACAAGAAAAAGAAACACAAAGACTAGAGAAAAGAGCAGCTGCAGAGCTAGAAGGAAATGAATTTTTTGAAGAGTCAGAGGATGATGCACAAGTTGGTTGTACGGAAATTGATCCGGATTTTGAGCCAGATCAAATTATTGAAAAAATAGAGTTTCAAGAATTTGTTACACTTCAAGTTCCCAGAAAAATTATGGAATGTGACGAGTTAACGACAGCAGCCGATCGTTAAAGTTGTCCGACAATCAAACTACAATGATAGTTTCAGCTATAATAAAAGCAGCGGGTGGCAATCTAGACGACTTCGATGTATCCTGTTCAACTACGCGTCGAAAGCGAATGTCAAACAGACAGCACATTGCAGAAAACATAATGGAGAAAATAAAGGAAAAGCCACCTCAATTTGGTGCCATGCACTGGGATGGAAAGTTACTGCAGGACTCTCTTGGTGATAAGTTTGAACATCTAGCAATTCTTCTGTCAGGTTCACCAGAATTTTCATCGGGAAAATTGCTGGGTGTGTCACAACTAGGAGATTCTAAAGGACAAGCTCAAGCTGATGCTTCATATGATCTCTTAGAAGCATGGGGATTAAAAGAATCAGTTGTCGCTTTGGTATTTGATACTACAGCAAGCAACAGTGGGGTCCATAAGGTTGCAGCTAAACTTATCGAAGAACTTGTTGATAAAAAGCTATTTTATCTTGCTTGTCGTCACCATATCCTTGAACTTGTAGCTAGCGCTGTTTGGAAATCACTGTTTGGTGAAATCAGAGGACCAGAAAACAAAATGTTTGCTACCTTCAAAGAGGCATGGTCAGGTCTCGATAAGCAATCACCTATCCAGTTGCTGAAAATTGAAAATCCATGGTTGTTGGAAGTTAAAGAACGAGTCATTGAAAATTTAAAAATGCTGCTCAATAGCAAGGAATCATCTGTGTTTCCTCGGGATAACTACCGAGAGTGCGCAGAAAATAATCTTATTGTTCTGGGTGAAACACCAGAATCGTGGTACCCATTTCCTCAAACCTGGAGCCATACATCAGGCTCGTTGGATGGCTTGCAACATATATGCTGGGAAGATGTTCATGTTTTCAAAAGCAATGAAATACGACAAAGAAACTGTGATTAAACTGGAACGTATAAACAGATTCTTGGCTCTTTTTTACACCTCAGCATGGATGCAAGCCAGTATTGGAGCCGATGCTCCCGTAAACGATCTAGAACTCATTCATGACATGATGGATTTCCGCAATGTAGACAGAGAAATTGCAGATGTTGTGGTAGCCAAACTAAACAACCATCGATGGTACCTCACTGAAGAAGTTGTTCCTTTTGCTTTATTTAGTCATCATCCTAAAATGAGTGACCATGTTAAGCAAGAAATAGCAAACACATTGTGGACAATAGCAGTGCCTGAAAACTTCCAAATGGGTAAACCAATCTTCAGACAAATTAAACGCAACACAACATTGAAGAGTCTGTTAGGACCGGAGTCACATCTGTTGTTCCAGACTCTCAACATCAGAAGAGATTGGCTTGCTAAACCAGTGAATCAATGGGCAGCAGATGAAGACTTCCAAGTTGCTCAAAAAAGTTGACAACGATGCTGCCGAACGAGGCGTCAAACTAATCTCAGATTTTGCAACAATAATAACAACAGATAAACAACAGAGAGCATGGCTATTGCAAGGTGTGGAACAACATCGGAAGCTGTTTCCAAGTTTTGACAAAAAAACACTAAACATTTGAAACTAATAACTTGAACTTACTAACTTGAAGTGACAATTTCGACATTTTTCCTCATTTTGGACCTTAAAAACTATGAAAATATTGAATTATTTTCCAGAAATATATGTAGAACATAAACAAACATGCACAAGTTTTGCATCATATTACTACTATATAAAAAATAACAATTTCCATAATTACTTTACTAAATTTAATTGAGTAAGATCAAGTAAGAACAAAAGTAAGATAGCGTTTTAATACATTTTCTGTTATATTTTAGTTAAAATGTTCAAGAGCTTTGACCAACCCCTAGAAGACTTAAAATAAATCTGTAAAAAATGTTTTTCAATAAAGAATTGATAGTATAATGGGAAAAACTTCACTAGGCTATGTTCTGGGTTGTGTAATAATTTCTGGACAGCCCTAACCTACCTATTGGTAGATTCTAATGTGTCTATTTTATTTATTTTAGAAATAACAAATGCAGAAACTGCAATAGATAAAGAAATAGAAGCACTTGCCGAACAACAAGGTTGGTTTTTAATTTTTTCTCTCTCTTTCTAAATATTAAATATATATTTTTTTATAAATGTTATAGTAAGATTTGACTATAATAAATATAATAACTTTTTTTATCTTTTTATTGATATAAATATTATTGACAGCTATTATACATAATTATATATATTTTTTAATTAGTATTAAAGCTTTTTGTTGTGTTCTACTATATATTATTATAAATTTATATAGCTCAAGCATTAAACAAAGACTTAAAAATCATCGAAGGAGACATCATTGTAGATGATCATTTAAGAAAACTTATGAGAAATGCTACATATAAACGAGGCATAAAAAAGGGTGGAAAATGGAACCTTCTGATACCATATGAGTTACCTAATAAAATTACTGGGGGTATTAATAATTTTGTTTAAATTATATCTATGTATTTAAGTTGTGATTTTTTTTGTTAATTTAGCAAATTTTTTAAAAGTTTGCTAAATTAACTAAAGCCCTTTGTTATGGCTTAGGGTTTAATAATAGTAATGTGGCAATTACTTGGGCTATTGAACAGTGTTCTGAGTACTATCTATGCTTTGAGTCAAGTTCTTCAATAAATTTAAAAATGAATAAAGTACCAAAAACTATAAAACACAAAAAACCATCATCATCACCAAGTTTTCTAAACCTATCATTCACTAATATTCGTGGTCTTCGAAGTAACTTTTTTTCTGTCGAGTCTTATCTCTTGCAAAGTTCACCAGACCTACTTGCTCTTTGTGAGACTAATTTGAGTTCAGCTGTCTCATCTTGTGATCTTAGTGTTAATGGTTATCTTCCTTTAATTCGTAAAGACTTATAGTCACATTCTTGGTCTTGGCATTTACATTCGTAAGAATTCACCCATTTGTCGGGAAACTAGGTATGAATTCACAGACTATTCTTTCATGTGTTTTTGTTTAGCACCATTTCACTCTATCACCTTTCTCTTTGTTCTATATCGCTCTCCTTCATCTCAAGACTGCACTCTTTTTGATGTTAATTCTGATCAAATTGACCAAGCCCTCTCTCTTTATCTATCAGCCAATATTGTTGTTGTGGGTGACTTTAATGCTCATCACACTGAATGGCTTGGCTCTAGTTTCAGTGACTCTGCAGGCATTAAAGCCCACAACTTTTGCCTTTCTCAATCTCTAACTCAAATAGTCAACTTTCTAACTGGCTTTCCAGACAACTTGAATCATTTACCATCTCTACTCGACTTATGTCTTGTTTCTAATCCTAGTCAGTGCTCAGTTTCTCTACATTCACCCTTAGGTGCTTCTGATCACATTTTGATTTCTCTAAAACTATTATCTCACTCATCTCATCATCTAAATCCCCTATCATTGTACCTCTTACAACTACCTTAAAGCTGACTGGACTCTTTCTGTGATTTTCTTCGTGATGGCCCTTGGGTAGAAATTTTTTGTCTTGCTGTCAACAAATGTGCTTCTTACAAAACTTCGTGGATTCAGGCTGGTATAGAATCTTTTGTTCCCTCGATGGTTCCAGGTCAAGCCTCACTCTTCTCCATGGTTTTCCTCACATTGTGCTGCTGCAATTGCCAATCAAAACTGTTACTTCCATATCTATCAGTAAAACAATTCTCCAGAAAACAGACGCCTGTTTATTACTGATAGAAACCATTGTAAAAAGGTTTTGTCTAATGCCAAAGCCCGCTATCCTCAGGTCATGAAATCTTGTATCTCATCTCAAAAGTTAGGTTCTCGTGACATTTTTTTCAGCGAATCATTATCACAATAAGTTTGATCTTCCTATATTTATGAATGGTGATGTACTCGATGAGTCATCTACTTTTTATCTTCTAGAATTAACTCTTACTTCCGATCTTTCTTTGAAACCATGTATCAAATCTGTTGCAAAATTAGCATCTGCTAAGGTTGAATCTCTTTATCAAGCTCAACACTTTCTTACTTCGGATTCTATTCTCTATCTCTATAAGTCTCAAATCTGGTCTTTTACGGAATACTGTTGCCATATCTGAGACGGATCTTTTAATGATACCCATTCTCTTTTAGATAAGGTGCAAAAACGCATTGTAAACATAGTTGGACCTGCTCTTGCAGTTAACCTTCAACCATTATCACATTGTCGTAATGTTGCTTCTCTTTCTCTTTTCTACAAATTCTATAATGGGCACTGCTCTAAAGAGCTAGCATCTCTTGTGCCATCTTCTAAAATTCATTCTCGTGTTACTTGTCATTAAATTAAGTCTTATGCTTTTTCTGTGACTGTTCCTAAGTGCTCCAAAAACTCTTGTTGATCTAGTTTTTTTCCTCGAACATTAGTTCTTTGGAATTTGCTTCCTTCATCTTGCTTTTCTGATTCATATAATTTGCAATTCTTTAAGTCATCTGTCAATCGTTATCTTGCTCTTCAATCTTGATCTTTTCTCTTCCACTAACTTCCAACTTTAATTAGTGGTTGCTTGCAGCCTTGTTGGAAGCGAAGATGTTTAAAAAAAAAAATTAGGAATATTACAGTAATAATTGTGAATACTGGAGTAATAATTTTAAGTCTTTCAGTAGAAATTGTGAATATTGGAGTAATAATTGTGAATATTTCAGTAATAATTGTGAATACTGGAGTAATAATTGTAAATATTGCTGTAATAATTGTAAATATTATAGTAATATTTGTGAATACTGGAGTAATCATTGTAAATATTTCAGTAATAATTGTGAATATTGGAGTAATAATTAAGAATACTGCAGTGATAGCTGTAAGGACTGGAGTAACAATTGTGATTATTTCAGTAATATATTATTATGAATATTAGAGTAATAATTGTGAATATTGTAGTAATAATTGTGATAATTGCAATAATATTTGTTAATATTATAGTAATATTTGTAAATACTGGAGTAATAATTGTAAATATTGCAGCAATAATATTGAATGCTGGAGTAATAGTTAGGAATATTTTAGTATTGTTTATGAATATTTCAATAATAATTGTGAATATTGATGTAATAATTATGAATATTGGAGTAATTATTGTAAATATTTTAGTATAAATTGTGAGTAATATTGTAATAATGGTGATTTTTTTAGTAATAATTATAAATATTGGAGTAACAGTTTTAAATATTACAGTAGTAATTGGGAATATTGCCGTAATAATTGTAAATATTTCAGTAATAATTGTGAATACTGGAGTAATAATTGTGAATACTGGAGTAATAATTGTGAATATTTAAGTAATAATTGTGATTATTATAGTAATAGTTGTGAACACTGGAGTAATAATTGTAAATATTTAGTATATTTTAGTACCATTTGTGAATATTGGAGTAATAAGTATGAATATTGGAGTTGTATCAGTAAATATTTCAGTACAAATTGTGAATATTGGAGTAAGAATTGTGAATATTTTAGTAATAATTTGATATTACAATAATAATTGTATTAATGGAGTAATAATTGTGAATACTGCAGTAATAATTAAGAATATTACCGTAATAATTGTAAATATTGCCATAATAATTGGGAATATTAGAGTAATAATTGTAAATATTTCAGTAATAATTGTAAATATTGCAGTTATATTTGTGAATATTATAGTAATAATTGAGAATACTTGAGTAATATTTTTAAGTCTTTCAGTAGAAATTGTGAATATTGGGGTAATAATTGTGAACATTACAGAAATAGTTGTAAATGTTGGAGTAATATTTGTAATCTTTTTAGAAATAATTGTGAATACTGTAGTAAGAATTGTAAATATTGCATTAATAATTGTGAGTATTATAGTAATAATTGTAAATACTTGAGTAAATAATGTAAATTTTTCAGTATTATATGTGAGTATTGCAGTAATAATTGTGAATATTTCAGTAACAATGGTGAATATTATAGTAATAATTGTGAATATTGCAGTATTATTTTGAATATTTCATTAATAATTGAGAATATTACAGTAATAATTGTGAATACTTGAGTAATAATTGTAATTTCATTAATAATTGTGATTATTGGGGTAATAATTGGGAATATTTTAGAAATAGTTGTGAATATTTGATTAATATCTTTAAATATTACAGTAATAATTGTAAATAAATAAATAAATAATTGTAAGTAAATACTAAGAAATCTTTTTTATTAGTTTAATAATCTATTTTTAAAGAATGTTAAATACTCTTTTTGTGAATAAACTAAAATTGTTAAACAGTTTTTATTGTTTCCTTAAGTGTATATTTTTTGTTCGCAATTGAATCTTGTTTTCCTGCCAGCAAGTAGGAAAACAAGATTTAGTTATGCAGCTGTATACTTTTACAACCCTAAGTTCTAGAGAACATTTACTTAGGACTTTGATAGGATTGTTGTCCGGATGTTGTTGAAGTGTTTAAGTTGTAAAGAATTTTAGAATGCCCAAATGTTTTATGCCCAAATGTTGAATAAAGTGTTTCTTTGTTATTACAGTAAGAGTATGTTCATTAGATTTAATAGATGAATTAGAGAAAAATTTCTTTGAAAATTGTTTTTCCTTATCATTGAGAAAGGTAATTTGATCAGGTTGATGTCATTAAGATATAGAATGTTAGTCTATGCTTAATTAATAACATTGTTAAAGATTTTCCAAAAGTCTATAAAAAAAAAGTAATTCAATAATCTTAGAATAATAAACTTTAGCGTCATACATTTTTGAATAATGAACTTTAGAGTCAGACTTTTTTGAATAATGAACTGTAGCGTCATATATTTTTGAATAATGAACTTTAGCGTCATATATATTTTTGAATAATGAACTTTAGTGTCAGACATTTTTGAACAGGTTTTTTGAGATAATGAAAAGAAGATTGTTCTCTAAAGAGTTGTTTTGGTAAAAAAAATGATTGCAATGAAAAAAAGCATTGGGTAAAATGCTGTATAATGAAAACATGATTGGATGGTGTGAGCCTTGGCTTGAAACTAACAAGAAGGAATAAAAGAAGTGGTTTTCAGCAAAGAAACAAAAGACATCATCCCAATTACCATAAGAAAGAAAAACATAAATGAAAATTTTACAGCTTAAAGCTAGTTTTAAGTTGTTTGATTTAAATAATCTGTGCATTCTGCATGGATTTAATCTAGTATCAATGGGGTATAGGATAATGAGAAAGACTAAGAAGTTTTAAAGCCAGCAAGGTCAGCGGTATTAGTGCTTAGCAATTGAGTGTGATGAACTACAAAGTCACCAATAACAACAATATTAACTGAAAGATTAAAAAAAAGGATTTGGTTAGAAACAACTTCAAAATAAATATACATTCTTGGGAAACAGGAGGATGGTAATTAATAAAAAGAATGTTAGTTGAATGAAGAAAAGCAAAAGCACATTAAAAATTATATAGACTATTTAAACTTGGTTTCTATGTCAATACATTGATGTATAAGCATGTGATTGCAAAGCATGTAATTGTTGTCGTCTTTTACAAATCAAAGAATAAATCTATCAAAAATAAGATCAGATGATGAAACAGTTCAATTTAAATTAGGTTACAGATAGAGCAAGTAGGCCTGTTTTATTTTGCAGAAGTTAAGATTTAACTGATGAATGGTGAATTTTAACCTAAAAACTTACTGCTAAGAATTTTCAAAGTTAAAATTAAAAAATTACTGCTAAGAATTTTCAAAGAGTTTTTTAAACCTATATTGACGAATAGTAACTCTTCTTTACTGAGTTCTACTTTACATTTTTCTTACTTTACATTCTCTTAGATTATTAACTACTTCTCATAATATGCATGTAAATATATGTATAATTTTTAGTTTTGAATCTCACTATTCAAAGCATCTCCTGATTCGCAAATCGAATTGAATCACGATTCCAATAAGCATTTTGAAGAAATCTAAGTTTAACTAAAACATAGATATCCTCAAAATGATGATTTGATTTGAGATTTGAATCAATTTGTAAATCAATGCCTGATTCGATTCGGATTCGATTCGATACTATAAAAGGTGATTTGCAGGGCCCTAATGTGTATATATATATATATATATATATATATATATATATATATATATATATATATATATATATATATATATATATATATATATATATATATATATATATTATATATTATATATAGTATATATGGAAAAAGTGTTGTTGGGGAAAGGAAGGTGTAGTAAAAAATATAGGAATAAGAAAACTCATAGTTTTATTGCGGGTTTGTGTTAATTGCTTTAACTTTTTCTATTTCTATTTAAATAAGAAAATAGGATTATGAAAACCTAAAAATCTATCCAAACCACAGTAGCAGTTGTAGTAGTAGTAGTAGTAGTAGTAGTAGTAGTAGTAGTTGTTGTTGTTGTTGTTGTTGTTGTTGTTGTGATATCCCCTATGCTACCTTTTATTGCTCCTTGGCATTACATTTGAACCCTTATGTTACATTTTCCCCCTCATGTTACCTTTTTTTTACCTGTCCCTCTTGTTACAGAAACTGCATAACATGAGGGTCAGCGCTCCCTCATGCTATGGAATTTGCGTAGCATGAGGACTCATGTATCCTTATGTTACTTTTGTTAGTGTAGCATAAGGGGCACTTAAATATATTGTGTTTGATTAATTAGGCAATTTTAGTAGCAGTTTGATAAATACGTATATTTCTTCCACTGGGTTTCCACCGTTTTTGTCATTATTTTACCAGTATACGTGAGTAGTAAGAAAAAAATTTGTTATATTATTGTTCCTTTACATTTAAAAGTTTATTTCTAACATTAGTTTAACAATAAAATAGTAATTGCGTACCGATAATGACGTTTTAATACAAAAATTTAGGTAACATTAGGGATCATAGTTTGGGTAAAATTTAAAAGTATTTGGATTATTTGACTTTTGTACTTTTACTTTTGGATTTTACTTTTTTAATTTTATTTTTGGATTATTTTACTATGTACTTTTCAAAATTTATTACTTTTTACTAAAAAAAAGTATTTTGCCTATTAATAAATATAACAAAAATTGTATACTCTGATAATAATAAATAAACTTCAATGAAAAAAAACTAAATCGTAATCTAACTGAAAAAATGTTATGTGGAAAATTCAATTTATCAGCATCAACCAGAAATGCTTTGGTGAAGATTTTCTGATCCATGGGTTTTTTTAAATATTTCAAGAACCACCTATTTGATTTTGATAATTGCTTTGATAATAATCTTATACTCTTCAAATGGAAACAAAAAATTGGGACACACCCAAATGACTGTTTAATAAAGTTGCTCGATGCCAGATACCAAAATGAACTAAAGTGGAATATGAAATTCAGGATTGTGTCAAGCGGAAATGGTTACTTGAGTATGATGAAAACATGATGGGACCGCTCAAAAGAAAAATTCCTTCAATGGCTGAGATCTGTTTTGCTTTAGAGAGAAACTAACAATTTCATTAAGACATATACAAGAGATAAAGATCTGTGCATTGGTAAGTTGAGAGAATGGAGAAGAATAGGAAGCAAACTAACAATCATGGATCTATGCAAAGTTTATCTCCATTGGAAAATTTAGGAATACCTTAGGCCGTCCGCACTGTGGCATTTCACAACAAAATGTATTGTTAAAAAAGACTTGGTTTTAGATTAAATGTTGTGCCAATGACTTTGAAATCTGTTGTGAATGCCATTAATGACTAAGATGCGTTGGTGAAGAATGGAAAATCTTGTTACAGGTATGACAAATTTATTAATGAGAATGTGGTGAGTCTTGATTATGTCTAGAGACTTAAAAAATATGGTTTAATGAGCAATGAAGGTGAACAAATTGATAAGGTCTAGAAAATTGAGAAAATCCTGAAATTTTTTTGCAGGAAAGTAGTGTTTTCAGTATGTGGACAGTTAGTGGGTCATTTACCAGTGTGTGATTGGTTAAGAGTTGTTGATTGTCTTTAGAAAAAAATAGTTGTTAGTTTGACGAAGAGTTAGGACAATAAAGTTTATGATAAAAACTTAAAATGTATTTTTCAAGAAGTTTGTGCGAAGATTAAAAGTTGCAAGTTTGTGGTTGTTGAGCTGTAATAATAACGAAATTTTTTTAGTAATTAACTAGTAAATAGTTAATTTAGTTATTCAAATTGGTAATTAGTAATGGGTGCTGTTATTCAAATTGGTTTATGCAACTGTGGAAGATGCAACATAGCTTCAAAAAAAAGAGTCTGAAATTCATTTAAACATGGCACAGTTAGACGTGGTGAAGAGAGGAATAAAAAGGGCATTGGTACATAAACTAGAGAAAGTAACAATTTTTCAAAATTTTGCAGCAGTATTCCACTGGATTTATAACGCGCTAACTGGTAAAATGGTAAAAAAAAAAAAAAAAGTCAAAAGCAGCTGGTGAAATATTAATGCGGAATAAACGTGTAGTAATAACTAATTGAAGAATGCAATATTAAAGTTGATGTTCCTTTTAAAGATAACTTAGCTGACACGTTAACTTGAGTTTGCACTTTAAATGGTCAAAAAAAGTTGCAAAATAAGTAAGTAGATAGATTTAGCGCCATTTCCAAGGATGAAATGTATTTTAAATTTAAAAAAAATTTAAACTTTTAAAGTCCACAATCAAACATACATAATTGATTGTGGACTTCAAAAAATGCATTGCGACGACAAATTTCAAGGAAGTCTTGTCATAGTTCAAACTCCCCTTTATTTTTGTAATAGTAGTTTTTCAATTGGAGTTTTTAAAAGCTTTCTACACAGTAAATCATGAGATACTTTTAAAAAACCTATTATTGATTTATCCAAAGCTTTCTATACAGTAAATCATGAGATACTTTTAAAAAAACCTATTATTGATTTATCCAAAGCTTTCTATACAGTAAATCATGAGATACTTTTAAAAAACCTATTATTGATTTATCCAAAGCTTTCTATACAGTAAATCATGAGATACTTTTAAAAAATCTAGAAAAGTATGGTGTTTAAAACAAAAATTTACTTTGGTGTAAATCATATCTGACTAACAGCAATACGGAATTTAACTTGTAGGGTACCCCTGAGTTTTATTTTAGCACCATTATTATTTTTACTTTATATAAATGACTTATAGTTATTTATATAAAGTAAAATTTATTTAATTTAAATTTAATGTAAAAGTAGATATAGCATCAAAAATATTAAATGCAGATGACAAATATTATTTGAAGATGACACTAATTTGTTTTATTTTCACAATGATATTGCCGTTCTTTTTAAATTATTTAACAAAGAATTTAGTAAGATCAACGAGTGGTTTATAAGTAACCGATATTCATTAAATGTAGATAAAACAAAAGTTTTCCTATTCTATAAACCTGGTAAGGCCAATAATATTCCTCTCAAATTGCCCAGTCTTTTAATCAATAGCATAATGATTAAAAGAGTATTGACTATAGATATCTTGGAATGCTTTTAGATGAAAAATCTCAAAAAGTATTTCCATGTTATATCGAACAAAATCATTTCTTAAAAATGAATATTTAAAAAATATACTTTTTTTGTTTATACACAAACTTTTTTACTTCAACGTTGCCTGGGGTAGCACTAATTACAGAAAACTCTAAAATATTAATAGCAAAAAAAAAATGCATGCAGGATTATATTTGGGCAAACAGGAATGCACATTGCGAACCTCTCTTACATCAGCTTGGAGCTTTAAAAATTTATAACATATAAATATAAGATATAATAAATATTATATTCATCAAGTAATGCTATATTATAATATTATTTATGTATTATGGCAAAATGTGGGTTAACTATCACTACCATTTCAATCTTACTTTAATGAAATGTCTCATAAACATCCTACTAAATTTTCAGTGAACTTTGTCATTTCCATAAACCATCTTAAATTAAGCTTGTACCAAGTTCAATATCAGGGACCTTTTGTTTGGAACAATTTTAATTATATTTTTAATGAAAAACAAGACTTCCTTTTAAACTGCACTTTAGAGAGTTGATTCAAAATGGCAGAGACTGATTCAAAACGGCATTTACTAAACATGGACTTCGATATACAAGATTTCAAATATCTTTTTAACAATTTAAAATGTTTTGAATTAAATAAATCATTTAAAATTATTAAATTTTCTTTAGCTTTTGTTAATTATTGTTTTCTTTTTTTGTTTTATGTTTTTGTAATCAGCAATAAATACTTATTTATATTGCATTATTTTTAATAAAACTTAACTCAACTTTTTGTGATTTATAACTTTTATGATTATCTCACTTTTGTCTTATTTTATTTTTTTTAATTACTCCGCTGGAACATTGTGAGCAAAAATTTTTTTTTTGCTTAAGTTTTTTATGTACATATACTGATTTACGTATCACTTATTAGTTATGTAAATTTTTATGTAACAGGGGTTGGTAATAAGTCAAATTTGTCTTCTTCTTGCTTCGGCCGGGATTTACTATTACTGTAATATCTTCTTTGTAATTCTAAACAAGTAGCAAAATAAAAAATGAATAAAAAAAAAGCAGTCTATTGGTACAATAATGACAAAAATGGCATAAGCCTGATAAAGAAATATAAAGTTATCAAACTGCTTCTGAATTTCCCTAATTAGTCGAACACAAAGTATTTTTTAAATGCCCCCAATGCTATACTAACAAAAGTAACATAAGGAAACAATGATCCCTCATGCTACGCAAATTCTGTAACATTAAGGAGCATTTTCCTTCACGTTATGGAGTTTC
>NC_088934.1:43130000-43342500 GCF_038396675.1 Hydra vulgaris | reverse complement strand
TAAATAACTGAGTTTTGTTGGAGTTAAAATTTACAAGCCACTATGAGCCCCAATATGTTACATAAGTGAGATCAGATTCAAAATCGACTACCTGTTCTAAGCAATCGAAAAGAGAAGGCTTTTTGTCAAGACAGGAGTATAAAGTTGAGACTTCAGCAAAAGGAGCTACTTTAGATGTAAGGTTGTCAGGAAGATCATTAATGTAGATAAGAAACAAAACAGGTAATTCAACAATGTAAAAATGAGTACGGTGCTAAGGATATAAAATTTAAAAGTACAGTGAGCTAAAATGTTAAGATGAAAGTGGAATGTTTAGATAAAAAAACACAGAAAAATTTCCCTAAAAAAGTTATATTGCATGTGCTATTCATGATATTATCTAGATCTTCAAGGCATAAAAAAAATTATACCGATTAACTTAGAGCTTTGGATAATACTTCACTCATTTATAAAGTGATATATCACAATACATAGGGAAGATCACTTAAGGCAAAATAAATCCACCTACAGGAATAAAATTTTGTGTATCTAAAGCTATCATAAATAGAATCTACAAAAGTTTTTTGGGTAATCTAAAATTAAATCCTAATGGTTGGTTTCTGATATGTCTTCATATTTTCCTAACATACACAATTTATAGTCTTCAATTTCATGCCCTTTTATTCTCCTTTTTGTTTTCTGTTAATTTGCAAACTTAACAGTAAATTATTAATATCATCTTTTTAAAATTTGAATTATGTATTCTTAACAGTAGTTACTAGAATCTTTGTTAGTAGTAAATTAAAAAAAAAAGTTCTAATGTTATATATATATATATTATGTATATATGTGAACTTGTTAAGTAAATGTAAATGTCTTAAAGAAACTTTTTTTTGTTTAGTTGTTACTCGTACCCTGGAAAAAAAGTCATTTTCACTTTAAATGTGAAAACAGGTGTTACAGAAAGAAGTCAACCAGTTTCTATTGGACATGGTTGTGAATACAAAGGTTTTAACGATAAATTTTAATTTTATAGATAAATTAAAGAAATTCTTAATAGTTGTAATAATAATTTATGAATTATTAAATTAAATTTTATTACATAATTGTATTAAATTTAATTATGATAAATTAATTATAGTTATTTAATATGAATATATATATATATATATATATATATATATACATATATATATATATATATATATATATATATATATATATATATGTATATATATATATAATGTATATGTATATACAATATGCCTTGTAAGACTGCAGGACATCAAACTTGTAGAATTTTTATTTAAATAACTAACTTGAAGTATACGCTTTTTTAGGCAAAGGCTAGGAGATGTCAATTTTGACTTAACTCACACCCTGACTTGGAGCTCTTGGTTGAGTAAAGGCTAGAGATAGGCTTGATAAAAATGCTCCTCTCAGGCTAAGGGCGGATAAATAGGGGGGTCCTCCCCTCTTCTCCTTTAGATATTTTGTTAATAATTTTTTTTGTTTGGTAATTTATATATTTAACAAAGCATGTTATTTAAAAATGGGAGTAAATTGGGGAGGAAGTGATAAGAAATTTTAATAACTTTGTGTGGCACAAAAAAACTTGAACTGTTGGGATATCAGTATGACATAATTGCATAGTTTACAGTTTAGGATGTTAAATGCTGAATCTTCTTGCTCATTGCATAGCTTTTGCTTGTGTATCTATTTTAATAACTAGGTAACTCATTTTATCATCTCTAAATGAGGTTACAGCTCTAAATCTTTATATTCTGAAGCTTGCTAAGTTTTATTATTCTGAAGCCAGCTGGTTTCCCAAACTCCGTGGTAGCTAATAGCGAGGCTGATTCTATCAACAGCTGTAAAATGTCATAGTACTAGTAGTGCCATATTGCATAAAGATGGTGTCCCTGCTCATACTTTTGATAAGCCTTGTCGAGGCCACATTTGGAGCCCTTTGTTACAGCTTAGGGTTTATTAATAGTAATGAGACAAATCCTTGGACTAAAAGATAGTGTACTGAGTACTATCTGTACTTTGTGTCAAGTTCTTTAACAAATCCAAAAATGACTAAAGTATCATAAACTATAAAACACAAAAAACGATCGTCATCATCAAGTTCTCTAAACCTATGATTCACTAATATTCAAAGAAACTTTTCTTCTGTTGAGTCTTATCGGTGGCAAAGTTCACTAGACCTACTTGCTCTCTGCGAGACTAATTTGAGTTCAGCTGTCTCATCTTGTAATCTTACTGTTGATGATTATCCTGCTTTAGTTTGTAAAGACTCCAGTAGTCACATGCTTGGCCTGAGCATTTACATTTGTAAGATTTCATCCATTTGTCCGAAACTAGCTTTAAATCCACAAAATATTTTTTTATGTGTCTTTGTTTACCAACACTTCATTTTATCACCTTTCTCTTCATTCTATATCGCTCTCCTTCATCTCAAGACTGCACTCTTTTCAATGTTATTTCTGATCAAACTGAACATGCCCTTGCTCTTTGTCCATCAGCCAATATTGTTGTTGTTGGTGATTTTAATGGTCATCACATTAAATGGCTTGGTTCTAGTGTCCGTGACTCTGCAGGTGTTAAGGTCCTTAACTTTTGTCTTTCTCAATCTCTTTCTTTTTATCACAAATAGTTAACTCTCCATAACACTTTCTAGACAATCCAAATCATTTACTTTCTCTACTCCACTGATGTCTTGTTTCTGATCCTAGACAGTGCTCAGTTTCTCCACATTCACCCTTAAGTGCTTCTGATCACCAAAACAAATATACAGAAGACAGATGTCTGTTTAATATTGCTAGAAACTATTGTAAAAAGGTTTTATCTACTGCCAAAGCACGCAATTTTAGGTAACAAAATCTTGTATTTCATCTCAAAAATTAGGCTCAAGAAACTTCTGGAGAACCTTTAACAGTGTCTGTAATAAGGTCAAATCTGTCAGTCCACCTCTCTTGCATGTTTGTTACCTCACCTAAAGACAAAGCTGATTGTCTGCTAAGAACTTTTCATCAATCTAATCTTTTGATTCCACCGTTCCAATAGTCTTCTTCCTATCATAAGCAAGTTTTTTGAGTCTTTAATCAACAAACCCTTAGTCTCTCATCCTGAATCTAATAACTTACTTTCTGATCATCAATATAGATTTCGATCTTCTTGTTCTACTACTGATTTATTAATGGTATTAATTGATAGGTTTTATTTTGCATTAGATAAAGGTAAAGAGGTTAGGGCTATTGCTCTCAACATTTCTAAATCCTTCGATAAAGTTTGGTATGGTGATCTTCTCCTTAAGCTCTCTTCTTACTGTTTAATTTTATTAAATCTTTTATCTTACATCTACAGTGGCATTGTTTACTGATGATACTATAATTTATTCTTGTCTTGTAAGAATGCAACACTCTTTGATTGCTTGGAGCGACATTTCAGCTTGAAAAGGATCTCACTTCTGCTACAGCATTGGGCTCTCAGATGCTGGTAAATTTTAACTCAGATGAAACTCAATTTTTTTTAGCTAATCGTTATCGCCACAATCTAGATGTTCCTTTATTTATTAATGGTAATGTACTCAATAAGTCAACTAATCTTTGTCTCTTAGAATTAACTTTTATGCTTGATCTTTCTTGGAAACCGTATATCAAAACTAATGTAAAATTACCATCTGCTAAAATTGCATCTCTTTATATTGCTTGCCACATTCTTATTCCAGATTCTATTCTTTATCTATATAAATCTCAAATCTGTTCTTGTTTGAAATATTTACCAATTGTTGCCCTATCTGGAGCAGATTTTTGAATGATGCAAAATGATGGTGCAAAGATGCATTTTAAGTTTGTTGAACCTGCTCTTTCAATCAACCTTCAATCATAGTCACATAATCATAATATTGCCTCTCTTTCTCTTTCCTATAAATACTATAATGGGCGCTACTCTAAAGAGCTAGCATCTCTTGTGCATTGCTAGCATCTCAACTAAAATTCATTTTTGTGTCACTTGTTATTCAAACCTTTTACTCCGAAAATTCTTATTTGTCTAGATTTTTTCCTCATCAGTTCTTTGGAATACGCTCCTTTCATCTTGTTTTCCTGTTTCATATAATTTAGAATCTTTTAAGTTGTCTGTTTATCATTATCTTGCTTTATAAACTTCATTTTTTTTTTCGAGTAACTTGTAACTATAATAATGGTTGCTTGCAGCCTCATTGGAAGTAAAAAAGACTTAAAAAATAATAATAATAAAATGATTAATTGTTAAAGATTAGTTGGGTTTTTAGCAACTTTTGTAATTTCTCAATAAAAATTTATTTACATACACCTAGATATAGTTTCCTTTCATTTATTTAGAAGTTCTTCAGGTTTTGGGTATGATATAAATGTAAATTTTTTATATGTGCATAGTGGGCATCTTTTGGAAATAATTGAGTAGGTACAGGTTTCAAGGGTATAGTGTTCAAGATAGACATTTGAAAATAGAGGTTTCATTTGGTTTTCAAATTAAATTTCTAATTAAATTTTGAAGTATAGTACATGTATATCTGAGTATATATATATATATATATATATATATATATATATATATATATATATATATATATATATATGTATATATTTTCAAGGGTCAAGCAGCCGACAAACAGAGCAATCTCTGGCGATATTGAAAAATTGTTTAACTTT
Organism: Hydra vulgaris; assembly: GCF_038396675.1. Classification (NCBI taxonomy): domain Eukaryota; kingdom Metazoa; phylum Cnidaria; class Hydrozoa; order Anthoathecata; family Hydridae; genus Hydra; species Hydra vulgaris. The sequence continues at coordinate 43,337,824 of NC_088934.1, read as the reverse complement.
TAACTCAATTTCCTTTTTTATAAATACATCATAACAAAATAATCACATAATAATTACTATTTATTTAAGAGACTGTTACATATAATCACATCGAAAATATAAATTGCGTATAAATTTAAGTAAATTGTTAATAACAACTTTTGTCACTTCATTTTATTGTTTAAAACAATAAAATGAATGGTCAAATGGTTGTAAGTCAAATGGGTTACTCACAATACTGCTATTTAAAATTTAATATCAATATATTTTTTATATCAATATATTTCGCTCACTTTTAAGCAGATTTTACTAGGTGATCAAAAAACTTGATTTTGCCATGTGTTCCAGGCCTGTTGATCTTTTTTTGCATGTCATGTGTCAGCAACTTATTAAGCACTCTTGAAATATGGTCAAGGACAGTCAACCCTCCTTCAAGCATTGTTTATCGTGCCTAGAAGGTTTAAAAATACCTTTTACAGGCGTGTTTCATGAGCGCGGTGCGATTGCGCCCGCTTTATCACAAGCCCTGCACTTGATGATGTTTGGATATTTGTTTCTTTTGTACTCTAAAAATGTGTAGAAACTTGATACAAAAGTCATTTAAATAACATAGGCATAATTAGTTTTTAGCGGTGGAAGGGGCTTTAAAGCTGATTTAACAGCAGTATCCGGGTTATGTTGTGCCTAAAATATCTAAATATTTTATAGATAAAAATTACTAAACAAACTATCTAAACTGTTCCAATAAATAAGACATTACCGTTGACTCAGAACAAAAATCTGTATCAAAATTTGAGTCTTCTGCTGCTGTATGAAGTGGATGGATTAAAAAAAGTTTGGATAAAAATTTAAAAAAAAAAAATATAAAAAAACCATAAAAAACTAAATAAACAGAAGATATAAAAATATCTATAAACATAGTTTTGTATTTTATATTTACATAAACTGGAGGCAGTTGTTGTCTATCTAAGCCATGGACCGGGTTGAAATAATTTTGTATAAAATTTATTGATTGTTTTTTCATTTCATAAACTAACTTTAAAGTTTCTTTCGGGGTATCATAACTTGTCACATACTACAAAACTAAAACCTAAATATATATATATATATATATTCACAACATAAATCTTTGTATTGTAATTATTTTTTTAGTCTTTCGAATCCTTCAGGATTCCATCCAACAACATCATCAGCATGAACAATTGATATTGATTTATCAGATAAACAATAAATTAAAACATATTTTTGACTGATGCACTCCATCAGATATTTAAATTATTACTAAATTATGTAAAATAAAAATCAGTAACAGTTCAAAATTATTATCAACTAATTTTGATGATACAATAAAAAAAAATTGAAGTTGAAAGAAAAAAACGCTTTAAATATTTACTGTAATTTTTAAATGCTTGAAATATTTACTGTAGCATTATATTAGTAATAACGGGTGATGCGGAAGTTATCGGACAAATCCTAATTTCATTATTTGAGCATAATAATTAGTTTTTGTTGTTTTATGCGTAGGCATAAATGTTCTATAAAATATAAACTTTTATATTTGAAACACAATAATTTAAATGAGGTTAAATGCAGCTGAACGAGAATTTTTTCTAAAGCGACTAAAAATGTTTTTTGTAAATAAACCTAATAAAAAAAATAAAAAAAATCGTAAATCATTTTGAAAAGGAAGGATTTGCTCAAAGTACAATATATGATAACCTAAAAAGACTTGAAACTGTTCAATCGTTTTCTGATAAAAAGCACCCTGGTTGTCCCACATCCTGGACTAGAGAAAAGAAAGCCGAATCAACAAGACTTGTCAACAATTGAAAAGGGGTCAGTCAGAAAAAAATAGGTATTAAATTCGGTGTAAATCACTCGACAATTGGTCGTCAGTTAAAAAAAATGAATATTAAATATAGAAAAGACTCCAAAATACACTATAGAACAACAAATAAAGGCAAAGAATAGAAGCAGGAAACTAGTTAACCAACTCTATAACACAAAATCGCTTCTAGTCATCGATGATGAAAAATACTTTTGTTTTGCAGGGGACAACATGCCTGGAAATTCCGGATTCTACACAAACAACAAAAAGACATGCCTAGAAAGTGTTCGTTTTATAGGAAAAGAGAAATTTCCAAAAAAATTAATAATCTGGATAGCCATATCTGACCGTGGTATGTCCGAGCCATTGTTTCACATTTCCAAGGCTGAGCGATCAATTCATCAATCCATATTAATGAATGTTTAGAAAAACGACTTCTTTCATTTATTCACAAGTATCATGTAGATTTTAACTATTTATTTTGGCCAGATTTAGCAAGTTCTGATTATTCTAAAGATTCTCTAAATTGGATGGACCAATATGTCTATTACGTTGATAAAGATAATTTAGATCTTCCTATATTTATGAACGGTGATGTACTCGATGAGTCACCTACTCTTCATCTTCTAGGATTAACTCTTACTTCCAATCTTTCTTGGAAACCATATATCAAATCAGTTGCAAAATTAGCATCTGCTAAGGTTGCATCTCTTTATCGAGCTCGCCACTTTCTTACTCTGGATTCTATTCTCTATCTCTATAAATCTCAAATCCGGCCTTGTATGGAATACTGTTGCCATATCTGGGGCAGATCTTCTAATGATGCCCTATTGTCTTTTAGACAAGGTGCAAAAACGCATTGTAAACATAGTTGGACCTGCTCTTGCAGCCAACCTCCAACCATTATCACATCGTCGTAATGTTGCTTCTCTTTCTCTTTTCTACAAATACTATAATGGGCACTGCTCTAAAGAGCTAGCGTCTCTTGTGCCATCTACTAAAATTCATTCTCGTGTTACTCGTCATTCAATTAAGTGTCATCCTTTTTCTGTGACTGTTCCTAAGTGCTCCAAAAACGCTTATTCGTCTAGTTTTTTTCCTCGAACATCAGCTCTTTGGAATTCGCTTCCTTCATCTTGCTTTCCTGATTCATATAATTTGCAATCTTTTAAATCATCTGTCAATCGTTATCTTGCTCTACAACCTTCATCTTTTCTCTTACAGTAACTTCCAACTTTAATTAGTGGCTGCTTGCAGCCTTGTTGGAAGCGAAGATGTTTAAAAAAAAAAAAAAAAAAAAAAAAAAAAAAAAAGAATCCAATCCCCCAAATGTGCCTCAAGCACGACCAATTGAAAATTTTTCGGGACATTTGGCACAGAAAGTTTACGAGGGAGATTAGCAAGCTTCAACAGAACAAGTTTTGATTGATCGCATTAAACTAAAACTACAAGAAATTGATTTAAACTTTTTACAGTCGCATGTGAAAGGCGTCAGAGCAAAATTGAGATCAATTGCAAATGGTGGTGTTTTTTCATATAAAAAATAATATATTTTTATTAAAAGATAAATGCTTTATTTAAAAATAGTAGTTTGTTTTTTTATTTATAAACAAGTTATTCACGTTTTTATTTTGTCAGATAACTTCCGCATCACCCATTATTTAATTTTAGTGCAAAATATTAAAACAGTACTGGTTCTTTAACATACTTTGTTAAACAAAAATTCAAATTGTTTAAGTATTATTATATTAAAATATTTACAACATAAAATCTACTATGACATGAAAACAAAATTATAATAACATTAAAATGATTGACTCATTAAACAAAGTCATTGAGAGTCAACCCTTGAATATCTTATTTGCAAATGGTATAATAATGTACTCATTGCCATTATTAAAACAAATACATTTATTTACAATCTTCACATCAGTTATAATGGTATTAGACAGAGTATAGATACCTATACCAATTTAAGTGGAAGGATAAGGATAAACAATTACCATGCTACGATTGACAAATTACATCTTTTTTATTAAATTATTTTTTTATTATTGAATTAAAGCTTTTTGACAATTACCATGCCTTGATAGACAAAAACCATGCTTATTAAAACAGCGCATTTTTACAAAAATCATTTTGTAAAATGTTTTTCTTCCGAGTTTTAAAATTCTGTAAAATTAAGTTAACTAAGGGCTAGCCCTGATTTTGCCCTAACCAATCCCTTATTAAGGTTTGCCCTAAACAAATCTTTATCTTCAAAATTGAATAATATAAACTAAACTTTATCAAAAAAGTAAGATAAGCAATTATATGTATATTGATTAAAAAAAAACTTTTCAATAGAGTTTAAATTTGGGGGCATTGCCTGGCCCCCAAATTTAAACTCTATTGAACACTGCTGAAAGCAGAATTTTTATTGAAATTTCATTAAATTTTAATAAAAATTTTAATAAAAAAACATTAAATAAATTTTCTTGGAGCCAAGTCTTGAAAAATTTTGCCTGACGGCAAGTTGCCATATTGTGCATGAAAATATCCTACTAATTTGCAAAACTGATAATCACTTTCTTGTAAAAGTTTGTAAAACTAACTCAACTGTTCTCAAGCCATTGAAATGGCTAAATCTTAAAAACTATATTTCCTTTACAGCTACTGTATCATGCTGTTGGTTTTTGAAGTTGTAATTTTATTTCATTTCAAAGGATTTTCCTGACCTGGTGCTAATTGTTGACTTAATGCAGTGAATGAGAGTGAATGATATCATGAACACTTGTCATAGGTAGTTTCAAATGTGCAGCATTAGTTCAGACTTGTCATCTTTCATTAGAAGGTTTACAACTTTTAAGTGCAACTTTAAATGAAAGAAAACATGTCTGACACATTTAGTAATTAATGTTGTAACCATACTTTCAGATAATAATGATTGAATTATGCATAATATTATTGTATATAGAAATATAAAATATATTCTTATTGGTAGTGTTAAATGCCTGGTAAAATCTTGTGATCTTAAGGATGCTGAATCATACTTTAAAATTCCTAGTTAGCATTCAGGGTTGGTTATACCAAACTTATTCAAAACGGCACTTTTATATGATATTTGTAACAAATGTAAGTAATATTTGCATATCAAAACACATAACATATTAAATATGTTATGTGTTTTAATTTGCAATAGAATATATTGTTATATATATATATATATATATATATATATATATATATATATATATATATATATATATATATATATATATATATATATATATAATAAACACATTACATAAAGTATAATAAAACTGATACATGCCAATATATATACAACAAAGACCCAAGTTGTGCATTTAGAAAATCCAATTCAAAATGAGTATAACAAACTTTTTCAAAAGTTAAACACACTAAAATCGTAAATATGAACACTGCTGCTTTATTTGTTAGACGCTGTCATCAACAATTAATTGTTAGACGCTGTCCACCAACAATTAATTGTCAGACGTTGTTCACCAACAGTTTATCTACACTGAAAATGATATCACTTTCTAATTTCACTTCATTTTTTATCAAAGGCCCAGAGGTGGAGGTAGATAAAAAATATTTTTTTAATAAAGACTATAAAAATTATTTATTCCGACAGCCAGATAGATTTATAATAAATAAAAACAAAATTATGTTTCTAGCTAATTATTAAGTAATAATGTGTAATTTTAAAATTGGCAAACATCCAACATTTTCAAGTACCTATACAAAGTCAGTAATATCAAATGGTTTTCATTTAAAATTAAGTTACCCCCATGAAAATTCCTAAACAGCTAATGTAAAAGTTGTTTTTAATTTGATATTGAATATATTTTTGAATAAATTAAAAATTTTGAAGTTATGAAATAAGTCTTTTTTTTTTTTTGAGTTATTTTTAATTTGGAGATGAGCTGAAAATTTGCATTTTGACCTTTAAAAGCCTTAGTTAATTATATCATAATACAGCTCTTGGAATTATGTTGAGTGCCGACCTGCCAACCTCAAAATGTTTGAGGTTGGCAATTTTTTGTTGACTTCGTTTCAATTACTTATGGTAATACCTTTGTATCAAAACTTTTTGCCAACCTAATGATGACTTCTAAAAGATAAAGGTCAGCAAGTTATTGCCGACCTAATTTTTCCTTATTCCAAGGATTGCATAATATCAACATTGAAAATCCAAATTTAATCAAATCTAATCAAAGTTTCTAATCAATAAACATTAGGAACAAGACCCCCAAAATAAGAAAATCTTTGAATTTTCTTCAAGTATATCTGATAAACTATTTTTTTACTTTTATCTAAAATAAATTATTACTTGAAATATTTATCAAAAAGCACCAATTAGTAAAAAATTTGTAAAGTTATTTAAATGTAAAAAAATCATTTTTTCTTATAAAGAGCAAAAAAATATCCTTCCAAGAAGTCCTCAAAATGGTTTCTATGGGTTCTCAATCATTGGTTATGGTTTTATTTCCACAACTTTGCCATTTGGGCCTACTGTTAGTGGTCTACCATGCCCTTTGCACAGTTTTAGTAGTTTTAGAGTCCTGATCTCTTCTTTAAATCTTTTTGCTTCAACAAAGCTAATTTCACAGTTTCTATAAAATTGTCGTCTACTGATTCCTGTGAAAGAAGAATCCACTAGAAATCCATTGGTTGCAACAATGTTTTCAGGGAATGCATTGCAATGGATGTTGATCCACCACTGAACGATATTAAGTTGTCTGGATTTGCAACTTCAGATTTACATCCTAAGTTTCTGAGAAGGGCATATTTTATCTTGCATTTATCAGTTTGTTAAGTCTGGATAGTTTCACCCAGAATTTTAGAGAAGTTTATTTAACAGTTGGTTAAGTGTCTTGATGATTTGATAGAACTGCTGCCAACAAACAGTCTTTACTATTTCTCCTGCATGCAGTATATTTATAAATGTTAACCACTGAAAACTACATGTTTTTCAATTTTGTCCATCTGAACTAGAGCTTCACTCAGATACTTGTTTCAAAGCTTACCACAAAAGACTTAATTATTTATTGTAGTTTTCTTTTTCTTTTCTTTTTTTGTGGACTTTTAGGCTAACTAACACAATTAGAAAGATAAAATGTTTCAAATTTTGAAAGTGTGGAATTTATTTTAGGTTTTCTTAAGACACTAATTAAATCTCTCTTAACTATTATTTTACTGCCTCACTGCAAAACTATGGACAAACTTTTATAAATGTATATACATTTCAACCCTTCACCTTTCACAATCTTTCACATTTCCTAGAAGCTTGTAAGACTCAGTACACACATTAAGTTATAAAATAATAATTCCGAAAAACCCTTATAGTTCAGAAGTTGTGATTTACCGCATGTAAATAAAATTATTGTAACAATATTTGCTATAAACAGCCCAATAAAAAATAAATATGTGTGTGTGTGACCACAGGATTCAATTTAAGCATTGTTGTGAGCATAAGATTCCACTAGTTCAAACATCTACTGACTATTAAGGTAGTACATGCAGGGAGTGCTGCTACATTGACTAAGAGTTTAAAATTTGCAAATAATTTTTTATATTAATTTCCCAAAAAGAGAAAGACCAAAGTTGGAATTTCCCTTTTTGGGACCTAATGTTTAAAATTTTGAGCTACCTTTAAATAGAACTTTCATAACCTAGTTTTTGAAATCCAGTAACATTTTATTAAACTCAGTAACATTTTATTATACAGAACACAAAAAGAGGATGTGTGCAAACATTTTCAAAATAATTTGTTTTAATTTGCACTCTAATATATATCCTGGTGACATAAAGCTGATTTATAAATAAAAAATTCAAAATTTAATGAAAAAAACTTATAATAAATGCCCTTCATATTTAGATTGTATATGTCCAAAATATCTTTACTTCCAACAAGACTGCAAGCAACCACTATTAGAGTTGGAAGTTACTTGAAGAGAAAAAATGAAGTTTATAAAGTTTGCAAGTGAATCAGAAAACAAGATAAAGGGAGCAAATTCCAAAGAACTAATGTTTGAAGAAAAAATCTAGACGAAAAAGAATTTTTGGAACATTTAGAAACAGTCACAGTAAAAGGATGAGACTTAATTGAATCACGAGTAACATGAGAATGAATTTTAGTAGATGGAACAAGAGGCGCTAGTTCTTTAGAGCAGTGCCCATTATAGTATTTTTAGAAAAGAGAAAGAGAAGCAACATTACAACGATGTGATAATTGTTGGAGGTTGGCTGCAAGAGAAGGTCCAACTATGTTTACAATGCGTTTCTGCAACTTGTCTAAAAGACAAAGGGTATCATTCAAAGATCTGCTTCAGCCCAGCTAACACACGTCATCTGGGGGACATCTGTCAGATGTCTCATGGACTTCCAGACATCCCAAAGATGTAATAATTACTTGTTAAATAGACTCTGATAAGCACTTGTTTGATTTTGAGAGTATGGACAACAGCTCTGGAGAACACCTCTGCAAGGCTTTAACAGGTGTGTTGTTCGAACAACAAGCTGTAAAAGAGTCTAAACAGGAAATCAATTTAGATACAGAAGCTGGAGTGATATAAATGTCAAACAATGGATCCTCCTGTTTTATCAGCTATATCAGGAAAGATGTAATTAGTGGAATCAAGAATGAAAAGTTCTTAACAAACAATTCAGCTTTGCCTTTAGATAAGGTAACAAAATCTGAACCTTGCAAGAATAACAAAAATGACAGATTGGCCCTTTTAATAGACACTGTTAAAAATTCTCCAAAAGTCTCTAGACCCTAATTTTTAAGATGAAATACAAGATTGTGTGACCTGAAAATAGCGTGCTTTTGCAGTAAATAAAACCTTTATGCATTGGTTTCTAGCAATAGTAAACAGGCAACTGTTTTCTAGAGATTTGTTTTGGTGATAGATATGGAAGTAATATTTACAGTTGGAAATTGTAGCAGCACATTGAGAGGTAAACCATGGAGAAGAGTGAGGCTTGTCTTAGAATTGCGGAGAGAGAATAAAAGATTCCTTGCCAGCCTGAATCCAAGAAGTTACATAAGAAGCGTATTTGTTAGCAGGAAAATAAAAAATGTCTACTCAAGTGCCATTGCAATAAAAAATCATGGATAGTATCCTACTCAACTTTAAGATAGTTGTAAGAGATACAATAACAGGGGGATTCTGATGAAAAGGAAGAATAAGATAATAGTTTTAAAGAGATCAGAAGCACCTAAGGGTGAATGTTGACAAACTGAACACTGACTTGGATCAGAAACAAGACATAAGTCGAGTAGAAAAAGTAAATGATTTGGATTGTCTAGAAAGCTTGGAAAGTTGACTATTAGTGAAAGTTGACTTTGCATTTAGTGATAAAATCTTTTTGAAATATTTTTCTGTAGTTAATATGAAATGGTAGTGTGGTAGTGCTGGGTTAATAGACAAGTAATAATATATTTGTGTTTTTCAGGTACTGTTCTTCATGAAATTATGCATGCACTTGGATTTCTTCACGAACATACTCGAAGAGATAGAGATAGTTATATCAAAATTAACTGGAATAATATTGAAGATGCTGAGAAATATAATTTTGGTATGTATAGTCACGAGCAAGCAGAGACTTTAGGATTTGGGTATGTTATATCTATATTTACTGAATATTCACTAGTTTCAGTTAAGTCAAGTTTAACCATTTTTTAAAAATAGTTACATGGTTTTAACATATGTTTGAGAGGATAGTTAACATATGTTGGGTAAAAATCTTAAATTGTGGTTCTTTATTATTAGTGTCAAAATGCCTAAGTGGGCACTTTTACCAACACTGTTAAGTTCAGCATTATTATATAGAGATTTTAAATCTTCATTACTAACAACATATATTTTTTAGGTTCAATTTTTTAATTACATCTGCTGTTTTTAATTTATTCTATCAACTCTTTTCTGTTTAAGATACAATCTTGATTTTAAACTCATAGATACAATCTTGATTTTAACTCATAGAGACAATCTGGATTTTAAACTGTCAGGTCAGGTTTTTTTTTCAGGTCATTGTCAGGTTTTTTTTTTGTCAGGTCATTTTTTTTTTCGTCAGGTCATTTTTTTTGTCAGGTTCATTGTCAGGTCTTTTTTTTCAGGTTCATTGTCAGGTCCCTTTTTTTTCAGGTTCATTTTCAGGTCATTTAGTCAGGTTATTGATTTTAAACTAGATACAATTTGTCAGGTCAGGTTATCCTGCTACTTGTAACATGTAACCCTGTACAATCTGCTTTATGTCCTGCTGCCTTGTAGGATACGCCTTTTTAGGAAAAGGCTAGGAGATGCCAACTCTGACTAAAAACACCCCCTGCCTTGGGGCTCTTTGTCAAGTAAAGGCATGTTAAATGCATCTGACTACTGTCTTGTAGGAAGCCTCCTTGGCAAAGACTTAAGGGGTAAACAGATTCTATCTGTTGAACAGCCTCGCACCCCTTCTTTCTATTAGGCTGGCGCAGATATATTTTTAATACATTGTTTCCAGTTTAGGATATTAAATGCTAGATCTTCTTGACTCAATGCATGGGTTTTGCTTGTGTCTCTGTTTTTATGACTAGGCAACTCATTCTATTATCTCCTAATGAGGGTACAGCACTAAAACTCAGTTTTATGGTTCTGAGTCTGGCTGGTAGTCAGGTTTCCCGAATTCTGTGGTAACTCTCAGAGAAGCTGATTCCATAAACAGCTGAAAAATATCAAAGTATTAACAGTGCCATGTTGCGCATGGATGGTGTTCTTGTTTGTACTTTTGATGTGCATTGTCAAGGCCACATTTGGAGCCCTTTGTTACAGTTTGGGGTTTATTAATAGTCATGAGGCAATTGCTTGGGCTTTTGAACAGTGTACTGAGTACTATGTATATACGCTTTGAGCCAAGTTCTTTAACAAATTTAAAAATGAATAAAGTACCAAAAACTATAAAACACAAAAAACCATTGTTATCACCAAATTCTCTAAACCTCATTCATTAATATTCGTGATCTTCAAAGAAAATCATTCACTAATTTTCGTGGTCTTCAAAGTAACTTCTCTTCTGTTGAGTCTTATCTCTTGCAAAGTTCACCAGACCTACTTGCTCTTTGTGAGACCAATTTGAGTTCAGCTGTCTCATCTAGTGATCTTAGTGTTAATGGTTATCTTCCTTTAATTCGTAAAGATTTCAATAGTCACATGCTTGGTCTGGGCATTTACATTCGTAAGAATTCACCCATTTGTTGGAAAACTAGGTTTGAATCCAAAGACTGTTCTTTTATGTGCTTTTGTTTAGCACCACTTCACTCTATCACCTTTCTCTTTGTTTTATATTGCTCTCCTTCATCTCAAGGCTGCACTCTTTTTGATGTTATTTCTAATCACATTGACCAAGCCCTCTCTCTTTATCCATCAGCTAATATTGTTGTTGTCGAGACTTTAATGCTCACCACACTGAATGGGTTGGCTCTAGTTTTAGCGACTCTGCAGGCATTAAAGCCCACAACTTTTACCTTTCTCAATCTCTTACTCAAATAGGCAGCTTTACAACTGCTTTGCAGAGACTTAAATCATTTACCTTCTCTACTCGACTTATGTCTTGTTTCTGATCCTAGTCAGTGCTCAGTTTCTCCACATTACCCTTAGGTACTTCTGATCACAGTTTGATCTCACCAAAACTATTATCTCACTCATCTTCATCATCTGAATCCCCTATCATCTTACAACTACCTTAAAGCTGGCTGAGACTCTTTCTGTGATTTTCTTTGTGATGGCCCTTGGGTAGAAATCTTTCGTCTTCCTGTCAATAAATCTGCTTCTTATATAACTTCGTGTATGGCATGGCATGGCATGGAATCTTTTATTCCCTCTTGACGATTCCAGGTCAAGCCTCACTCTTCTCCATAGTTTTCCTCACATTGTACTGCTGCAATTGCCAATCGAAACCATTACTTCCATATCTATCAGCAAAACAGTTCTCCAGACTGATGGTTTCAAGCAGTAATAAACAGACGCCTGTTTATTACTGCTTGAAACCATTGTAAAAAGGTTTTGTCTAATGCTAAAGCCCGCTATTTTCAGGTCATGAAATCTCGTATTTCATCACAAAAATTCGGCTCTCGTGACTTCTGGAGAATTTTTAATAGTATCAATAATAAGAGCAAATCTGTAATTCCACCTCTCTTGTATGGTTTAGACTTTGTCACCTCACCTAAAAACAAAACTGAATTGTTTGCTAAGAACTTTTCAACAATATCATCTCTTGATTCCAATAGTTGCGTTCTACCTGATATAGCCGTCAAACAGGGTAATCCATTGCTTGACATACGTATCACTCCAGCATCTGTATCTAAAGTGATTTTCTGCTTAGACTATTCTGCAGCTTGTGGCCCGGACAACATACTTGTTATAGTCTTTCAGAAGTGTTCAACAAGTGCTTATCAGAGTCTTGTTTTCCAGCCTGCTGGAAAGCAGCATCTGTTATCCCTATTTTCAAAAATTTTGTAGAGCGATCTGAGTTGTCTAACTGTCGTCTCATTAGTCTTCTTCCTATCATAAGCAAGGTTTTTGAATCTTTAATTAACAAACACTTAATTTCTCATCTTGAATCTAATAACTTACTTTCTGGTCATCAATATGGATATTGATCTTCTCGTTCTACAGCTGATTTGCTAACAGTAATAACCAATAGGTTTTATCGTGCATTAGATAAAGATGGAGAGGTTAAGGCCATCGCTCTTGACATTTCTAAAGCTTTTGATAAAGTTTGGCATGCTGGTCTTCTCCATAAGCTTTCTTCTTATTGTGTATCTGGTAACATCTTTAAGATTATTGAGTCCTTTCTTTCCAATCGAAGTATAAAAGTTGTCTTCGATGGACAGCACTCTTTTCTTATTCTGTAACTTCACGGTTTCCTCAAGGTTCTATCCTTGGCCCTATACTCTTTTTAATTTATGTTAACAATCTTCCAGATATTCTCACATCTAAGGTGGCATTGTTTACTGATGGTACTACCATTTATTCTTGTCATGATAAGAAGCCAACACTCTCTGATTGCTTGGAGGGGGCATTTGAGCTTGAAAAGGATCTCACTTCTGCTACAGCATGGGGCTCATTGTGGCTGGTGAACTTTAATTCAGATAAAACTATATACATTTATGAATGGTGATGTACTCGATGAGTCATCTGCTCTTCATCTTTTAGGATTAACTCTTACTTCCAATCCTTTTTGGAAACCTTATATCAAATCTGTTGCAAAATTAGCATCTGCTAAGGTTGCATCTCTTTATTGAGCTCGACACTTTCTTTCTCCGGATTCTATTCTCTATCTCTATAAATCTCAAATCTAGCCTTGTATGGAATACTGTTGCCATATCTGGTGCGGGTCTTCTAATGATGTCCTTTCTCTTTTAGACAAGGTGCAAAAACGCATTGTAGACATATTGGACCTGCTTTTGCAGCCAACTCTAACCATTATCACATCGTCATAATATTGCTTCTCTTTCTCTTTTCTACAAATACTATAATGGGCACTGCTCTAAAGAGTTAGCATCTCTTGTGCCATCTACTAAAATTCATTCTCGTGTCACTTGTCATTCAATTAAGTCTCATCTTTTTTTAATGACTGTTCCTAAATGCTCCAAAAACTCTTATTTGTCTCGTTTTTTTCCTCAAGCATTAGTTCTTTGGAATTTGCTTTTTTCATCTTGCTTTCCTAATTCATTTAATTTGCGATCCTTTAAGTTGTCTGTCAATTGTTATCTTGCTTTACAATCTTTATCTTTTCTCTTCCAGTAACTCTAATTAGTGGTTGCTTGCAGTCTTGTTGGAAGCAAAGATGCTAAAAAAAAAAAAAAGATATAAAAAAACCTTGATTTTAAACTCTTAGATACAATCTTCATTTTAAACTTATAGGTACGATTTTGATTCAGTAATGCATTATGGTAAAAAGTATTTTTCAAAAAATGGGCAAAATACAATAGATGTTATTAGCGATCCAAAAAAGTACATTGGTAATAGGCAGCAGTTAAGTACAATTGATAAATTGCAGTTAAATCGATTATATGTAAGTAAAAATTTTATTTTTGAAAATTTTTCTACTATATTTTATATTTTTTATTTGTTGAATAAACAAGAAAAAACTTTTAATAATATTCAACATGCAATCTTTCATTTTATGTTAAATTTAATCTCTTATAAAGTTGTTCATAAACTTTTTACATATTTATATGTATAAATATACAAATAATTAAACTTTACACACAAACTTTAAAATATATTGTCAAAATTTTCTGTATAAAAAGATAAGCTCATTGAAAATGTATTTAATTATTATTATGTTTTATCTGAATTGAAATTCTAATGCTAACTAACTATAAATAACTAACAATTAAAGGGTGCTGAATTTCATTGTGTTTAACTGATACTACTATTAAACTGAATAAGTTTATATATTATTAGAAGAAGTTTCAGAGGTTTGCTACTATTAAAATAAGTAAGTTTATATATCATAGGAAGACGTTTCAGAGGTTTGCTACTATTAAACTGAATAAGTTTATATATCATAGGAAGAAGTTTCAGAGGTTTACTACTATTAAACTGAATACTTTAGTAGTTTTCAGCATATAAAGCAAAATTTTTCTGCATTGAACTGAAAAATTTCATTTTAAAACATTTTTTTGACAGAAATTATGTATCCAGGTGCAGTATTAGTTCATTCAATTTGTGTGCAATTTTTGTTCACTCAACTTGTATGCAATGTTTATTCATTCAACTTGTGTGCAATATTTATTCATTTAACTTGACTGACAAATTTGTGGATCATATGTTATATGGATCATATGATCATATGTTATATCATAAGTTATATGGATTTATTTTTTTCAATGATTTTTTTTTAAAACAGATTTAAAACTTATTTTTTTTAAATTGACATTAAAAAAGTAATAACCTCAGATGGTTTGTTAAAAAAGCATTTTCAAAAAAATTTTACACTGCATTTATTTTATGTCATGGTTTCTTTTGTTAAAAATGTTTACAGTATATGAAAAAAAAAAAAGCTTTTCAACACTTTTTTACTAAATTAGCTCGATTCAGAAACTTATGTTAATGTATTTTGCATTAAATAAAAATTGAAAAAATGTATTGTTTTTTACATTTATAAAAATGCAACGACTAAAATGTTTTTGACACTTTTTTTGCTTAATTTTTAGACTTTTTTAATGCTTTTTTATGCAATCAACTTTTTAATGCTTCTTTATCACTTGTTGACACTTTTTTGATCTGTTGTATGTCTATTTACAGTGGTCCTCAACAAACTCAAAATTGATAAAAATTTGGGGTTGCAAAAAATGGAAACTGTTTGTGGATCCTATTAGAACTTTATTTATACATTACAAATCTGTTTAAATAAAATTCGAGCTGCTTGTCTGAGATTATTAATCAATTTTTACTTCAGTCATTAAATTAAAAAATATATTTTTAAATTAATTAAAAATTAAAGGCCAAAACTCTACAATTTTGTAAAAGTTATAATGTTGTTACCAATTAAAAATTACTACAGTTAGTTGCAATATTTAAAAAGTTATAATAATTCTACAATGAACAATAGAATCACACATCTACACAGTTTAAATATCAGCGATTCAAATCTCAGTGATTAGTGATCCGCTTGCTTAGTGTATTACAATTAAAAGAAGTAAAATATTGTTTTAATGAATATTTTTAATGTTAAATGTTTAAAAAAAACTGGATTTCAAACAGCAACAAAAAAGAAAAAGAAAAAAAATACATTTTAAATGTCTTGAACTAAATTTCACAACAGCTTTCATTAAATGCTCCAGATAAAACACACCAGTGATTGTATTAGTTTGATATCATGACCAATTCTTAAAAGTTTCTTTATGACTCTCTTGCTTGTTTAGAAACATCTCCTTTGTTTTGAAACATCTCCTTGTCCATAATCTGATTTTAGTTCATTAAGACATTGTTCAACGTCTTCAAAAGTTATTTGGATTTTGAGAGTCTCTGATAGAACTGTACCCTGGAACATTGTCTTTAAAACTTGCACTTATATAATTTTTGAAAAACTTTTTTTATTTCCAGACCTTTGGCAACATCATACATTACTTATAATAATGGTATTAAACATAGAAACAAAAGCAGGATAATTTTACCAAGGATATCAGCTCCAAGAAGCTTATCTGCATGTTGAAGTAGTTTCCATTTCCTTCAAATATTTCGCCCTAAACAGTGTATGATTTAACTTAATTTATGATGTTTTTCGGTAAAAAATACTTTGTAAGTTGTTTTAAAGTTGACTTAGTAATTTTTTTGAAATCAGTTTCAACTTTAATGCCCGTGACATGGCCTTTTCTCTGCCTAAAATTAGTAAAATTTCTTTTCAGAAAACATGATTGACAAATCCTCGTATCAAATGTAATTCCGGTAGAGAACAATTAATTATAACCAACATACAATTCGGTTTATAAAAATCTGGAAGATTCACTGTGCTCATGGTCATCTCTTCTTTTATTCCTCCATGCAGAATGAAATTTTTTTTTAATTTATATTAAATATGTTAATTATTAAATGGGTAAATATATAGATAACAAAAATTTATTTAAAATAAAATATTGTTTAATTGAACCTGCAGTAACAATTTCTCAGATCTATTTTTGCAAATCTGCACATTATTGTTCAAAGATTCAGAAAGTATATTGAAATTATAGTTTACATATTCTCTTCCTCTTATATCCTAATCCTTTAAGTGCTTTTAATATAGCTGTATAGGTAGGGAATTGTTGAAGTGGTTTTCTGCAAACCATTTAATACAGCAGTATAGATAGGGAATTGTTGAAGTGGTTGTCTGCAGACCATTTAATATAGGAGTATAGATATAGAATTGTTGAAGTGGTTGTCTGTAGACCATTTACTACCGAAATAAGTTTAAAACTTACTACAAAAACAAAAGGTCTAGTCTTATTAGGTTAAACAGTAGTTTTATGTTTTCTAAGATTGTTTAATTTGAAGTACTATACAAAGCATTATCTATCCATGAACTCCTGTTAAATTTCCTTTTCTGCTAGCTGCAAACATTCAGAATAAGTTCTAATTTTTTTATTTTATTTTAGCAATGTGCAGCTTCTTTGAGGGCTTAATATCTTCAGTTTCATCTTTGATCAATTCACGATTTAACTCTGGATGATAACCTTCTGGTGAAATTGTTGCACAATTTTTTAGAAAGACCTGACCTTGTTTGCTGTCATTAAAAGTAAACAGTTTTACTTCTGAGAAATTGTATTACAAGTTTCAGAATAAATTAAAGTATAAAAATGAAACATAAACAAAACAATGATACTTAAATCTCTATTTTTTTATTAGTCTCTCTAGTGTTCGTTACTGCATCCACAGTTTCTTGTAAATTTTTCCAACAAATATATTATTTTTTTCTTCTTATTAGATTCACCCTCTACATCAAAAATATCTTCTGTAATATGATATAAACTCTTCAAAAATTCAGATTTTTCTGATGTTTATTTCTCTGCAATATGCAGGAGTAGCCTTTTTACCTATAATAGGATCTAATTAAGTTACTAATTTCTTCATGACATTTGAAGATATTTCAATGAAGATAGTTCAAGCTTTCACTTAAAATTTGATTATTTTCGATTATCAGGTTTTAAAACAACTTGAGATTTGTATCTGGCTTTTTAAATAAAGTTCCAAGCAGATGTTTTGTTTTTTTTACTTGAGTCTTTGTGATTTTCTACCTTGAGTAATGAGTAATTAGCATACAAGTAAATCATTGTCCTCGGGGTTGATGACCTAAATGCCTTGCTAATATATATATATAGCAATTGGATTGCTAATCTCATCTGCTCTGTTATATTTCATCAATGGCTTCATATTTTGGCAATTTTTTATTTTTAATATTTTTGTCATGCTCATTCAGCATTATTTGGTCGGTACCACATATGCTGATATAATATTTGCTGCCTACTTTATCAAAATGTGAATTTATGTGCATTTTTATTTGCTAATATATTTTATTATTATTATATTTGTTGCCTACTTTGTCAAAATGTGAATTTATGCGTGCTTATATTTGTTTATTTATTTTCATTATTTATTGTTATAGCAAACTGCTGTGACTTAATTTCAACAAATTTTTTTCCATGTAGTGCACAAATTTTTAATCCATTCATGATTCATATCTATTATTGATTTTAATCTATTCATGGTTCTTCATAATTTGCAGATTTGTTTTTGGCCTTCAATAGTATAAAAGTGTTAAAAAAATTTTTTATAGTTTACCAAAAAATATGATCAAAAGATAAGAGTTATTTGTTGCAAAGGAGTTCTGCTCCATTGACAGAGGGTTTGGGATAGGGTAGCAATCTTTTATTTCGTTATTCTTTATTTTTTTCTTTTTTTATTCTGTCAAAGCTGTATGCTACAAAACTAAATAAAACGAGTAATTAAAAGTATATATATATATATATATATATATATATATATATATATATATATATATATATATATATATATACATATATATATATATATATATATATATATATATATATATATATATATATATATAATATATATATATATATATATATATATATATATATATATATATATATATGTATGTATGTATGTATGTTTGTATGTATGTATGTATGTTTGTATGTACATATATTGTAGTTTTTTCTTGTAATTAACAAATCAATAAACAGCAATAATCTTTTCTTCTAACTAAAAAACTCTTTTTACAAATTTTTTCCTCCATATATATACCCTATGCTTTTCCTAAAATATCCTTCCAAACACCGTCATAAATCACCGCAAACACATATTTACAATTATTATTGGTAAAAACTATTAAAGCTATTAAATCCCTAACGTCATTAAATGTTCTAGAACTTTCCGGAATTACACTCCTCCTTGATCCTTACGGATCATCCAAATAGCAATCAAAGTATTTCGAAGGCATGCTTCGTTCCCGACCAATCCGTCGCAAAAGCATGTCGATTTCTTGGGGTCTAGCTTCAGCTTCGACATTTTCCTCGTTTGTCTCTAATACATCTTTAACTTGCTCTCTTTGATTTTTAGCGTTCTCTTGACCAGTTTCAGTATTCATCTCTATTTCCACATCAGGGATAATGCAGGACTGAGTATCAACCACACTTTTCCCTCATCACCACACACAGCCCAATTACCACAAGCAGGCTCGCAACGTTCCACCTCAGCAAATATTTCTTTAAGCACCCACTTAATGTTCTCATCACAAATTTCATCGTCCCAACCCTTCGTCAGACCAACAGCTTTCCTCTTTAAGAGACTACAAATCACTCGCAGCTAACCACACACGGGTAAATGTCCTACCAACTGTCCACAGATTGAAAACACAACTCTCCTGGTTAACTTTTGCGAGATAGCATCAACTCGATTCCCTCTGGACCACATCAGTTTGTTACCAACCTTGCGCACACATAATCCTAACACACGAACTCCATTATCACCAATCTGCTCACCTTCTTTACTTTTTAAACCATATTTTAAAAAGTGCCTTTTGACATAATCAAGACTCATCACACTTTCGTCTATTAAAATGTCGTCTACATAAGCGGACGTTCCACTCTTCACTAATTCGTTTTGATCAATGACGGCACTCACAACAGATTTCATGATCATTGGCGCAACATTCAATCCGAAACCAAGTCGTGTTAAACAATACCTTTTATTTCGAAACACCACTGTTTAGAAGGGCCAAAGAGATTTATCAGTTTTTAGTTGAAGATAAGTCTTGCGTAAATCAATAATTGCTGGTTTATTATGCATTCTTCTCCATTCTCTAAGCTTTTCAACACACACATCTGCATCTCTCGTGTATGTCTCAATGAAATTGTTAGCTTCTCTCCAGTCCAGAACAGGTCAGATTTTGTTGTCTTTGTTTCTCTGAATGACAGCCATTAAAGGAATTTGCCCTTTGGGCGGCCCCAATTCATTTTCGTCATACTCTAACAGCCACTTCCGATCAATCCAATCATGTAGTTCGTTTTCATAGTCTGCTCTAGCGTATTATGGAATTCCGTACTGTGCCACTTTATTATGCAATCGGTTGGGGCTTTCTCCATCTCTCCATTTCCGCTTGACTCTCCATTCAACACCATTAAAAACTGCTTCATGATCTTTCTTTTTTATTTCGATTTTCTTGACTTTGTCCTTGTTTAAAGCCGATGCTCCACAGTAACTTAATCCGAACTTCGCTTTTCCCAAAGGAGAAATGGACACTCCTCCTAGTAATTTAATGGAACTCATTCCGAGCATCATATCAACTCCAAAAAGTTGGAAATCCACTAAAATAACTTCATCACATGCTTTAATGCCATCAACCTCAAGAATCACGACCGCTGACCCAGTGCACTGATGAACCTTTCCTTCAAACGTTACTACCTTTTGAGAGTTTGAGTACCTATATTGACTTTTAGGCAGGAAATTTTTATTCAAAATTGTCTTCGAACACCCTGTGTCTACTAAAGCTGTCGCAACCATACCTTTAACTTTCAAACGAATAACATATAATGTGCTCATTCCACCGTTGTTCAGGAGCGAGGTAGCTCAGATTCCTTGTTCCTGCAATCGTTTCCCTGCAGCTTCCAGCACTTCGATGCAATGTGTCCTTCCTCACCACATTTAAAACATCTAACAGTCTTCGGTGACAAGTTCTTCGCAAGCAAACAATTCTTTGATTCAAACCTTTGCAGTTGTAACACACTAACGCGGTTTTTGTAGCATGGCGTCTAGATACAGCGCCAACAGCATCACTGTCAATCACATTTGCACAGTTCAAAGCAGCTCTCACTCTCGGTAACATTATATCAATCGGGTCCATTACGGCTCGAAATCTTGATGATAAGACTTCTGGCAAACCCACAACAAACGCCAAACGCACAGACTCCTCTGGTAATTTAGCAAGATAGGCTAATCGTCTTACATCAGCCAAAAACACGTCGGCTTTTTCTCCGTCACATAATTTTCGTTTTGTAAACAGTTCATATGCAGTATAGGCATCTACAGAAAACGCCGCTAATAACACACGCTCGACTTCCAGTACATCTTTTTTATCTTCCGCGGTTATATATATATACATATATATATATATATATATATATATATATATATATATATATATATATATATATATATATATATATATATATATATATATATACATATATATATATATATATATATACATATATATATATATATATATATATATATATATATATATACATATATATATATATATATATATATATATATATAAATATATATATATATATATATATATATATATGTATACAATATATACTATATGTATATTATATATATACATACATATATATATATATATTTATATATATGTATATATATATATATGTATGTATGTATGTATGTATGTATGTATTTAAAAATAATATATTTTATATAATATATTTAAAAAGTTTATACGCAGCCTACTTTATCAAATTCAGCATATATACAAATAATTTAAAAATGTATTCTACAAAATAGAGTGCTCCATGTTCTTAAAAGAACGGAGTAATAACAAATTAGTAGCAAATCACTTAACAAAAGACTCATCAGAAAAAAGAAAATTTTTTGGTTTCCAACACTATTTATTTGCGACACTATTCTTTTTTTTTTTTTTTTTTGCAATGTTAGACTGTTTTAATATGAGGAATGGTCTTGCAAAACCTGATAATTCACTTTTTCAAAAAATCTGACTTGCGCACACCACTGGATAGCTCTTGTAATTTTGCATTAGGAAAATAATTCAGGACATGCAGAATCCAATATTTCCATCACAAATTAATATGCATACAATAGTGTTTCAATTACAACTGCATAACAAACAGATTTTCTGAAAACAGTTTTTGCCAATTATCTCGAAATGACAAAAAAGTGAATTATCAGGTTTTGCAAGTCCACTCCTCATATATTCGAAACAATTTCAAAGTTCATTTTCGACACTATTCCTGTCACCCGTAAATAGATATTGTATTGTGAATTTTATTTTATTTAGTGTACTAAGGAAAACATTTCAAAATACAATAATATGGTTAAAAAGAGCAAGAAAGTTATGTGAGTGTTTTTTTTTACTTTTGCCACAACATGGTTATAAATATATAAGTTTTTTTTTGTAAATCTTTAGCATGAAAAAATGGAAACATGTGTATTTTATATATATATATATATATATATATATATATATATATATATATATATATATATATATATATATATATAATATATATATATATATATATATATAATCTTTTTATAGAAGCAGAAACGTTTATGCACCTGCTGAAGCTACGATTAAAGAGGGAAAATTTTCATGCAGTTAAAATGAGTTTATAAGTGTCGATTTAGAAATTATTGAAAGGAGTTTGCAAAAAGTGGAGTTAAATGGTTTGCCTTAATACGCGTTCGTATGTCTAATGTAGCCTGATTTGTAAACAATAATTTTTTGAAAATATCAATTTTTGTTTACTTTTCATTCAAATTTAATATTTATATTGAGTTATCGCAGTTAATGTTTTAAATAGTAATAATACATAACTATTATACAGTACTGGGCGAATTAATTGCATCAAATCAAAAACTTTATTCTTTTGAAGCGCTGTGCATTATTATAAATGCGCATTATTTCTAATACGCTTTTATTGAGTTATTTAGTACACAGCAAAATCCGTGATTCTTGTTTTAAGCAAAAAAAGTCTTAAAACTAGAAAAAAAAGTCTTTTTTTTTTTCTTTTTTTAAGACTTTTTTTGCCGCCATGTAAGAACTTTTTTTTTTAATTTAAGAATGTTTATTCTTAAAATAAGAACTTTTTTTTCTTGTTTTAAGAAATTTTTTTTCTTAAATATTTTTTTTTCTTGTTTCAAGAATTTTTATTCATAAAACAAGAATTTTTTTTTGTTTCAAGAATTTTTATTCTTAAAACAAGATTTTTTTTTCTTGTTTCAAGTATTTATATTCTTAAAATAAGAACTTTTTTTCTTGAAACGGCAATACTCCTCCCACAGGCTACTCATCTGACTCAAACGAGTTTCTGTTGAGTTTTTATTTTTAAATAAAATAGAATTTAGGTGTAAAATATAATGTAAATTGTGTATGCCGTCATGACATGGGCGTCATAATCCATGTCCATTACATAATCACCTTAAAGGTGTGCTTGACTTTTATTTGCAATCATATCTTGATTTTATTCTAATAGGAGACTTTAATATACAACCTTCAGGAAAAAAAATGAAGGAGTTCCTTCAACTTTATCAATGTAGTAATTTAATTAAACAACCGACTTGTTTTAAATCGGTCAATAACCCTTCCTGTATAGACCTTATCCTTACTAACAGAAAGCTGAGCTTCCAACATTCAAATACCTTTGGTACGGGTGTGGGTGATCATCACCATTTAATATACACCATGCTAAGATCCACTTTTTGTAAGTTACCACCTAAAAAACTCATATATAGATCGTTCAAAAATTTCTCAAGTGAGATTTTTGCAAAAATACTCCGTTTCAACTTAAAATCTTGTTATGATATTAGTACTTTTAATGAGATATTCAGCAATTTGCTTAATATTCATGCCCCTCTTAAATCAAAAATCCTAAGAGGTAGCAATAAACCCTTTATAACTAAAGACTTACAAAAAGCAATTATGTTCCGCTCTTCATTATATAAAAAATTTTTAGTTGATAAATCAGATTTTTCAGCTCTAATATACAAAAAACAAAGGAATTTGGTGGTTAAGCTTAACCGAAAAAATAAGAAGTACTTTGAGCAAATCAATACACTTTCGACTTTAAATACATCTCTCTGGAAGCTAACTAAGCCTTTTTTTTCGGACAAATCTACAAATTCTAACGAGCGTATCACTTTGACTGAAAATGGCAACATTATCTCAGACAGTTCTTTGTTGACTAATATTTTTAATAAATATTTCATAAATGTTGCATTGCCATCAAGTATGGCCGACCATATTAATTGGTCTTTTTCAACTTGCACTTCAGACCCAGTTGAGTCAGCTATAAAAAAGTATGTTGACCATCCTAGTATAAGAAACATTAAAAATAAATTTAAAATGAATACACATAATTTCAAGTTTCATTGTATTACTCCTGATGACATTCCAAAAATTATAGGGTCTATGAATGAGAAAAAAAAAGCAAGTGGTGAAATACCAACTTTTATGTTAAAATCTTACTTAATATACTTTAGGGATAGTCTTACAGATTGTATCAATAATAGCATCTTAGATGGAACATTCCCGTCATTTCTAAAAATGGCGGATGTTTTACCGTGTCTTAAAAAAAATGACCCAACAGATAAGGCTAACTATCGCCCTATAAGTATCCTACCCGCTCTCTCCAAAGTTTTTGAAATGATCATTTATGAACAGATTTTGTTATTTATGGAGCCAAAATTTGACAAACTTTTGTGTGGTTTTCGTAGAGGTTATAGTACTCAGCATACACTTATTTTTTTACTTAATAAGTGGCATGAATGCATTAACAATGGAGGTATTGTTGGAACATTATTAATGGATCTATCTAAAGCGTATGATTTCATTCCGCATAACCTACATATTGCTAAATTAGAGGCGTATGGTTTCTCTAAAGAAAGTCTTAAATTTATTATATCGTATATTAGTGGTCGTAAACAAAGGGTAAGGATAGGACCTTCTGTTTCTAATTGGGTTGATATTTTGTCCGGAATGCCTCAAGGTTCCATTCTTGGCCCCATCCTCTTTAATATCTTTATAAATGATATATTCTTCTTTATTAAAGATACTGAATTGTGCAACTTTGCAGATGATAATACGCTGTATGCCTGTGATTACAGCTAAGAAAAGGTTATTTTTCGATTGCAAAAAGAAGCAATTAATACCATTGCCTGTTTTAAGTTTAACTCGATGGTTGCCAACCCTGATAAATTCCAATTACTTTTAGTTGGTTTAAAAAACACAAAAAATCAATACCTAAAAATAGGTAATATAACTGTTTTTGCCTCTGATAGGGTGAAACTACTTGGTGTTACAATTGATAAGAATCTAATTTTGGAGAACACATTAAATACTTATGCAGTAAAGCTAATGATAAATGTTTTGCTCTTTCACGCATAAGAAGTTTTTTATCCCGTAATAAAGCTACATTGTTGTTTAACGCCTTCATAATGTCAAATTTTTCTTATTGTCCCCTAATATGGATGTTTTGTTCTAAATACTATGACAACCTTATAAATAAAATTCATAAAAAAGCTCTTTGTATTGTCCATAAAAGGTTTGACTTATCTCTTGATGAATTGTTAGGTTTTGATAATAGTCCGAGGATCCACTTAAGAAATTTGCGCTTTCTTATGATCAAGTTTTTAAATCAATTAATTGTCTAAATCCACAATTTATGAAGGATTTATTCAATACAAAAAACCTTCCTTTTAAACTTCGTTGTAGTAAAAAAATGATTCTACCTTCAAATGGCTCCAAATATAAGGATACATGTTGTACTATATTTAGAGCCATCTCGTTATGGAACATTCTAGATAACAAGACCATGTCCTCTAAAAGTTCTGAGGTGTTCAAAAAACATATTAAAAATTGGTATGCAAAAAATTGTTATTGTAAAATCTGTTGTTTTTAATTACTATTTTTATTTATCTTGACATTATAATACAATATTTACTCATTTTTCTGTAATGAAACGGTTGTAATTTGAATATTTTTAATGTTATTTGTAACTTATATTATAATTTTATAAATTGTAGTTTTTTTTTTTGTTTTTTTTTTGTTTTTTGTTTTTTTTGATTTATTTATTATTTATTGTTTTTAAAGATTCATGTGAGTGTGTATTGTCGATAATTGTTAAATGTGTTGATTTTAATTAGTTTATTCTTGTTAAAACTATTGTAACCATCAACAAAAAATAAAGTTTTTAAATTAAATTAGTGTATTCCAATAAGTCCAATCACGGCGTCATAAAATGAAATACTTCGTAAAATAATTTTTTCGCCATGCATAACGATTGCCTCGTCTTTATCATCTGTTATGATAAAGATTTATTTTATCTAAAAATAAATTTAACAAACTCAAATCTAAAATTTAACATTACCATCTTTTCATATGTTAAAATTTTAGAAATCCTTACTTTGATATATATATATATATATATATATATATATATATATATATATATATATATATATATATATATATATATATATATATATATATATATATATATATATATTAATACAAACAAGGTACAAACAACAAGGCATACTAAAAACAAGGAGGCGAATCCATTAATAATGAGTATAATAAATTATTTACCATATATCGATTCTTTCTCCAAAAAAAGGGTTTAAAAAGTATTAAGAAATCAAAAAAATAACAATAGCCATCAAAACCTAACCATATATATGGTTAGGTTTTGATGGCTATTGTTATTTTATATATGTTAAAAGAAATATATATATAAACAGAAATATATATATATATAAACAGAAAGCTCTTTTGATCTTGATTACATTTTTATACACCTAATTTTAAAATACATTTTTACAGCAAAATTTAATTTAAGCAACAACTAAAAATAGTCAAGTTTTACATAAGCATGTAACATGCTTATGTAAAACATCTTGTATCATGCTTATGTAAAACATGCTTATGTATAACATGCCATGTTATTAAGTTAAAAAAAAAAATATGTACAGTCCACATTTTGGATTGTTCATTCTCTTTAGCCTTAATTTTATTTATTTATTAATAAAAAAAAGACATTTATTTATTGAGTCAGATCAATAATATGGTTGCAACATAAATTTTTACAAAGATAAACTTAAAAAAACAGTTGCCATATAAAAAAAGATTATGTAGCTAAGAACCGCAGCCATTTTAAAATCTCTGATATTTCTAAAAACTTCTGGCATATGTGCACCATAACGCATCCACCGTGCCTAATTAAAGGTTTTTGAGATTTTTGGGCCCTAAAAGGTTGGAGGGGGCAGATCTTTAGCCACACACTGTCCTACAATAATTCATTAATACGTCGCTTGGCAGTACATTCATTTTTGCTTTATTTATTTATTATAAAAAAGTGCACAGCTTTGAAGCTCTTCAAACCAAATTGCACTTACGCATGTTTGCACTTATGCTTGCACTTAACACTTATATTATTTTGCAACTTCTTCGCCCTTACAAAAGTTTCACATTTATACTAGATTAGATTTATGCAGATTCACAGATATGAAAATCGCACTTATTAAATGTGAACTCTATAGAATTCTTGTAGTATATGACTCCTTCTGGTTGGTATTTTAGTCTTAATGGCAATCAAATGGATTAGACTATTTGATTACATAAAATCATGAACGCAGAGTCTATCAGATAGTGGAGGAGGGGGAACTGGAGGGGAGTTTTAGTGGCTTTAGTTTCACTGAATTTAGGGGTCCCATTCAAAATTAAATGATTTTTTTAAGTATGCCTGTAAAAAGGAAGGGCCTTTGATATATATATATATATATATATATATATATATATATATATATATATATATATATATAGGGCCGGCGCGAGTAGGTGTCACGTGGAGGGGGGGGGGGTTCCATAACAGCTTTTGCTGACTGAAAATGAAAATAAATAAATAAATAATGTCCTTGTTTTTTAATTTTTTGTTTTATTTTAAATAATGTCCTTGCCGATTGCCTTATCGACACTTGCCGACTGACTGTCTAAATTTACCGACAAACTTGTCTAAAAGGTCTGCATTTGCTGACTGACTTGTCAAAAATGGTTAAATTCGCCGACTAAATGAGTGAATAAATCATTGATAGAGAGGTGTCACACTTCTTCCCCCCTCCCCCACCCCAATTACGCAGGACTTATTATTATTCCTAATTTTATAATACCATTATGATATTATAAAATTAGGAATAATGTTTTTTATTGAAATATCCTTAAATAAGAATGAAGTTCTTAAAATAAGAATGAATTCCTAAAATAAGAATCAAGTTCTTAAAATAAGAATCAAGTTCTTAAAATAAGAATCAAGTTCTTAAAACAAGAATCAAGTTCTTAAAACAAGAATCAAGTTCTTAAAACAAGAATCAAGTTCTTAAAACAAGAATCAAGTTTTTAAAATAAGAATCAAGTTCTTAAAACAAGAATCAAGTTTTTAAAACAAGAATCAAGTTCTTAAAATAAGAATCAAGTTCTTAAAACAAGAATCAAGTTCTTAAAATAAGAACAAAAGTTCTTAAAGTAAGAACAAAAATTCTAGACCTAGAATCTTGGATTTTGCTGTGTAAATATCCTAATTTACGAAAATGCATTTACGAAATTTACGACAAACTTGTGGGCTGTTATTATGGAAACCAAAAGAGTGCAATTGAAGACCTCGGAATGTAATCCTCCGCTGTTGAGAAAAACTTTTTATGTTTTTTTTCGGTTGTTTGAATCCATGCAACAACTCTTCTTAAAATACTTTCCTTTAAATTGACTGTCAAAAAAAGGCGCTTTTGTAAAAACAGCAATAGTCACCTCGGTTTTTGTTTTAAAACAACGATGTCTATTAGTTTGCGTTTTTACTACTGCACAGCGCTATTATTTCTTGTTGTTTAATATTGGTGTTTCTTTGGTCGTTAGTAAAGGCAATGCTTTGACGAGACAACAGTTTTTGCATAAAAAGAAGTATTAGTGCGATTTGTATCTGCCACTTCCAATCCTTTTTTAGTCATTTAAGACACCTCCTTTCTGCACCAGACATTTTCCACTTTAAAGACATATCACTGAAGCCAATCAACAAAAATATTGTTATGTAACCTTACTACAACAATGATACCCCTTTTTTTAATTTAGTTTAAACTTAGAAATGCATAAATAACATTCAAACTGTTTAAAACAATGCGAGTACAAACTTTTTTAGAAAAAGTCCGCTATCGCTCTTAAAAGCGACTCAAAATAAACTACAAAACCAAGCAATATAAAGGGAAAATATAAATTATTTTAAAAAAAAAATCATCTTTCTCATTGTTGTGAAATGTTTTTTAAAAAATCGCCGTCAGTCGGTTATTATTAGTTTAAACAATCAAAATATTTCCTTATAATATCTTGTCTGTAAGATAAACGATTAGATTGTGGAAAATAATTAGATAACGGAAAAACACCAAAAATCTTGCTGTGACCTACAAGCAATTACTTAAAAAAAAATTTTTTGTAATTGACACTAAAAAATAATATCCATGTTTATAAACATATCAACATTAACAATTCGTACTATTTTTTTGTAGCTGAGAATTTAAAACTTTTTTTTATTTCTTTAGCTTTAACAATTTTCTTGACTAAGACTTCGAACAGTGAGCAACTTTTTATTAATCTCAAAAATTAAAAAAATTGGCAAGAATAATGCCGTAACGCTTTAAAGCAAAGTACAATAATAAAGCTAATTTATTTAACTTTATTATTGATTTTTTTAAATCGAGTTTTTATAGTAAAACAATAACTCACTTTTAAAAAAAATGTTAAGACGACGTCGAGATGGCGGCGTAGCTATCTACATTATTGACGTATTTAATTCTCATGAATTTAATTAGTTTTATACAAAATCTTCTCGAACAAGTTTGGGTATCTGTAAAAGTTTGCGATAAGTTAAAACCCGGACTGTCGTACAACAACAACAACAACAACAACAACAACAACAAGCTATTTATTTTCCAATTATAATCATTATTGCAATAGTAATAAAAATACTAATAATAATAACAACAATTATAATAATAATTATAAAAATGTAATAAGATAACAAAATAATTAAGAGTAATACAAATTTATAATTATAACGAATGACAACAATAACAATAAATAAAAAAATTAAATAGCAATAAATATTATAATAATGGTTATAAGTATAATATTATTTTATAATAAGCTAATGATTTATATGGATGGTGTCACTCATACAGAAGTCTGATCAAAGGAGTGGCACCAATTTCTAAATATAATATGACCAATAATAAGCATATAGACATATAACAAACATTAAAAAAATAAACATGTAAAAATCATAATTTGCAGGTAATAATAATAAAAGACAAAGTCATCCACAAATAGTATAAACTAATTTCAAGTGAACACCCGACAACAATAACTTCAATGCATACATATGATAATAACAACTACAATACATTCATAATGGCAATATTAAATAAATTGCTAATAGTAAGAATAATAATAAAAAAGTAATTATAATAATAAAATTTAATCAATATTACCCTGCATACAACAATCGTTTATACATACACAGTTACAGTTACAAACATTAACAAACTGACAAACGTAACAACGATGACATTTAAACGACTATTGTTAAAAAACGATAAAGATTTAGTAAACGTAATAATCATAATTGTTATAATATAATAACGAAAATATATTGAAAATATAATAAAGAAATAAATAAAATATAAATAGAAAAAAAACACTGTAAAAGACAAAATAAAAAACTTACAACAAACTTAAAAACATTACAAGGAAAATATAATAATAATAATTATAATTATATTTAAAATTAATATAATTATAATTAAAATTAATGTTAACAAAAGTTAAAACATTCATTAGTGTAAATAAAGGAAACTAACAAAAATTGAATATAAAAAAAAACATACACACATGCATACATATATACATACACACATATACATATGCATATAGAAGTACACACGCACACATACATATTCACATACACACGCACATACAAATATATACTGTGTATGTAACATACACAGTTTAAAAAATTTCAATACTGTATAAACAAGTTTAATAAATTAACGTTTCCTTTAGCTCTTTTTCTCACTCGAATTTTTACTTTATTCAATCTATAGTTTTTTTCTTCACTTACGTTCTTTTTTGCGTTACTTTAACTTTTCAATTTCTTACTTTCTTTGTTGATGTTGCTTTTCGATTTATTTAAAGTTTTTAAAATTTTTCTTAATTCTTTTTCTTTTCTCTGCGTTCTTTACTTCAATTTTTTTTCAGGATTTTTCTGCGTTTTATTTATTTAGTATTTTTGCCTTTTTTTCCCAAAAATTTCATTGAAACTCCCAAAACTTTCATTGAAACTGATACGGGTATGATACGGGTTCAAATCCTGCCATCGCCAACTCAGCGCTTGAGTAGTACTTCTGTACGCAAAAATGTTGGTCAATAATGACGCTACTTTGGATTAGTATTAATGACTATTTGTGGCTGTTTCTATGCTAAGCCAACAATATCTTCGGATATAATTTTGTATAGAAAAATATAGCATGAAAATTCAAATTAATAAAATAAATAAATATATACTTATCGGGTGTATATACAAACCGAATGATGCTAATTTATTTAGCTCATAGCTAGGAAGCCCTACGATGACTCCTTGATATTTTATATTAATTTTCCGAATATAAAGTGTTCTAATAATGGTATAAATCCTTTCAACCTAAAAAAACTCTACCAAGTATGGTTTAGGGAATATTCACCAAAACAGCCTCTTTACATAACATATCATATTTTCTAACTTTAGACATCCAATTATTCCTCAAATATGTTTTAAATAAAAAATTTAATTTTATTCAAAAAAAAGACCTTTCTTTTTTTTTGTGGAAAAAACTAGACATTTTTTAAAAATTGACGATTGTGCCCCTCCAATTCGAAACCCGTGTCGTCGGCCCTGACAACAAAGGTGATTACAATTCAATATCAAAATTTATTTCATCAATCAACTGAGATCTATTATTTCTAATAAAACTTACTAAAAACAAGAATTAAATGTTCAATTTATTAATTTCTAACATTTGTATTGTTTGCGAATATTTTATCCCCTAGATTAACAAAATAAAAAATAAGTATGACTCTTGGTGACGGATCCAGGAATTTTTTTCTGGGAGGGGGGCGGGATATTTAAAACATCCCATCGTAGCGCACCCCCCATACCCCTCTGGATCCGTCACTGTTTTTGGGTTACTCAGTATGTTTAAAACCTAATCTGAGTAAACAAATCTGATTGTTGATCAAATGCTCAACTAAATGAAAGAATAATAATTCTAAAATAAACTGCAGTCGTCTTAATCGTTCTGTTAAAGCTGAAATATTTAAAGCAAAATGAGCATAGAGAAAAAAAAAGTTAAAGTCTCAGAACAAACCAAAACTTATCTACATATATCTTAACGAATAACTAAAAATTAAAGATAGAGTTTGTTCTCTCAAAGATACATTAGGGAGAATTATTGAAGCTCTTCCTAAGTTTTTTTTTTTTTTTTTTTTGCTGTTTAACAATAAATAATCATCATATATATACAAGAAAAAAATAAAAATATGTCCGTAGATACAAAGAAGACAGTAAAATCTTGTCAACAAGCACCGTTTTTATATATACAATAAAAAATAAAAACTGTTCTTTTTTACAATGATCTTTATAAAATAAAGAGTTAAACAGACAGGGGCTCAAAGAAGATGAAAATGACAATACGTCATCGCAATCTTCTAGTTGTTGATCTTCTAAGCTCTCGGTTCAAACCTATGTTTACTCTTGAAAACTCTGTATATTTTCCATCGTTAAATAAATTAAGTTTATTTATGTAATCGATCTCGGTTTCGCCAAAGCATTAGATTTTGTACCTCACAACAGACTTATGATAAAATTGAGATCGCTTAAAATAAACGGTAAATAAAATAAAATGATTTAAACAAATGCTCTCCTAAAGGACGTTGTTTGGGAGTAGTTTTTTCATCTAACGTTGAGTGAAGCACACATTTCAAACAGTTGTCCTAAGCCCATACAAATTCGTGCTATGCTAAAAAAAGAAATTCACTTTCATTTATGAAAACATTGCTATCAAGTTGTATAAATTGTTTATAAGACCTCACCTTAAATATGCGGTGTCTATTTGGGCTCCTATTTAAAAAGTGAAATAGCCTTGATAAATGGAAAGCAACAAAATGGGCTTCCAGCTTGAGACATCTTCAGTATTGCAAAAGACTAAAAAAATTAAATTAATCATCATTTGAGATTCGACGTCTACGATGTGATCCAAAATAGTTAATAATATGCATCTACAAATTACTACAATCTGCAAATTACACATTTTAAACTATGACAAATCAAAATGTATTAATAGACAAAGATAAAATTTTGCTGAAGTTATAGCTAAAAAAAATAGCTTTCCTGGATCTTGGAAAAGATTTAAAATACTTAAAAAAAAAACAGTTTACTGACAACAATCTACGACAAACTGTTTGATTCCTATATGGTTTTATAAAACTATTAAATATTAATAGTTTTATTAAATTTATAAAAATTTATAAAATTTATAAAACCATTTATAAAAAATCCTCAAAATGCTTTATAATAATTTGCCTTGTGACAGCGATATGCTAGAAGCTGATGAAAAAAATAGAGAGAGATTAACTGGCACAGATTAAGTTCATATATAAGTAATACAGTATTTTAACCATAATACTTTTGTTAATTTTTCTGGTTATACTTTTTGTACTTTATGCCTTGCTTTTTATTATTTTTATTATTGTTATTATATATATATATATAAATATATACAGTGCGGGATGGTTTTCGGTATATTAAAAATACCAATTTGCCTAATCATTGTTATTTATAGAGATTTATAAAAAGGTGACGGGTTGCATCCCGCATCACTTCAAGCACTGTATATATATATATATATATATATATATATATATATATATATATATATATATATATATATATATATATATATATATATATATATATATATATATATATATATATATATATATATATATATATTTATATATATATGATAATCTTCTTCAAATACACATCTTTTTTTTGGGTTTCATAAAGTAACTAAAAAAAAAAACATTTTTATGAAAAAAAAAAAAATTTTATCTATGTTTTTATTGTTTTTCTTTCTCCTTTTATAATAAATTTTCTCCATATTTTGAAGCAAAAACTGCTAATGTTTTTGCTTTAAAATATGGAGAAAATTTATTATTCCAAATCCTTCAAATAAACATAAAATTTCACATAATCAATATTCAATTATTTAATACTGGTATCTATTCACTTGGGTCTGTGATTTGACATTTTAAAAATAAAAATATAATAAAACAATAAATAATGTTTACATGTTCTTCTTAACATTATTCCACATGTCAAAAAATTAACAAGAACATGTAAAAGAGGGATAATAAAAATTTGGTATTAATATTACTTTTGGTGTTAATATTACTTATTATAAATAAGCGTTAAGCAACTTTTTTCGATCAAATAATATATTAGCACTATATTTCGTTCATTAATAAATGGAAAAAATTTCAACCTTATCAACAGATGGAACAGTCAATTAATAAGTAAGCGCTCAGCAACTTTTTCCGTCTTAAAAAAAAAATAACTAAGCACATTTTTTTAATTATAATAAAAAATTTACTGATGAGTGTTAATATTATTAAAAAGAAATTTTATCCAAATAGTTAAGTAGCATTTATTGTATGAGAGAAAATACGGTTTTCTTTCAAAAGATGAAACGAGATGCTTGATCGTCAAAAATTGAACCTTGTGTTTCAGACGGAGGCTTGTTCCGGGTATTACGCAATCAGATTCAAAGATGTGTGCTATGTAAAGAATTTTGCGATGATATCTA
Organism: Hydra vulgaris; assembly: GCF_038396675.1. Classification (NCBI taxonomy): domain Eukaryota; kingdom Metazoa; phylum Cnidaria; class Hydrozoa; order Anthoathecata; family Hydridae; genus Hydra; species Hydra vulgaris. The sequence goes on along the minus strand of NC_088934.1, from coordinate 43,303,261 downwards.
CTCGTTGGCTGCACTTTCGCATCCTACAACGGCTAAACATATATTACTATTTGTTACCTATTAATAATAAATAAAATATACAAATACTTAATTGTGTTTAAAACCTTTATCTATATAAAAATAATAAAAACCTGGAAGTTATTGCGGATTTTGATATGAAAAAGACAGATTTAAATTGGTTTTTCGTCGATGATAAAACGATTTCGAAATATCAGGGTAATGAATAAAATGTTTAAGCGCATTTAGTTTAATTAAATCCAAATTTTTATTATTATAATCCAACCATATTACAAGTATTGCTCCTTTAAAATATCAGCGTTATATTTTTTCTATAATTTTTGGAAAAAGCGCAAAAATACTCTTAAAAAAAGCAAAACAAAAGTGCAAATTTAAAAAAAAATTTATATAATGTTTCATAAACATAGTTATTATCTGATTTAATTGCATTTAAAAATAAAAAATACAAAAAGATAATTCAGGTTGATACAATATCAAAATTACTCTTACGTAATACCAAAAAAAAAATAAAGTTAAAATAGTGTGATGAACAATGTAATTTTTTATATTTGATTTAAATAAAGACAAAGCGGACGAATAATCAATATAATGAGAAAGAGAATTCCATATCCTTATGATTTATTCACAATAGAAAAATCTTCGTGTATCATTTTTACATTTGATAGGTGAATTAAGTTTTTGGACATGACATCTTGTAGGATAGTAAGAAGGAGATCGACAAGCTTGTGTATAATTTTATAGGTCATTACAAGCTCAAATTTTATTCTACGGCAATCAAGAGATTCTAGACTGAAGATTTTGAGTCTTGAAGAGTAACCTTAATGAAAAAGTTTTTTCTTTAATAACAGTACAATTTACTATTCCATTCCAGATAAGTTGAAATCACCTACAAATTTGGCAAAGTGAATTTAACTAGCAAGTTTAGCCACTTTAAGCATTTAACTGATAATTATTGTTTAGTGTGCCGCAAGCCCAATATGGTGTTTTTACTGTGTTTTACATATATAAATTAAGCAACATCATAAAACGCGTTTTGAAACGTTTTTAACAGAACAAGCAGAAAGCTCAAATTTTTTGTTATGGTTTATAGAAGGACCTTGAATATGTTACCTTAATTGTGTTAAACATACTTTAAGCCTAAAATATGTTACGGTATGTTTTGCTTGTAATTTTTTTGCTTGCAATTTTTTTACTTATGTAATTTTTTTTTGCTAGTAATTTTGTTTGCTTGTAATTTTTTATTGAATTTAACAAAAGGTTAACAACAAATAAGAATTTATTTTTTTTAATTTAATAATGTTACAGTAATTTGATTTTTTATGCTTGTAATTTTTTAGTTTTGTAATTTACTAATATACAAAGTGTTGACAACAAATAAAAAATGAGTATTCTTTAAATTTTTTTTAGCTTTGAAAATAATCACAATAGAGCTGACTAATATGTGCTCTTTTTAACACATTTTTTATTACAGAATCTATAACTTGTGATATGTGTACAATTTCGGCTCAGAAATTTTATTATAACTAATCTAAAGATGGTAGCTTGTTATCTTGTTGCTAGCTTGTTATTGCACACTTTAAATTTAGTTAAAGCACAAAAAAAGTTCAAAGCTATAACATAAATAGACAAGTCAGCCAATTACCATGTCTTAAAATAATAGGTCAGAAAAGACCTGCTGCATGCATCCATTGTTTATCAATCTTTTTTTTTTATCGCATTGCAGTGACATCGCGAGCGGACTTGTTTTTTTTTTTCAAACGACTTTGTTAAAGCTAAATTTGTTTATATTTATTTTCTAAAGAAAATAAATAATTTTTTATATAATATGGCAGTTACATTATTAGAAATAACAAAATTGTTTAAAGATTACAAAAAAGAATTTGAACTGATGTTAAAGCAACAAGAAAAAGTTTTTATTAGTATAATTAGTGGAAACTTAAAAATATTTAATGACAGATTAGAAAAAGTAGAAAAAGACATCGACGATTTAAAACTTAGTTTGAATTTTCAAGAACAACTAATTGATGAAAATGTTATGAAAGCAAAAGTTTGCAGTAAAGAAAACAATTCAGAAAGTATACGCATACAAAAAAAATTAAGGGAGATAGAAGATCGGTCGAGACGTAATAATTTAAGAGTAGATGGAATTTATGAAAATGAAGGTGAAAGCTGGGAGGAAAGTGAATTAAAGGTAAAAAAAGTTTTTGAAGATATCTTATCTGTTAATAATGTCAAAACGAATTTTGAAAAAAATTGAACGGGCCCATAGAACTGGCAGCAAAAAATTTAAAAATCCAAAAACAATAGTAATAAAACTTTTAGATTATAAAGATAAAGTCGAAATTTTGAGGAAATCGAGTAAACTAAAAGGGAAAAATGTTTATATAAACGAAGACTTCTGTTTCGAAACGACACAAATCCGGAAAGAATTAAGGGAAAAATGAAAATCGAAAGAGCGGCTGGTAAGTTTGCCTTCATATCTTACGATAGATTGATAATTTGCGATTGGGATACAAAAAAAAAAGAAATAAGTTTTATAATATTTGTCATTAATTAACGCAATTTTATTTTCATTATTACTATGCATACTTAATTTAAACTGTTTTTAAGAATGGAGGAAAATTTCATATTTAAATCTTCAAATGAAATTGACATCATCAATGATAACGGCACTGATTCAAATTATTTTAGTCACAAAATGCTAGAAAGTCAATACTATTAAGTTTCTGAATCATCACAATATCTAAGAAAAACTAAAAACACTTTTTCAATTTTAAATATCAATATTCGAATTTTAAATAAAAACTTTGAAAATTTAAAAATATTATTGGATACAATTAAACACGATTTTAAAATTATTTGTCTGACAGAAACTTGGTGTAAATGCGGTGGAACAAATTATGAATTTGAACTAATTAATTACACATCAATTCATCAAGCACGTGAAGTAAATGCAGGTGGGGGCGTTTGTATTTATATCCGCAATTCAATAAATTTTGTCTTACAAAACGATCTCTGCGTCAATGAAACAGATTGTGAGTCTTTGTGCATTGAATTAGTAAATAATGCAAAAAGAAACACAATTATAAATACTACTTATAGACTGCCATCTGGAAACTTAAAAAAATTTAAAACTCATCTTAAAACATTTCTAAACAAAATTATAAATTAAAAAAAAAACATATTTATATGATCGGAGATTTTAACATCAACCTGATTAACTATGCCTCAAATATTAATGCTAAGAATTTTATAAACACTCTTCTACAAAATAACCTTATCCCAACAATAAACAAATCTACAAGAATAACAAATAGGTCTTCAACTCTCCTAGATAACATCATAACTAACAACTTTCATAATAACCCTCTTTACACAGGTATAATACAGACCAATATTTCGGATCATTTTCCTACATTCTTAGCTACAAATAACCTTTTAATAAACAATATTTCCACAAAATCCACCTTAATTTGGCGACAGATCAATAAAAACTCCTTAAAAAAATTTAAAAACTGTTCACAAAGTTGCGTTAATTGGGATCTAGTACGGCAATCAAATGATGCTAATAATGCATATAGATTGTTTCTTAATCAATTTTGCAAACAAAATGAAATAGCGTTTCCAGAAATAAAAAAAATTATAAATAATAAGTCGCTTCAAACTCCCTGGATGTCTAAAGGTTTACTAAAATCTTCAAAAAAGAAAGAAAAATTATATATAAAATATCTTAAAAAAAAAACACTTATAAAAATGAAATAATTTAAAAAATTATAAATGTATATTTAAAAAAACCAAAAAATACTCAAAAAAACTTTATTATGCACAGTTATTAGAAAAAACCAAAGGAAACACTAAAAAAATATGGAATGTAATTAAGGATTTAATTGGAAAAAATAATTACAACAAAAGCACGCTGCCAAAAAATCTTTTAATTAATGAAAAGTTAGTTTATGAAAAATCAATTATAGCTGAAGAACTGAACAACTACTTTGTTAATATTGGTCCAAATTTGGCCTCTAAAATTCCTAATAATTCCATTCCATTCGATTCATACTTAAAAACTTTTGATAAATTTATGGATGAAACTGATTTAAAACTGAGTGAGCTGAGAACTGCTTTTAGCAGTCTCTAAACTAAAAAAAGTGAAGGTTTTGATAAAACTAGTGTCGATATTGTAAAATCAGTATTTGACGTCATTGAACCTTCTTTATTTCACATTTTCAATCTCTCATTGAAGTCAGGTATTGTTCCTGATAAGTTAAAAATTGCCCGTATTACACCAATTTTTAAATCTGGAGATGAGGCAAATATTTTAAATTACAGGCCTATATCAATATTACCATGTTTCTCAAAATTGCTAGAGAGAATAATGTATCACAGACTTTATAATTATCTAACTGAGAATGATATGTTGTATTGCAAACATTTTGGCTTTAAAAATAAGCATTCTACTGAACAAATTTCCAATCAAATATCTAACGCCTTAGATAATGACTGTTTTACATTAGGAGTTTTCATTGATCTGTCCAAAGCTTTTGATACCGTAAATCACTATATTCTAATAACAAAACTCGAAAACTACGGAGTAAAAAAAAAAAACTTACTTTGGTTCAAAAATTATCTGACAAACAGAAAGCAATTTTTATACTATGATCAAACAAATACAATTCCATTCTCCATAACTTGCGGGGTTCCTCAGGGATCTATCTTAGGACCCCTTTTATTCCTGTTGTACATAAACACTTATACTTATCAACAAATCTTTTAGACCTAATTTTGTTTGCTGATGATTCTAATCTTTTTTTTTCTCACAGAGATGTTAAATCACTTTTTAAAATAGTTAACGAACAGCTATGTAAAGTTAGTGAGTGGTTTGAAAGTAATAAACTTTCACTAAATGTGGATAAAATATATACTTTTTCATAAAGTAAGTAAATCTGAAAATATTCCTCTTAAATTACCAGATCTTAAAATTAATAAAACTTTTATTAAAAGAGAATCATTCATCAATTTTTTAGGAGTAAAATTGGATGAAAACTTACAGTGGTATTCACATATAAATAGTATTGAAAAAAAAAAATTTTTAAATATTGAAATGATGTTTAGGGCTAAACCTTTTTTAAATATATCATCCCTGAAAAAATTGTATTTTGCCTTTATCCATAGATATTTGTCTTATTGTATTGTGTGGGGTGGTACTAACCATACAAAACTAAAGAAACTCTACAACAAACAAAAACATGCGTGCAGAGTAGTATTTGGAGCCGACAGAAGTGTTCCTTGCGAACCACTTCTACGTGTGCTCGTTGTTTTAAATGTGTATAAACTTAATTTACACCAAGTTTTATTATTTATGTTTAAAACATAAAATGGATTATCTCCAAAAATATTTTAATCTTATTTTAATAAAATTAACCATAAATACTCAACAAAGTTTTCAGATAACAATTTTATTGCTCCAAAATATAAATTAAAATTAACTTCTTACTCAATTAAATACCGCGGACCTAATCTGTTGAAAAAGTTTCCAGATATTGTTAACAATAAACAGACTCCATTAGAGCAATTTAAGAACGAATCAAAACGATTATTATTATTTATGGATATATCCATCTTTAAATGTTTATTCTAAACTAAAAACAATCATATAAAAAATAGATTTAATTGTATCAGTGATTAATATAAATTAATAGAAAATATTTAAAATAAAAAAATATATATATAAAATATCACTGATGATGTTAATAATTTATCTAGTGATTATATTAATTATGAAATTTCATTTCTTGTTGTCTTTTATCCTCAATAAATTTTTTTTTTTGACTTTTTTTTTTTTTATAAATATATTTGATAAGCATTTTAGCAATTGTTTTCAACACTTCTTTAAAAAAAACAAAAAAAAAAACTATTTTTTATTTCTAATTACATTAGTTATTTTCGGTTTTCATTTCTATTTGTTATTTTATATATTTTTTTACGTTACGGTAATGTAGAATTTATTGCTATTCTTTTTTTTTTAATGGGACTCGGCGATAAGGCTGAATACGCCTTTTTCTTGCTCCAGCCAATAGTTTATATAGTATTTGCAATCTAAACATTTTTAAACGGCAAAATAAATAATCACAAAAAAAAAAAAAAAAAAAAAGCAGAATTGGTCACAGTACCACTCTATAGAAATTATAAATTCTGCGGGCTTAATCAATTTTTTTATTATTATTTTAATTTTAGGTGCCCCTGGAAGTCCTAACAGTCTTATCACAGAGCACCACGGAAGAACATTTGAAAGGAAGTTCATGCCTCTTTCTTTACCGATTTTTTAGAACTTTCCCAGAGATGGCGTTAAACTACGGAGCTCGAGCTTCTGAGGCAAACGCGCTTTTGAATTTAGAGTTTGCCTTTAATTGTTAGAAAAAAAGTCAGCATCCAAAAAATAAACTAATGAAATTTTTTCTTTGTCGCCACTATAACAATACATACAACAGGTTGAAAAAATAACTTTTACATTTTAATAACAAATGTTTCTAAATAACTGTAGCAAAATTTTTTGATAAATTTTTTTTTATGAAAAGTGGATGAAAGCAAAAAATAAATAAATTAAAACCGTATATAAGATAATTACTAAAAACTGTATATATTATCATGAGTTTCATCTAATTTTACTACAGTCCCTCTATTTATTGTTAGAAGTACACCCTGAAAACTTCAGGTTAACTGCTTTTTATTGTTTATAAGAAAATCCATTCTAAGTTTTTTTAAAAAACTGTTTGTTTTTTTTAATCAAAAAAACAGTTCTTTAAAAAACACATCTAAAAGCATATATTAATAAAATATGTTACAAAAGTTAATTACTGAATAAATTTATATAATATGTTATTTGGTACTGAATAAAGAAAAATTAATTTGGTTCTTCATAAATAAAATTGACTATGGAGACAGGACGTCGACGTTGTTTTGGGTGTTTCTATAGAATCTTAAATACTGTTCTTTAAAAAAAAAAATTTACTTATAAATAGAAAAAGCTTATATATATAAAGGTATAAAGTAAAACTGGGTCAAACTGCACACTTATCAATAAAAATTAAATAACTTTTTTATTTTTCATTTTTTTTTTCATTTTTTTTTATTAGATAGGTAATAAAAAACTACATAAGATAATATAAATATATGAAAAAAAATAATAATAATAATAAAATCATCGAAAATATTAAATGTAAAGAAAAAAAATCGTGCGGTTTTAGGCGACATTCTGATAAAACCGCACACTTAAGAAAACATTGAAATTTTTAAATTTTAACTTTTTTTAATTATTTTTTTTAACACAACTTATATTTAAGAAACTATATTAAAGTTTTTACATTTTTTGCAACAAAGAAATTTAGTTCCAACTACATATTTCTTTGGTAAACATGTTTTTTTGCACAACTGTTCCCGACACATCGAATTTTCGCATTGCAGCATTTCTGTGTGTAACTGTACTCTACACTTTTTACATTTTGCAATTTTTAATCGTTTGGCTGCTAGTACTTGTTCTTCATTATTGTTTTGCTGAGGTTGCTCAGCATTGTTATGCTCAGACATTCTTGGCATAGAGAGTCTACGCTTTGCGTTAAGTTTAGCAACTTTCACGGCTTTCTTTGTTGCTTTTTCTTCATCTTTTTGTTTGAGGAGCTCGATCACATAATCTTTGGTAATACATTTTTCGCCAAGATTTGACGTGTTGCACTGCTTCGATTTCTTAACATGCGATTGATTTCTAGCTTAAAAAAACTGCTTCAACTTTATCTCGATACTGTTTTTGCAACGCTCAACACATCCTTGAAACCTATCAAAACTTGAAGCTGGTGTAGTTGAGGAAGATGGTGATCAGTGTGTAGTTAAAATAGGTGCTGCGGCGGCTGTTGAAGATGATGAAACTGTGTCTAAGCACGATGGTGTCAGTGCTGCAGAGGCTGCTAAAGTTGATGAAGGTGGATTAAACGTTTGTGTGATTGCTAATGCCTTATGATTTACAGTATTGGACAAAACATTTGCAACCAACATCGAACAATGCTAAAAAGTGTTCATAACTTTACATGTCTTAAAAACGAAACGAACTATACTACCACAGCAAACAGTTCAGGAGTCTGGAGTCATAGCATGCCATGACATGAGCAATCAGCTGACAGGTGACAGCACACAGGCAGAATTTCGTTGACAAGTGCCATTTTGCAGTGGACAAAACAGGTGCAACTTTTTTGGTTTGTTTCATTCTCTTAAGTCTGGTCCTGTCAACGTCACGGAAGTTTTTTAATAATTAAAGGAAGCATCCAGAAGTTTCCCGGGGGTTTCCAGAAGCATGCAGAAGCTTCCAGATGTTTCCAGAAGAAGCATCTGGAAGCATCCAGAAGTATCCAGAAAAATTCAGAAGCATCCAGACACATCCAGAAACTTCCAGAAGCATCGAAAAGAAGCATCTAGAATCTTCCAGAACAGGTTCACACAGGTTCATTTTACTATATAAGAGACATGTAAATCGACATGTAATTCAGTCAGTATATGGAAGTCAATTAGTCAGTATTATCAAGACAGTTTATCGAAGTGAGATTTATCAAAGTGTTTTATCGAAGAACATCAATACAAGAAGTGAAATACAACAAGTGTTTCATTACATCAATACAGTTCACATCCAACCAAGACGTTGTGTTCCACAGAGCATTATTGTATCATCACAAGGTAAATGTAACACGGTAAGCCTTGAGAAGCGTGATTATTTTTTTTTATTATTTTTATTACTTCAAGTGCAAAAATGGCTCCCCACAGTCTTGGATTGGAACTAAGAAAGAAAATTATTAGCGATTACGTAAGTGGAATGTCACAAAAAAGCATTTGTGATAAATATCGCGTGAAAAAATGGACCGTATCATGACTATGCTCCAAATATCGTTCTACGGGGAAGTTGGCAGCAGATACCAAAGATGGAAGACCGCGTTCCACCACTTCTAGAGAGGATTCTATGATCGTCAGATCCGTCAAGAAGGATCCCTGGATATCATCAGTCGAGATACAAAAGCAATTAGACCTGCCTGTATCGGACCGAACAATCAGACGACGTGCTGTTGAAGCCGGATTGTTTTCTCGACGCCCTGCAAAGAAACCGCTGATTTCACTAAAAAACCAGAAGAAAAGACTCCTGTTTGCTACATCTCATATTGAATAGAACGTGCAGAAATAGCGAACTGTCCTGTTCAGTGACGAATCGAAGTTCAACATCATTGGGAGCGATGGCATTTGCCGTGTACGTCGACCGGCTGGAAAACGCCTCGATTTACGTTACTGCCATAAAACCGTTAAGCATTGTGGAGAAAATGTAATGGTCTGGGGGTGTTTTTCTGCTAACGGTTTAGGTCCAATACATCGAAACTGGAATAATGGACCGTTTCATGTATAAAAATATCCTGAAAGATGTTGTCTTACTTCATGCTGAATGGAATATGCCAATAAAATGGGATTTTCAGCAAGACAACGATCCGAAGCACACTGCAAAAGTAGTCAAGCAGTGGTTTCAAGACAACCACTTATCGGTGATGGATGGGCTCCGGATCTCAACCCTATCGAGAACCTGTGGGAGATCGTCAATCGCAGAATTAATCGTGAAGGTGTTCGTAATAAGGATCAACTGTTTGAACAAATCCAAAAGGCCACGGGGAGCGATTCCACAAAGTTTCATTGATCACCTGATCGAATCTATGCCTCAAAGATGCAAGGCTGTGATCGACAACAAATGATTCGCCACGAAATATTGATATCGAAATACAGCTTGGTCAACATTTTGTCAAGTTGCACTTGTTTTGTCCAGAAGGAAATCAACTTTTTTTTAATAATTTTGATTAATTTATTAATTTTCGTGTACAAATAATGAACTTTGTGATGAATAAAACTTGAAGAACTTTGTCTTTAAACAGTTACATAGTTATTTCTCTGAATTTAAAAAATGCAGCACTTTTATAAAAAGAAACTAAACTAGCATTATTTGGTTGCACTCGTTTTGTCCGATACAGTATGTTGTTTTTTATTAAGTGGAAGTAAGCCAGTGTACTGAAAACCAGCGATTGCATGCAAGTGTGTAAAACAGTTACCACTCTCGTACAGCAGTTTGAGAAACGGTCGAAAACTTTGTTTATCTAAATTCTTACATTTTGAGTCTTTGTTATACATTGTAAAAATTTCTTTCCATGCTTGTTTGACATTACAATAGACACCTCTATCCAATGATTATAGAATATGTGAAGAATGCTCTAGTAGATAAATCAAGATTATATTGTATTTTTTGCACAGCAACACCGCTTCCAAAGTTATGTGAGTTGTATGCCCATCTAATACTAAAATATGAATACCACCAATTTGCTCTATTTCGGGTATAAATACTTCCTTGACCCATTCAATAAACGTATCGTGCTCCATCCAACCTGATTTTGAAATTGAATATTTGGTGCCAACTGAACTACCTCTTTCCCATTCAGGACGAAAGCTTCTTTTGGCTTTGTATATCACAAATGGTGGTGCAAAATACCCATCAGCGTTGCAACAATTGTTTACAATATAATGAATTTTTTCATTGTTGCCTGTAAGTTTAAATGCACGTCTTGTCCCTTTTCGACACACTACGGCTGCTTTGCCTTAATCACCCAAAAAACCTGTTTCATTACAATTCCAGATATGGGACCCAGAAGTTATATCAGTTTGTTGATATTGCTTGACGACGCATTCAAAATAACGATCAATTATTTCTGGCGTACAAAAAGCGGCTCTTCTAGATACTAAGTTATCCGCTTTTCTTGCTGAAATTTCTTTTGACCATCTCTTCATAAAGGTATAAAACCAGTCTTTACCAAGCTTGCCATTTTTGAATAAGTGCAATTGATCTTCGCGTTTAAGGTAGCCAGATACAAATTCTAGGATTTCATTTTGCGTTAAAACATAACCCCTGTCACCAAGTAATTGCCCAGTGGGCACGGTACGTTTTTAAAACGTTTTTAAAACGTTTTTTAGACGTTTTTATAAGGTTTGAACCTAATAAAAACGTCCACAGAACGTTTTAAAAACGTACTGTGCCCACTGGGTGGAGCGCATACACCATCAATCTTTCTGTTTTATTAAAGTGTACCGTTGTTGCACCTGAGCCATGGAAGTCTTTGTTGTTGTTATTTTTGCAATCTTTAAGCCTTGAGACTGAAACGCCATGCTTAAATGCAGCTTTTCTCAGTGATGCTTTATTTCTTTCATATCAGTTAATGCGGCTAGTATATCATCTTTTTTGGATGCCTTTGTTTTTTTACTTGACAGGTAAAAGTGAGTGAGTTAAATTGAATTTAGTAAGTGATGATTATATTGAGAAATAAGATAATAATTAGTTTTCAATGAGTAAGAGATGATTATATTAGCAAATAACATTATAGTTCATTTTTAATTAATTAGATAAAGATAGTGCTTAGCCACTTGCGAAAAACTAAACTAAGTAATTAATCGAGTGTGCGGTTTTATCAGAAAAAATTTTTTTTTAACTTCTTTTGATTTTTTATTTAAATTTTTGTTCTTGCTGCAAAAAATTATACTATCAGAATTAAAATTAAATTTTCAACAATATTGTGCTAAAATTATTTTTGGTTTTGGTTCAAGCGCAATTTTGTTCGCAAAGATAAAAAATGTATAAAAAATTTTGACTTCCCGTAAAAGTTGTATAAAAAAAGAATAAAATGGAGTTGAACCGGTATATAATTTTATCAATTCGATTAGAGAAGATTGTTCTGTATTTAAATCTATTTTTATTTTTTTCATCGCCATATCCGTTTACTTTTTATTTGATAATTTCGATCAGTGTGCGGAATGATAATTTCGATCAGTGTTATGAATTTAGTCCGTTATTTTATAGTGTTATGAACACTATAAAATGAAAATTTGATTTTATAGCGTTTTGTGAGACTATGATCTTATGAGCCTATATCCTAAGAGCATAATTTATCGAGAACTTTTTATTAATTCAATCCACTAGTTAAAGTTACGTTGGTTCCAAAGACTGATCAAGGGGGCAATGGAGGCAATTGTCCTCCCCCTTCCTTAGATTTAACAAAAGGTATTTAAAAATGATATGAAAATTTAATAAAATTAGAAAATGCGAATTTTTGCTCTCTTAAAATTGGCTTTGCCCCCTTCCCCACACCCTTACCAGGTGGTCTGGATCCAGCAAAACAAAAAAAACTAAAAATCGCCCCTGCTTCTCTTAATAGATGGTCTGGATCTGGTTCCTAATTATTTATGAAGTATTTAAAATCATTTTTATTTAAATAATCAGTTTTATATAAAAAAAAAATCATCTTAAATTAGATTTAATACAATCATTAAAGTTGCTTTTACTTGGGTTTAAGTTCGTAAATTTTTTTAAGTTTGCAAACTAAAAATTTACTACCCTCTTAAAAAACTTCTTTTAAAAAAAAACATACCAGAATCTAACATTTTAAATATTCTGATAATAGGAATAGTTATCTTTTCCTTTCTTTTTTTATTTCCTGTTTAAATGTTACAATCAGTGATCGAAAAATCGATTTAATCGGTTTACTTTCTGATTCCTTTTTCTATTATTTTTACCCAAAAAAACCTATTTTCTTCATCAGCTAAATGCAAGTAAAGACTCGCTTTAAACGCGACATTTTCTGCAATATGAGTAATTGCGACGGGTTTTAATTTTTTGAAGCAATAATTGTCTTGTTTTTACTCCCTTATATTTTAACTTTTTATTAATACATGCAGTGTTGAAACTGAAATTAGTGTTTAGTTTTCAAGGTTTACCTGAATATTTGCAAAAAATTTCTAAATCATATTGGCAATCTTATTAACCAGTTGAGTAATGAGGAAATTGGAACAAACAAACATCTCGGGAGCTGATTTCGTTCGTCGGTAGACTTAACATTTACGAATTTTAGATTGTGGTATTTTGGGCCGTTTTCGTCGGCCTTCATTAACACTTTATAAACACTGTAGAAAGCAATGCAATGAGAGGCGTCGTTAAATTTAATCTGAGAATTTAATATCTGTTTTTACCTCTGGCATCAAATTTAATTTACATGTTTAGTGAACTTGTATAGCGCCATGAGTACTGGAACTCCATATATCGGTAGTAAAATTAGCCTTATTTCCAAGGCAAAGATTCGTTATGAAGGTTTTCTGTATACGATTGACGCAAAGGACTCTACAGTCACACTCGCCAAAGGTAAACTAAGAAACACCTATAAACATAAAATCTTTAGTAAAATAAGATTTTTTTTTTGTTTTACTGGTTTTCCAACATAACTTTACCTGTAAGATATGTGTTTTTAAAAAAATATCTACTTTAAACTAATGGTTGTTAAGACACTTAATTGTCTTAATTTAAGTCAATATATATAAAAATTTATTTTGAGATGACGCATTGTCATAAAATTATAATGCTTACTTATAAGTAGATTTAAATTAAGAATGTCTTGGTTTTTTAGTGATTTCCCTTGGCACTGAAGATCGTGTGCCAGATAATCCAGTTCCTGCTAGAGAAGAAGTGTTTGAGTATATAGTCTTTCGGGGCACTGATATTGATGATTTGCATGTATGTGAAGCTCCAAAACCACAAGATCCTGCAATTGTTCATGTAACTATGTTGATTTCACTAAGTTAATTTGTTCATTATTTTAAAAAAGTAGTTTTATAACTATGATTTATAACTAAATTAGGTTTAAACATGGTAAAGTTAAGACAAAATATCAATTAAAAAATGAATTTAATTCAAAATAATATAATTATAGTTGACATGATTAAGTTTAGTTTGTGGTCTACAAATGTTTTGTTTAAGAAATCTATTTTCTCAGTGTGCAGTTTAATATTAGCAGTTGACCTTATGTATGAACATATTTGTTAGACTATCATAATATCTAATACTTTAGAATGGCCCTATTCAAACACCTCATCATTCACAGCATTATCATGCTCCGACTCAACATCAGACTTATAGTCCTTTTGCTGCTGGTATGCCTCCATTTGGCTATACTTCCCAGTTTTACAATCAAAAACCTCAGAAAACTCCTAGTTTACCTCGTACACCAACACCTGAATTAGTTAATGTTTTAAACAAAGATGATAGAATTCAGTCTAAAGTAAATAGAGACGGTGATAGACGAGATAGGGAACATCGTAATGATCGTTACTCTCAAGATAATCGTAATGATCGTTACTCTCAAGATAATCGTAATGATCGTTACACTTATGACAATCGTAATGAACGCTACACCCAAGATAACCGTAATGAACGCTATTCCCAAGACAATAGAAATGATCGCTATTCTCAAGACAATAGAAATGATCGTTATTCCCGAGACAATCGCAACGATCGCTATTCTCAAGACAATCGCAATGATCGTCATTCTCATGATAGGAAAAATGATTACAGAGATCGTAAAAGTAAATCAGAGCAAAATGAGCGTTACACTAAAGATGACAAAGAATATAAAGAAAATAAAGACATTAAACATAGCAAAGATGCTAAAGATAATAAACAAAAAGAACATGTTCACAAAGAAAATCGTAGTAAGGATCAATCAAACAATCAAAAGGATTTTAAAAGAGAAGCTCAAGTAAACGAGAGAGATTCCAACAAGCAAGTGATTAAAAAAGACAATCAGGATCCTAACAGCAAGAGTAAAGTTACTAATGGAGTTGAAGAAAAAAAAGTTTCGGTTGATGATAAAAGAAGAGGTAGGGGTTAATGTTGAAATTTATACTCAAGTTTTTAAATATTAATTTAACAGCCTATAAGATTTTGTTTTATTTTTAATTACTGTCTGTTTTTTGGAGGGGCTGCAACAGAAAATTTTAGATAAATAAGTATTTAAAAATAATTTTTGTTTAAATGTGCAAACCCTATTTTGTTACTATTAATAATTACTATTACATTCATAAATTGATATCTAAATTTTATGATAAAAAATCAATTCTAATCAATAATGCACAGAATATCTTTAAATATTGCTAAGAGTTTTTAAGTGTAATCAAATTATAAATTAAGGTATAGTCATAATATTTTAAAAAATGTTCTGTTATTTTTAGGTTTTCCCTGTTGTCAATTTTAGCAATATTAAAAAAATTAATTTAAAAAAAAAATTTGATTTAATAGTAGTAAATATTAAAAAAAATTATAAGATCTTCAAAAGTCTTGAATAAAAATACTTGAAAAAATAACTAATATAAGGTTTTTAACTTTGTCAAGAATTATAAACTGAAATGCACAGATAACTTTTTAAATACTAACCAAAAAGAAAACTAAACCAGTTTGTTTAAACTAAATCATTAAAAAAAAAAATTTGGTTTTAGCGCATGCATTTATTATTCCCAAAATAACAGGTATTTTTTCAAAAAGAAAACTGTTTACAATTCATACCTGGAATATAATAATGAAAAAACAAAAAATCTCAAATGTTATGGCACTTTGTAATCCTTTTTTAGAAATAACGATCTAATTTTTAAAAAGTTAAAAATTAGATCATTAAAAAGCTTCATTTCTAAAATAGTTAAAAAGGTTTTTTAAACTCTTTTCATCTTTGTGTAAAGGTATCTTTCTGTTAGCTCAAGATAATCATTCAAAAAATGTTATGCAATAGTTTTATTTCCTGAAATCTGTTTTAAATATATAGTTATTATTTCCTGGTGAAAATTATATAAATACAATGATCTTCAAATTCTTGTGGTAGTTTTTGCATAATTTATAATTTATTTAATCAATAAGAAATAATTTAGTAACTTGTGTGGAGATTTTGGCTGCATGATAAAACTAAAAGATGTTTAGTAATACATACATAAATAATACATTAAAAGAATGAAGTTTTATACAGTATTCAGTGGTACCACTTATTAATTACTAAAGCGGATATTTTAGTGATTAAAGTCATAGTTTTAAATATCACTAAGAAAGCTATGATCATGGCTCATTGCACTAATAGAGTTAGACATCTTTAAAAATGTCTTGAATTTAAAGGGCTAACTATAAAAAAATATCAGAAAATTTTGTAATTTGTTTACATATAGGTTAAAGACAAAGCTTGCAAAAATGTATTTTGTTGTTGATGAAAAATGTATCACATTATAATGAATTTTATTCTTTTTAAATTTTCATTTTCTTTTTATATTGATGTATTATATTTTTCTTGTTTTAAAATTATAAACTTAAATTTATAAAAGTTTCATAACTAAAAGTAATCTGTCAGAATCCCTGGCTTGTCTTTATTTATTGACATTTTTTTAATTAAATATTATAATCCATATCTAAAAGTGTAGTTATAAAAGTTAACTATTATTTTCGCTTATGGATAACAATAATTTCTTTTGCTCGTGTTTTCAGTGTTTGAAATCAACACTGTTTTCAGTATTTGACACAAATTTTAATGTATTCTAAAATCGTTTTATTATTGTTGTTGTTATTATTATTATTATTATTATTATTATTACTATTATTATTAAAGTGATCCCTAAGTGGTGAGAAAAGTTGCGTTCATATAATTAATAATTCTTAAAAAGTATGTTTTACTTTAATTAAACTTTCCCGAACAAATTATTTATCAAGATATTAGCAAAAAACTTTAATTTTTAACTTCGATGGATGTGCTTTTGTAGTCAATATGTTTGGTCTTTTCCTTTTGCAATTAATTTTTATTTTAAAGAATTCCTTCATAAAAAAATCTTTTATTAAACAAACTTTTATATTGGAATAAAAATAACACAGTAAACACTTTAAAAGTCTAACTTATTTATTTTATTTTAAAAACAAGCCTAATATTAGTGTTATAAATATAAGATATGCAAATTTAAAAATTATACTGATATTTGTTAAAAACAAATTCTGCTAATAAAAACTTAATACCAAAAATATTTGGAAAAAAAAAGTGAAAAAGCTGTAATCTTTGTTTAATTACAATTTTATTTGTCTCAAAGGGAAAACTCAAACTAATTGTGTAGTTGTGTAAATCGTTTAAAAGACTCTGCATTAAGTACATTTATGAAATATATTATGAAATGTTGAATGTAGCAAAAGTAGATTTTAAAGACTAACTGAAAAATTGTCTAAAAATTTTTAAACTTTCAAAAAAATGAATATACACACACACATACAAGGATCGAAGTAGGGGTTGGGCATCACTGCCCCTCGAGCCATTCTTGAAACCTGTAAGAGGAGGGCCACAAACCATTAATCATTTTTTCAGTAAAAACAATGGTTGGTTGCCACACTCCAACAGGTTGCCAACTCAAAAACATGTCAGGGGGTGCTGATGTCTTTGATCCCTGTGTGTGTATGTGTGTATACATACACACATACATATATGTATATACATGCATACACGAAGGTTAAATTAAGTGATGGCAAATTACAATATCTGGAAAAATATCTGGTCTGAAAAACTTAAGTTTATGCAAATCCACCATGTTTTTTGTTTTTATTGGATTAGTTAACCTTTTTTTTTTTTTTTTTTTTTATAGCAAAAAAGTCATACAAAAACAAAACAATAAACTTATGACTACAAATTTAAATATCCATTTTATTTTTTCTGCATATTTTTATTTCAAATAAAAGGTAACATAAATTCCTAATAAAGTATATAAAATAAAGTGGCAAAACAAACATTCTATTGTTATATATAGTTATATCTATATTTATATAGTTCCATGTACAAACCTTTTTTTTTTTTAATTTAATTTAAATGTTAATTTTTGTAAATATAACAATTAAAATAAAGTGAAAAAACAAAAGTTAAATAATTAAAATGAAATCAACAAAACTTTCATTTTTTAGCAAAAGTCAAAATGTTGGCAAGTTTGGTGGTTTTTTGCTAAAATTTTCGCATATTTATTGATTTGTCAGTCATTGTTTTGAAATTTTCTGCCAACTTGATGTCGACCTAAAATGTTCTTAGGTCAGCAATTTTTTGAGGACTGCTATAGTATGTTATTACTATAAACTATATTGTGTTATTATATTTATTGCTATATTATAATATTACTGCTATAATATGTTATTACTATAAACTTTAATGTGTTATTATATTTATTATTGCCATAAAATATAATAGTGTCATTATGAGTAAATGAGTTTATATTATTATAAAAATGAGTGTTTTTAAAAAAATTCTAAAATATAACCTCAACACTTTTTATAACTAAAAATTCAAGGGCTTAAAAAAATATGCGGAGTGCCAGGGTTAATTTTGCACGTTAAACTGTTACTTGTGTTTTGTTATTACTTATATAATGGTTATTGTAGTGTTTTGTATTTTATAATTTTTTGCTAACAAATTCAATTTAATTTGCCCCATCAAAACAAAGTAATGGTTTTGCATAAACTAAAATTTTGAAGACCAGATAATATTCCAGATATGGCAATTTGCAATAACTTTGCAATAGAAAGTCAAACCTGGAATACATAAATTCATACACAAAAAATCCATATCTAAAAGTGTATTCATAATAGTTGTCTAACATTTTCGCTTATGGATAATATAGATCTTCTTTTGCTTATCCTTGCAGTGTTAAAGTAGCACTAGCAGTAATAGCAATATATACAATTCCATATAAATTAAAACTCAATATTAGTTAATTTTTTGGTGCTTTAAAAAAGGTTCTATTATGTTGAACAATGCTAAACAGAAAATCAAAAGAAAAAATGTAAATGTTTTCTTCAATTAGATAATGCTTTGCTTCGTCACGCAAATATTGAATAAATTAAAACTAAGGATTCTGGGATTAAAATGTGGATAAACAACTCAAAAATGTATAACAAAAACAATACAAGTTATTCAGTGTTCACTACAAACTCTCAATAACTTTTTGAATTCTTGTTTAGTGTTTATGAATTTTTAAGAGCTGATTACAATGATAGTTTTCATTTTGATCAGTTATTTTAAATTTGACATTTAAAATTCCGATTACTCCAATTTTTTATTTTTGTCGGTTGATAATTTTCTTGGCAATAAGTAAAATTTAATTTACAAATGAATTTAATGAATCTTATGCTCAGGGTGGGTATTTTTTCCAAAAGTTAACTGATCCCTCCTTCGTATTAGGCACCTAAGAGTAAACTCTTTAACAAAAAGAGTTTGACAGTGTAAGAAAAATATTAACCAGCTCTCTAAACATTAACTGTTGAAATAATATTTTAAAAATAAAAATATTCAAAATATATTTAGTTAATATGTATATAAATTTCTTCTATAAAGTTGCAATTTATTTCTAAAAGATTTAAATTTTATGTGATGACATTCAATTTTATTACCATTATAATAAATTTTATAATGTGCAATTAACATGGTAAACAATCCCATATTAAAGTGTTTTTTGCTCCTATGCGCTAGACATGTCGGATGTAGGTGAAAATAAATTATTAAACAGATCAATTTAACTCTTTGCTTTTAAAAGATTTAGATTTGCGTAAAGACATGCCTTTTTGTTAAACTTTCTGATACATTTTTTAATATGCAGTCGATATAGGTAACAATCCCATATTAAAGTTTTTTTTGCTCCTATGCGCTAAACATGTCGGATTTGGGTGAAATAGATTATTAAATAAATCATTTTAGTTCTTGAACTCTAAAAGAATTAGATTTGTATGTAATTACATGTTTGTTACACTTTTCATTAATTTTGATATATTCTGGAATATGTATGATTAGTCAGTATAATCCCATATTAAAGTGTTATTGCTTTTATGCGCTAAACATGTCGGATGTGGGTGAAATAAATTATTAAATAGATTAATTTAGTTCTTTTTACTTTAAAAAGATTTAGATTTCATATAATGACATGCGCTTTTGTTAATAAGTTTTATGATATGCAGTCAGTATGGTTAAAAATCCCATATTAAAGTGTTTTTTGCTCCTATGCGCTAAACATGTCGGATTTGGGTGAAATAGATTATTAAATAAATCATTATAGTTCTTGAACTCTTAAAGAATTAGATTTGTATGTAATTACATGTTTGTTACACTTTTCATTAATTTTGATTCATACTGGAATATGTATGATTAGTCAGTATAATCCCATATTAAAGTGTTATTGCTTTTATGCGCTAAACATGTCGGATGTGGGTGAAATAAATTATTAAATAGATTAATTTAGTTCTTTTTACTTTAAAAAGATTTAGATTTCATATAATGACATGCGCTTTTGTTAATAAGTTTTATGATATGCAGTCAGTATGGTTAAAAATCCCATATTAAAGTGTTTTTTGCTCCTATGCGCTAAACATGTCGGATTTGGGTGAAATAGATTATTAAATAAATCATTATAGTTCTTGAACTCTTAAAGAATTAGATTTGTATGTAATTACATGTTTGTTACACTTTTCATTAATTTTGATTCATACTGGAATATGTATGATTAGTCAGTATAATCCCATATTAAAGTGTTATTGCTTTTATGCGCTAAACATGTCGGATGTGGGTGAAATAAATTATTAAATAGATTAATTTAGTTCTTTTTACTTTTAAAAGATTTAGATTTTATATAATGACATGCACTTTTGTTAATAAGTTTTATGATATGCAGTCAGTATGGTTAAAAATCCCATATTAAAGTGTTTTTTGCTCCTATGCGCTAAACATGTCGGATGTGGGTGAAATAAATTATTAGATAATTTATTTCTTTTATTCTTAAAAGACATAAATTGTATATAATTACATTTTATTTTAAATCTTAATATCAAAGGGTTTATCAACTCAAATTTGTTAGCTAGCAAAATTTTTGCAGAAAAAACAAATTAACTGTTACAAAAATAGTAGATTCTTTCATTAGGCTCAAAACTATTATGTTCTTGATATTATTTGTATAAAACAGATGTTAACCCTGATAATACAAATACAGGATAAAAATTCTTATAGTAATATGACAATGTTTTTGATAGAATTTAAAGCTCATTACTACTTTTAATTAATTTTAATTAATTTAAAGCTCGTTACTACTTTAATCAACTTTTAAAGCATATATGAATAGACAAACTTAAAACACAGGCATTTCTCGGTGATACTTGTGGTCTGAAAAGTACACATTGATTTTTAAATTAGCTTTGCCTGACATGGCGTACAAATTACCAAAAGTAATATTTGTCTGACCAGGTTATTTTGTATCAAAATGGTTTTAAAATGTAAAACCTTTTTTCATATAAACTTTTACCCAGGAATATAAAATTTAGTGATCACAATTGCTTTCGATAATATACTTTCAAGCTCGATAAATGGTTTTATCAATTTGCAATTTGTGATTGCTTAATTTGCCCTTCGGATATATTTAATACAATTATTTTTATTTTTTAAAATTTTATCAACTTTTTTTTTAATGTATTTAGTATGAAATGTTCTATCCTGATTTAAAAATTTGATTGATCGTAATAATAAATACATAATAGTTTCATTATGTTATATATTTTTATTTATTTTCTTAATGTTTTAGGTGGCTTCCGTGGTCGTAGAGGTGACTATAGAACAGGGTTTCGAAATACCTCAATTAATACCACAAAGTTTAATGAAGATTTTGACTTTGAATCTGCTAATGCTAAATTTCACAAAGATGAAATTCAAAAAGAGCTTTTAAAATTTTTACAAAAAGTAAAAATCAAAGATGATGATGTGCGTTTAAACTTTTTAGTTTCATTGAAATTATTTAAAGTTTTTAAAAAATAAAAATGATTTCACCAATTTAATTATTTTTAATACAGGTTATTGTGGAACAGACTCACGATGGTGAAAATGACAAAAGTATTGATGACTTAGAACCACTTTCATCTCCTGAAAAATTTTATGATAGCTCAAAATCTTTTTTCGACAATATCTCTTGTGAAGCGATGCAACCGAGTGGCGGTGATCCTCAAGAGTAAGTTTAATTTTGTACATTTTTTTTAGAGTAAAAAATGTTTTACGTAATATTTTTATTCTTATGTTGTTTTTTTGTAGTGTAATGAGTCGTAGACAAGAGCGAACATTAAATCAAGAAACATTTGGAAGCAGTGCTGGAAGTTATCGTGGATACAGAGGTAGGGGGCGTGGTAGAGGTAGGGGACGTGGAAGAGGATCTTATTATCGAGGACGTGGTAATGGAAATTTTCGCGGTAATTCGAATAGACCATGGGTTGATTATGAATTTGATTATGAAGCCGCTGGCATTAGAAGTCAGAATAGACAGAACCAGTTAACAGCAGGTTAGGTAAAAAATAATTTGTAAAAACATTGGCAAACATAAGTAAAATAATAAGTATATTATTTCCAAATTTTTTACTTTGAAACATTTTAAAAATTAAAGAGTTCAATATTAGTTCTATTATTTATTTATTTTTTATCTTTAGAGAGCTGATTTGAATCCTACAAAGTTTTGTATATATTATGTTCAGGATTTCAGATTCTTAAATGAAACTTGATAGTGCAATTTTTTTATGAAAATAGCTGAACACTTGTAGTTTTTTAGACAGTAATGTAGTCGCTGTATTCAGGTGTTAAATTTATTTATTCCCGTACTTTTAAGCATTGCTTATAGTATTTTTGTTCGATTTGCTGTAAACTAATATGTGATAGGTATACAAATCAAATAGACATTCAAGTCTTTAAACCAGATTATAACTTTCTTCTATTACAAAAATATACGAATTTTATAAATTAAAAAGTATTTATATTGCATATATAAGTATATAAATATATATATATATATTAAAATGTATTAATTTTTGGTTCTGCTTTCGAGTTTTCATAGAAATATCTCCTTTGTTTGTTTTTGTTTATTTCTTAACGCGTGGATGATCTCTCTGGTAACTAGGTTATACCAAGTTGTGATTAGATAAATTCTATAAAGTTTAATTTAAGGACCGTATAACTTAATGTCTTTAATTTAACTTATGCTTGTGTTTTTGTACAGGTTTACATAGATTTTTTTTAAAGAAATGGATTTAGCAAATTACATTGTTGTTGATGTAGCTTTTTTGTACTTTCGTAGTTTAATTTCCTTTATTCTTTACGAGCGACTGTCCCTGGGGCCAACGTCGGCCTAGCGTGTTGTTTTGCATAGGTAGGCAATTGGATTCTTTATTTAAAGGGGTTAACAAAACCCGGGTTTTCAATAAATTTTTATATTTACATTACATTTGATTAAAATAATTCTTTTTTTGCATATCAAATAAATATGATACATTTAGTGAATTAAAAAACAAGAAAAAAATGTTTGGATAATTGTATTTGTGTATCCGTAAAGATAAATTGTTTGGATCATGTTACCATTGAGTTAGCTAGTTTTTTATTTGTTTTAAATTTTCTGCAATAAATTGACTTTCGTGATTCTAGCTACCTCTTTAGTCATCAGGTCAACTTTAGTGGATACTATTAAAGTTCCCGTTTTGAAGTTAAATTTTCTAAGGTTTAATGTTTTAAAATGGTTACTTTCAATCTTATCAAACTTCTGTTGGATGGTTTTCCTCAAAGGCACATTTTCTTAAGCTAAAACGTATTCACACCTATTCAAAAATGGTCCTCATTTTAACTCATCTTTTAGAACAAAAAAAAAACGGCTGATGGGGGCGTTAATCTGCAAGGTCTCAGATATCACCAGATGAAAAAACTAAAATCTAATCTATATAGTCAAAGAAGAAAAACACATTTAAAGTTTTATAGCACTTTGCGCTACTGATCGCACTTGGAGCCCCGTTGTAAATCTATTTTTTTATTTAAAAAAAAAAATAGATTTTTTGGGTTATGGAGAATGTCAAAAACTCTTAACATGTGTGTTGGTTAAAACCTGACAAAAAAATCAGCTCTTTAACACTTGTGGTTTGTGTACAAAGTATAGGGTATGGAACTAAAAGTCTCTTTAAAAAGAGACAGATGTTTTACGTTATAAATATATATATATATATATATATATATATATATATATATATATATATATATATATATACACATGTTGTTTCACAAAACCTCCTCAAAGTTTGACATTTTTGTTGGTGTAGTATATATTTATAAGTATTTTTTATTACTATTAGTGTGCCATGGATAGCACCTAAATCAGTGATAAATAAGTTGTTTTGAGACAAGTAAACGATTAAGCTGCTCCGAGACTTACTCATTGATATGACTACAAGATCGAATGTGTATAGATTTTCAATCAGAAATCTGAATATCTATATGCATTCATTACTAATAATACATTTAAAAAACCATGCCTTAGTCACAAAATGTGCGTAGAGTGTGCATAAAGTGCTTCTTTTATCAGGTATTTTATTATCTTCCAATAGGTTTTTTGTCTGAGAGTGCTATTGAAGCCAGAAACAACGTAAACAAATCTGCACAAGTTGGTCATGCACCTATAACTTTCTCGGCAAAAAACCTTAGGGATACAGCTAATTATTTGTTTATGGCTAATGATATGTACCTCTATTGCAATGAGGTGTTTTGTGTTGAATTTTTAAAAAACGGTTATTTTCATCGCCACAAGTTGTTAAAAACATCTATTAGAATAGAACGTTAAGAAACTTTGTAAGAAACCACGGAGCGAAGAATCAGATGATAGCAATTTAGTATAAACTTTCTATTAATTAAACAATTTATTATAAACTTTCTATGATTTGTTTATAATCATAGAAAGTTTATGCCAAATTGTTTATTTATTAAATCGTGTTTGAGATATAGTTTGTAAAACTTTATAAAATGTTGGCGTTTTTTTATGTTTTTAAATTCAAATTATTCGGACTTATGTAGTTTACCGGATTAGTATGGAATTGGTCCGGATAAACCGAAAAAAAAATACATTAAATTGTTTTTTTTATTAAAGCCGAATATTTTTATATCAAATATAGAAATATAAACAAAAATTCGATGTCTTGTGTAAAAATCAAATCTTTCAACATACTGTTGAATCTTTCTTTATATATAAGCTTATTTCCTCATGTTGTATTAGAGCGACGCATAGTTTTGTGGCGCAACCGATCTTATTTTTGACGTTGCATTTTGTGTCGAAAATAATATTGGTTGCGTCACAAGCTGAAACAAAATATTAAATGCATGGTGTAAAAGTAGACTAACCCTTCAGTTTTCAGGGTATTTTTATTATTGTGATTCTGCGTTAAAAAGACTATGTTTTATTTATAACCAAGTGTACTAACCCATCAACAACACAGATCATTTTTAAAAATTATATCTTTTTTAATATTATTATTATTAAATATAATTATAATTTATAATTCATTAAAAAAAATCTCTTTAGAACAATTTCGAAAATTAAGGTTAGTCCACTTGGCTATAACAACATCCACATTTATAAATAATTTTTTTACTATAAATATTTTATAGTAGATCTAGTTATTACTACTTAGTTTTTATAAAAGGCAAGAAAAAAAGGTATTAAACATACTTTGACATTAATTATTCTTAATTCTGATTCAATACTTAACTTAAACAACAAAAGCACCCTTAAAATTTCAAGTTAACATAGGTCCTTATCTGAAAATATCGTGTTTTAAAATTTACACGTTTGTTAAAAATGACGTTTTGAGATAAATACAAAAAAAACAAAGAAAAGGTTCGTTATATTACAAAATCAAGCATGATCCCATTAAAAACCTCCACTAAACATGAAGCACATAATAAACAAGAAGCTTTAGTACAAATAAGATATTGTTTTTAAAAGCTTGAACAAGTTGAAATTTTTTTTTTTTTAAATCCGCTATAGCATTGAAAAGGACCTCAATAACTTATTATGGCCACACTATTAAGTGCACATATTTTTACATATTTATTTGATTAAAAAAAATCGTTCATATGTTCTATGAACTAAAAATATCAATATTTAAAAAATTGATCTTTTCTAAGAAAATTTCAAAATTAATGGGGATCAATCACCTTAATTATGCTGGTTTTTCAATGCCTAGGCTTTCGCTAAGTTTTTAAACTGCATATTATATTTTTAACTTATTGGATTATTTTTATATATCAAGTTAATTTTAAAACTAAAAACCGAAATAAAAAAAACATTGGGTCTTCCTTTTTTAATGTTTTAGTCTCTATAATGATTATTGATTAGACAATGTTTCAACAGAGTTAGTTTTTTATTTGCTTCAAATTTTCCTGCTAAAATTAAAACTTTTATGAGTTAAATAATGCGCTACTTCTGTATAAGCATAATGAGTTGTTAGCATAAATTAACATAATTTAGCATACTAGAAAATCAATCCAACTGTAGTAGATTTTATCCCAAACCGGTTGCGTAAACAGCTTTTAAAAATTAACAAACAAGACATGTTCTAAATTTGACATTTTTGTCACTGTTGTGTTTTGTTTTTGTTTTAAACTGATCAAGGGTATTTTATATTGTTTAACATTGTCATTGCAAGATCTATGCAGTTTGCACAACCACTATAAAAAATTTTAAAGTGAGTCTGAACATCTACTTGCGCAACTAATACGTTTTTAAATACATGTCACAATCTTTTTGAATTGAAAGAACGATAATTCTTGGTATTTCTTTTCTAAGGTTTTTTAAGATTTATTTTTAATTGTTTTTTTTTTTTTTTTTTTTTTTGTATATTATTTGATTTAACATTTTATCTTGGCTTTTTAACCTCTTATCTAGGTATTTAAATATTTTTGCATAAAGGTGTATTATTATTTCACTACAGACATTGTATTTTTATCAAATATTAACCATATACCACATACAAAAATTAACCATATAACCATACACCACACGCATCCAACTCAAAAAGCTTAACGACAAACTTGCCGCTGCTAACATTCTCGATAATCCGTTTCGGAATGTTATACATCGAAGAACAGGTCGCATCTGTTGCATCTATGTCATCGAATCAACGTCCAATCAGTGCTACGTATTTTCATCCCCAGCGAGAGCTCTGTCAGACTACGCTAACCACACAGCCGCTCCTAACTCAGAAATCTCCACTGCCAACTAGACGTCCTAGACCAATAACTAAAGCAAAAATAAAACCGATACAAGCCGACGCTTTTACAGTCTCACCTAGCCATCTAAGTTACTGGGCAAACAACCCATGTTCACTCAACAATGAAAAACGCCAAGAGCTCTTTGCTAGACTATCAGCTCTACATATATTCAGCCGGCCACACGTCATATTTTTTGCGGAAACTTGGTTCACAGATTTATCAGACGTTACCGTACCCGGCTACCAACCACATCGCAAAGACAGAGACAAGAGGGGCGATGGAGTTGCAATTTACACAAGAGACGATATCATAGTCAGCGAAGTTAGTTCTACTCAGCTCAACTCAACATCAATTGAGCAAATCTGGCGAAAAATAAAACTTGGTCAAGAATCATTTCTCCTCGGCTGCTTATATCGTCCACACGACGAAAATGATCAAGTTCTTACTCAGTGTATCCCATCAATCACTACCGCTCAACAGATACTGCCTAATATAAATTGCTCTGCAATGCTAGTGTATGGCGACTTCAATTTTAGCCATACGTCTTATGAGTCTATCGAAGTTAACGGCGGAATTGCAACTGTTGCTCACGTGAGAGGTGAGCGTCAAGGCGACATCAGGTTCCAGAAGTGCCTTGATGAATTTCACTTAACTCAGCTTATCACATTCCCAACCTATCGTTGTAGTCGACACGTCGAGCCTACTAGCACACTCGATCTTATTATAACAAATGAGCCAGACCGTGTAATCATCATTAAACAAGGCGATTCTCTTGATGACACTCCAATGGGCCAAGCACATTGCTTCATCGAAGGTCAATTTGCTGTTGCATGCCTCAACAACTCGCCTACTTTGCCACTAAAACCTCGACTCATTTGGATTCGAGCAAACTACGCAGCAATATCAGCACATATTGCAGCTGTTGAATGGGAAACAGTATTCACTGGACTAAATGCAAACGATGAGTACCAACTTCTAGCAAACGTGTATAATGAAGCCACTAACCTACACATTCCATCAACTACCACTCCCTTTACAGAAAAACAGGAGCAATGGGTAACACCAGAACTTATTGAGGCAGTCAAAGCTAAACGCACCTCTTGGGCCAAATACATTAATGCAGGCCGATATACGCACAAATTTCTCAAAATATCGCATCGCACTGCCTGCAAAAAAGTTAAAAAAATGGTCAAAGCTGGTAGGCAAAAGTACGAAGAGCTACTCGTCAGGGATTCCGAAAGCAACCCTAAACGCTTACATGCATATGTAAGAAGCAAGCAGAACGTCAGTAACAACATTACATCGCTTGAAACAGTCAATAGCAACATCACAACCGATACCGGCGATATAAGCGCATCGTTAAATAACTATTTTCAATCAGTCTTTGTTTTAGAGCCCGAAGGTTCAGTGCCAGGCTTTGAAATTCGTACTGAACCAGTTTGTGTCATCGATCCAGCAAGTTTCTCTATCGATATAGTACAAAAATGCCTAAACAACCTTGATGAAAGAAAATCAACCGGCTACGATGGATTACATCCAAGGGTCCTTAGTAAATATTCAGCTACCTTTGCCAAGCCTCTTTCGCTTATCTATAAGTGCTCGTTTGCAACTGGTGTAGTTCCTGAATTATGGAAAAAATCGAATGTAACTCCTATTTTCAAGAAGGGGAGTAGGCTTAAAGCATCCAACTACCGGCCAGTCTCGCTCACTTCCATACCTTGCAAAATTATGGAAAGTATTTTACAAAAAAGAATAATGGAACACTGCGTTGCTAATGGTCTAATTTCTCCAAATCAGCATGGCAGTGAAATGGTCACATATTTGGCTCTTGCATTTCAACGTTGAGAAATGCAAAGTAATGCATGTTGGACGCGGATGTAACAAGTCAACATACAAATACTCAATGTCAAACGTCGACGGCCCCCGTCGTCCTCTCGAAGAAACCGCAGTCAAAAGAGACCTTGGTGTGATGGTCTCGAATGACCTTAACGTTAGACCGGTCAGCCGCATCAGCCGCATAAACTAGAACGTCAGATGGTAAAAAACTGCGAGGAGCGGTATAACTTTTTTGAAATAGAATTGTCGCCCCATGGAATGCGCTTTCGCAAGAAGCAGTGAACGCTCAATCCATCAACGCTTTCAAAAACAACATAAGAAAGTAACTTTATAGATACAATTGCTGCTTTGTCTGTAGCTTCTGTATCTCCATGTTCGTCAGCATAGGGGGGCCTGGTGTAGCACCTCTTCATCAAAATATAAATAGATTACTGTATTTGTATTTGATCACTGAATAATAATAATAAAAAAATATTGTAAAGGGCTCCATGACAAGATCCTCATGATTTTCTAGAAGTCCTGTCGTTACTAATGTAAAAGTTGTAAAAAATATCTGGTTATTGTAATACTTTTAAACGGTAAAATATAAATATATAGAAAAATATATATATATATTTATATAGAAAAAAAAAAGTATCCAATAAGCTCTTTGTTTTAGAGTGCGATTAAAGCCAATAGCAAAAAAGTTGGTCATGCACGTTTAACTTCCTTTGCAGAAAAGGAAATGAAACGTTGCACAAGCAATTTACTATTCAGGAAAGTAAAAAAAAAAGACTTATATCATGAACCAAAATGAAGAACCATACTGATAAACTGTTTTGCGTTGAATTTAAATAGCCACAAGCTATTTAAAATATATATTAACATCAGAACGTGTTTTTTGAAAAAATCAAATATTTTTGTTATAAATTTAGAAATAAAAACAAAACTCGATGTCTTGTAAGAAAACCACTTCAATATCTTGAATGCTTCTTTATTTATTAGCCTATTTTGATAAATAATTGTAGTGTAATGCATAGTCGAGTGAATTGTCAACTAACAAAAAGGTGAAGTGCAAGTAGGGACGCAGTAGGGATTCTGATATTGATGCTGAGTAGGGACGCAGTAAAATCAAAATAATCTACTTTTAGTTTTAGATTAAAGATTATACTTCTTTGCACTATATTTTTGAGTTATTGGTAACTGTATAAATTAGCAAAGTCAAAGTTATCTCCATTAAGAGATAAATTCGGTAATAATTTCGCTTTATTCGGGATTCAAGAAGAAATATTTTATATGTTCATATCTTTGTTTTTTTTAGTTATTTAGCAGCTCTGAGAAGTCCTAACATATTTATCACTGAGCACCGTGGAATAATCAGGTATTCTTTCCTTATCAGTGCTCCATATATGGCCAGTTCAAACCTTATCAGGGAAAACCAAGTTTAAGCCTCTTTCCTTATCAGTGATGCATATAAGCCCAGAGCTGGCTAGTGAACTAATATAAATTAAAGTACTTTTGTGTTTGTACTTTTGTTAATTTCGTTCAAATGTTGGATGTTATTTCAAAACATATTTGATTGAAATAACCAAATATGTTAACTTGGTTAAATTTCTCATATAAACAATACTATTTATATTAGCAGTGCTTCTCTTGTCCTACAAAAAAAACCGAGACCCTGAGAGGATTTTATAAGGTAATTGTAGCCATAGACAAAATATAACAACACTATTAACACTAAATACAAATGATTAAACTATTCAATGATAATCTCCAGAATCTGTAATTTGATTTAGTCAAGCACCAAACAAAATAAAACAAAAAATATATTATCTTTTAAGTCTATATTTATCTCATTACTTGGAGGTTTCAATATATTTTATTTATGTCAAACAATATAATGTTTTTTTTATCTATTCTTCTGACGACAAGATCCTTTGATCTTCTTTCAAATACCTTTTTATATTTGTTATATCGTTTATCAAAAGTTTGTGGAAGTTAGTTATTTTTACTTTTAACAATATATAAATGTTATACGACCAACCAATGTAAAAAAAAAAAAAAAAAAAAAAAAAGAATAAATACTCCAGAATTACATAAATAAATTTTAATAAAGTGTAATATAATGTATATTATGGAAATATCAAAATTAAAAACCCTTTTTTTTTTTGATTGTTTTAGAAAGAAGACTATCCAAAGTTTGATTTAAATATTGAGCATAATTTTTTTTAAATTTATGCTCTGGCTCGTCCAGCATAGACATTCTTCGTCCAGTGTTAAACAACCCCGCTGGGTGATGACTTTTAATTTCATAACTTGTAGACTTGTAGACACCGGTCAATATCACCGGTCACCAAATCGAATTTACTACGTTGTGAATCATAAAACCAAATTTTGTCGAATTTTTGTAGTTTTCAAGAACGTTGTTTACCATTACCGAGTAAACGAACTTTGTTTTGGCGCTTAGTCTGGAAATGGATCCAACGTCTTTAAACATTTTGTTTTAAATTTTTCTGAACCAAATAGCCATTGTATTGTAGTTTTACTAAATATTGTTTTAAGCTCCTACTAGTTGTAAATTCTTTAGACCAACACATCGATGATCGGCTGGGTGCCGATGTCTAAATAAGAATTGTTTAAAAAATAATTTATTGGTTTGATAAACTCCCTGAATACCTCTTGGGAAAAAGTTTACGTTGTTAAAAAGTTGCAGGACCTTAGTAAAAATTATGAAGTGACTACTAATAACTTGTCATGAACTTTAATTCTTTATGAAGGAAATAACAAACAAAATGTATAGAAGAAGATATAAAAAGTTGTTTTACCCCACGCAATAGCTTTGATAACAATTATTGCACTGAATAGGGATTAAACTTGTTAATTTGCAGCCGTTTCGACTGCATTTGTTTTTCTTTCTTTTTTCTTGTATAAGAGTTTTACACCCACTTTCAATATGGCGCTCTACCTAAAAATATTTGTAGAAAACTAATTTTAAAACGTTAAATCAAATCTTCAAAAATAAATAAATAAATTTTTACTTGTGTATTGTCATTGTTTCCATTAATTCCTTTGACAACGTATTGGAAACACAATGGACATTGTGGTAAATAATTCTAAATTATATTTAAATAAATAGTTTTAAAGTTATATATATATATATATATATATATATATATATATATATATATATATATATATATATATATATATATATATATATATATATATATATATATATGCATCTAATTTTTAAAAGAAATTTGATTTGAAACTGATTATGTTACAAGACAAATATATACTTCTCTTATTTGCTGCTTTTGACAATTATGCTGCACGGGTCTGAAATGATTCACGCTATAACAAATGGAAAACAATGTTAGTAAGTAAACATTTAATTGGGCAAGTTTTAAACTTTTCAAGTTCAAAAATGAAAAATGATATTGATTAGTTACCTACCAATAAAATACTTCACAAGTATCGCATTTAAATGGGAGAAAGTCAAGTCTTCTACAAAATGGGTAAGAGCAATGCATTCCAAACGACATAAGGTCACTTTTTAAAGAGTTTGCCATCATTTTAAACTATAAAACATTAAAAAGAACAAACTTTCATGACATTTATATCCTTTCGTAATAGCATGGATCATCGTGACGATGCAGTACGTCATTGAAGACGTAATTCATCGTCACGATGACTACGCAGTGCTAATTTTTCAATCGCTTCTAGAACACTTCAGAAACTTTGCTCGATTGCTAGTAAAAACAAAGTAAAGCGAGAAAACTATAAACAAAGCAATAAAAAAGTAACACTAATAATATTTTTATTGCTTTATTATTATTATATATTATCAATATCTTTAAACTAATTGTCAGAACAGAGTCAAAGACAGAACATATTTATTTTATGTTTTTAACATAAACTTGTAAACTTTTTTGTCTTATCTTCTCACGAGAAATAATAAGAAAAACATACCTTAGACTCTAAGGTATGTTAGAGCAATTAAGAAGTAAAAAAAAAAATTTAAAAATTAGTATATATATATATATATATATATATATATATATATATATATATATATATATATATATATATATATATATATATATATATATATATATATATAAACTATATAGAATTAAAAAATTTTCTTTTTGAATCAGTAAATTAAGACTTAATGGACTACTTTTCAAATATTTAAATACATGTTACAAATTCCAGCTATAATCAAACTACGTTTACTGCTTTCAAATAAAATTTGTAAACTTTATAATGTTGCGAAATAAGAAAATTGACATAAAAAATGAAATTTAGATATTAAAATTATTTAAATAATTGATTTTTATAATTTGTAAAATTATATGAATCAATTATTGTAAAATCAAATTGCTTATACAGTTTTTAAAAAGAATATCAATTTTTCTTTTATATATAAGTCTCTCAACATTTTTTGAAGTTTTTGGACAACAGGAAAGCAGGACAAATTAATTTTACATTCAAACACAAAACGAAAAATGTTTAAAATATAATGTTTAAAATATAAAGTTCACATATGTAAAGTATTTTTATTTCAACTAATTAAGTCATGGCACAAATATAATTGTCTTTAAAATGTATAAGATGTGCTAAATGTTTTTGTTAATAAAATAGTTATGCAGTTAAACTAAAGCGTGTTCCCAGTGGGCACGAAACTTTAAAAAGACATCTTTTAAATGTTCAAAAGGTGTCTTTTTTACGTTCCCTGCTCACTAATATTATTTAAAACCATTTCTTCTTTTGTTCAATATTCCTATACTTTTTGAAATTTTATTGACAGGTTTTTAATTCAAAAAAGTTTTTTTAACAGGTGCTCTTTTGAAAATTATATAAAAATAAAAGTAAGAAAAAAAAAAAAAATCAAATTTAGCATTGAAAAATTAAAGTTAAAAATAAGAAGAGCTTAATTGCTAAAAACACAAGTAAACCTGATTTTTGAAAATTTAGTTTTTAAATTAAAAAAATTAGACAAGGTTCCTTATCTTAATTTTTTTTTTTCTGTTAAGGCTGTATTCTGTTAGTCATTACTTCAAGATATATGTTCGACACTTTTTTGTTAACCATTTATGATTTTCCTTTTTAATTTTTTATTGTTTTTGTTTTTTCGTTTGTAAATCTTATTTTTTTGTTTTTGAAATAAATTTGGCTCTTTTTTTGTTTTTTTTAGCTTGTTACTTTTTATGTTCATTTTAGGGTGATTAACTTTTAACTATTTAAGTATCTCAGTACTTTGCATTGTAAATGTAATATGTAGTAATTTTGTCTATGATTTAATTGAATTAAAAAGTAAGATATTGCTGCTTGGTTATTTGTATAGTTGTAGAATTTTTTTTCTTTAAAGTTAAAATTATATTTATTTTTAAGTAGTAAATAAAAAATAAACATAATTAATAAAATTTAAACTTCAAATTTAAACAAAATATAATTTTTTTTTATAGATGCCAGCACAGAAGTCATCTCAAAAGATAAATAAGTTGTAAGTTGATAAAAAGTGAGTAAATATATTTTTTAAAAGTTACTTTCATGTTTTTGTGATTTTAAAAACTTTTAGTGCTGATGGCCAACCTATACGATTTCGCTGTGCTATGCAAAATACAATTTATGATGTTCTCAAAAATAGAAAAGGCTGGGTAGAAGCTTCTAGGTAATTTATTAAGTGAATAATTGTTTAGTAATCATTTTCTTTTTCTTTTAGTTAATCAATTTCTATATATAAACTTAAACTAGTAAATCAAAGAAAAATATAGTTCAATTTATAGCCAGGTTTTGTTGCTGTGGCTGATTAAAATTAATGTTTTTGGGATTTATTATGGAAACAAATTTATGAATAAATTTATCATCATCATCATCATCATCATCATCATCATCATCATCATCATCATCATCATCATCATCATCATCATCATCATCATCATCATCATCATCATCATCATCATCATCATCATCATCATCATCATCATCGTCGTCGTCGTCGTCGTTGTCATCCTCGTTGTCATCATCACTATCCATCATTATTTAAAAAAAAATTTTTTAGCACTTCTTTTTTGTTAGGTGGTTTCGAGCTATTCCATTTATTCCATTTCTTTAATACTCTCCATCTTGTTTTATTTTTCTTATCTAGTTTACCATTTTGTTTGTTATACAGCTAATCTCCAGAAAAAAATGTTGATACCCAATTACCTGTATTTTCCTCTATGCCAAAAACCACTTTCCTGATTTTATGATTTATAATTTACTCCACAAATTGATCCAATCAGAGTTGTCACGACATAATATGTCTGGCAGATCTGTCGACATATTTTCAGACATATTTTCTGCCGACATAAAATATGTCCCACATATTTTCGATTGACATATTTTGACATAATTTTATGTCTGAATTATTTTTTGCTGACATTAAATATGTCAGACATATTTTCTATCGACATATTTTGACATAATTTTATGTCTGAATTATTTTCTGCTGACATAAAATATGTCAGACATATTTTCTATCGACATATTTTGACATATTTTTATGTCTGAATTATTTTCTGCTGACATAAAATATGTCAGACATATTTTCGATCGACATATTTTGACATAATTTTATGTCTGAATTATTTTCTGCTGACATAAAATATGTCAGACATATTTTCTGTCGATATATTTTGACATAATTTTATGTCTGAATTATTTTCTGCTGACAAAATATGTCAGACATATTTTCTGTCGACATAT
Source organism: Hydra vulgaris (assembly GCF_038396675.1). NCBI lineage: Eukaryota > Metazoa > Cnidaria > Hydrozoa > Anthoathecata > Hydridae > Hydra > Hydra vulgaris. The sequence continues at coordinate 43,267,706 of NC_088934.1, read as the reverse complement.
TTTGACATAATTTTATGTCTGAATTATTTTTCAATTTTTCATAATGAGATCTTTTTCAGGGTCAACTAGTAATTAAAAATAACTGAAAAAGTTTTTTTTTTATTATTATTTTAATCAAAGAAATAGTTTTAAGTTTTGTCATACTAATAAAAACCACTTTCAGTAATAAAAACTCAGCTTGAGATGGCTTTTACATTCTAATAAGGAAAAGCGCCAATACTAATCAATACTAATCAATACTATCAAATACTATCAAATGATGCCTCAAAACTAGTCAATATTAGTCAATACTATCAAATGTCAATATTAGTCAATACTATCAATGTCAATATTAGTCATAATCAATAAATAAATTGTAATCAATAAATAAGTCAATAAATGCCAATATTAGTCAATACTATCAAATGATACATCGCTAAAAAGGGCAGAAAAAGACCTTTATGAAACAACTGATGTTTGCTTATAGGGTTTAAAGTAAAAGTTTTATGAAGCATAATTGATTGCAAAAAAGCAACAAATTTGTTAAACTATTTTCACTTAACTCTGTAAATTAAGTTGAAATGCGCAATAAATTTGTTAGATTAATTTTTTCTTCAAGAATATCAAACAGCAAATAATTCAGATATAAAATTATGTCAAAATATGTCGATAGAAAATATGTCTGACATATTTTATGTCAGCAGAAAATAATTCAGACATAAAATTATGTCAAAATATGTCGATAGAAAATATGTCTGACATATTTTATGTCAGCAGAAAATAATTCAGACATAAAATTATGTCAAAATATGTCGACAGAAAATATGTCTGACATATTTTATGTCAGCAGAAAATAATTCAGACATAAAATTATGTCAAAATATGTCGACAGAAAATATGTCTGACATATTTTATGTCAGCAGAAAATAATTCAGACATAAAAATATGTCAAAATATGTCGATAGAAAATATGTGGGACATATTTTATGTCGGCAGAAAATATGTCTCAGACATATTTGACAGATAACAACCCTGGATCCAATCATGTCTCCTAAATAGTATATACATACCAAAAATTTTATACCTCAATCTGTTTTCATTTTTTTTTCCACCCAAGTTTATGTTGAATGAAAATAGTAAAAACAATTATTGTTTGTGGGAATAGGGTCTTAAAAAAATTATTGATAATCTTAAGTTCTAAGATAATTTTTTATATTAAATAATTTTGTAGAAATTTCTCAGAGAGGTAAATTTAGTTTAAAAAAAAAATAGAAAGTTTGAGGTTTTGAGTTTTAAAGAAATCTTTAAATCCTTTTCTTATGTAAACTCAAAGAGTTTTTTTAAAAGTTTTTCTGAAATCATTTTAAAACTTCTAAATACTGTAAAAACCTTTTTATTTTGAGTTTTCTCTTTTTCAAAGAGACAAATGTCTTTGTCTGAACAAACTTTTAATTTCTAATTATTTATTTTCATAACTAAGTTTACATTTTAGTACTTTTTAATATTTTAAATTTAATATTGTTTGCTTCAAACATTTCATCGCAGTTTAAAAATTCACATCTGAAAGCTAATGCATTAAATAACAAATAATAGAAATAAATTATCAGAATTATTTTCCATTGATTAGTTTATTCAGTAGTTTTATTGAACGCTGTGTTAGCGCTTAAGCTGACTCCATCAGCAGCTGTAAAATATTTGAGTATTAAATTGTGATGGTGCGCATGGATTGTGTTACTGTTTGTGCTTTTTGGTTTTAATTGTTGTAGTTACACGTGAACCCTCTCATTACAACTTTGGCATTATTAAACTTGTAAGGCAACTGCAATAAGCTTATTGTTTAGGTTGCCAAAGTTACTCTTTGCAAGATTAGTTTATGTTTTTCTAGAAAACTGTATGTTTTAAAGTCCACATTTTTTTGTCTAGTTATTTTCTTTCCATTTTTTTTCTATTTTGCTGACGTTTTTTTTTTAATAAGAATTTTTTAGTACTAAGATTTCTATCAAAAATAATTTGGGTATTTTTTTGTAATTTTGGGTACTTTTTTCTAGTGACGGAGACTGGGATTTTATTTGGAGTGACAAGTGTGGCATTCATGAAATATATGACAATCAATATTTAGATGAACATGTAAAACTGAATCACTTTCGAAACCACTATGAGGTAAAAATTTTTTTACAATTTTTATTATCAGCATCAGAAATCAGCATTAAAATTACAGAAGATAATTTTCTTTACTTTAGAAAGTTCTTCTAATTTCTTAAATTTGTTATCATTTTTTAGCTGACAAGAAAAAATTTAATGGCAAAAAATTTGAAACGACTAAAAAAACATATAGAGCGAGAGCAAGGGAAAATGGAAGCAAATAGGTATGTATATATGATTTACAAATAGGTATGTCTATATGATTTACAAATAGAAATTAAATATACATCTTATGTTAACGTATTACTAATGTTTTTTTTAGTTGTGATTTTTTCCCTGCTACCTTTGAACTTCCTGTAAGTTTCAAATGTTTTTATGTTTTTATAATAATTAATTGTTTTTTTTTTCAAAATATTTTTTGTTATTTTAAATGTTTTTTAAACGAGATTTTTGAAAACAAAAATTGTATTAATTAAAAATATTCAAAAATAAAATTTTTATTTCATAATAAATTGTTTTTTCAAGAGCTGATACTTTTTTATGTCTCTAACACACATTTGGGAGATATAGAAGTGTTCAATATCGATCCCTTTTTGTGTTAAAATATGTTTTAGATAGATCAGGAAGAAACAAGTTTTTTTCTACACAACCCAATAGATGGTGGAAAATTTTCCTATTACTTCTTATTCCTATAACCTGTTATTCTTGTCACAAGTGCTCTATCATTTCTCAATTTAAAAATTTATTTCTTTTAATTTTAATTTTTTCTCTGTTTTTTCTTTCATTTTTAATTTGTATCTTTTTTTTGTTTGTTTATTGTTGATGCATCAACAAAATAGTTTAAAAAAGAAATTTTTTATATAATTCCTTTTAAATAAAGTTTATAAAAGAAGGTTATTGTTAAATCTAAAAATTGAAAGTTTTTTTTTTTAAATTCTTAAGGTTTTCCCTATAAAATAGCATTAGCGAGTTAAGACTATTTGAAAGATTGTTTTAAAATTGTCCAAAAATTTGACCATTATTATACATTTATCTCAAGTAAAATGTTGCTAAGGGATCTTAGCAACCAGCCGAAATTTTATTTAATTTTAGGCTATAAAAGAAATAGTAGAGTATAATCTTTTTTGTCTCAAGTTATGGCAAAAATAAAATTGTGCAATACCTAAACTCATCATCCATCATACCTAAACTCATCATCTAATTCAGATGTAATACAGATATAAGTTAATAATGTATGGATTAGGTCGAGGTTGGTTAGGTAGAAGCCGTGAATGGTTCTGAAAACGTAAACATTAAAAAAACTTTTAAAAAAATCGCTTAAATTATTTTTTTCTATTTGAGTTATAATAACAATGTTAACATTTTTTACGCTGCTTTTTATTTCTAAGTACCTAATTGAGCTTCAGTAAATGATAAATTAGTAAGTAACTCTTTTAGTAAAATGTTTTAAGCATTGTTCAATGAATAATTTGTTATATCATTGTATGTTTATATTGTATGTACATTTTTAAGCATGTCAAAATTTAGCAATAATAAAAAATAAACGACCTTCTGTATAAAATATCTTTAATTTATTATAAACAGTTAGGCGGTTAATTTACGCAAAAAAGTTGTATAGAATTCAAATTTAAAAGGCAAAAAAAGTAAAGAAGTGATTAAGATAAATCTTTACATTGCTTTACATTATGTTGTTGTTTGAACAATTTTAAACACAACAGATTTTTAGCATTTTTATTATCAATTCTTATCAACTTCTTGGTTCTTTTATATCCACTTCTTTGCGTGATCTCATAACTCTTTTGTAACCACTTCTTCACGTGATACAATCTTTCTTAATGTTTTAATAAGCACTTTTTCACGTGATACAATCTTTCTTAATACTTTAATAACCACTTCTTCACGTAATTCAATCTTTCTTAACTTTTTTACGTGATACGTTCTTTCTAGCTCTCATACATCTAACTGAAAAACAGCCTATTGCAAATCAATTTTCAATTCTAAAAAAAAAAGAAACTATGCTGTAATAATGCATAATGTAAATGTTAGTACATATTTCTTGACTGGAATAAAAATCTTATTTTTTTGGCATGTCTTCATAATGATTTTCTTATAACATTCTTAATTATCAAAAATTCTTTAAGGATTTTCTCTTATTTTTTGCAATGTTATCACCTCATTCAACATGACTGCTGATGCGATTGTTTTCATTTGGCGTCAGAGTGACTTAATGGATAGACACAGAATCATTTAAACCATTAACGTGACTTTTTCTTTATCATCTCACCTGAAACCAATTGTTTAGTGAAAATCATTATTATTTAAACTGAAACTATTTGTTTGGTAAAAATCTGGTGGCATTGATGAGAATGTGATAATGATGTTGGCGATAATAATCATTAACACATACTTTGTTTTATATAAAACTTGAATAACAGAATGTGTTACATATATATTTTAAATGTTATTTTAAAAAGTAGTTTTTTTTTAAAATAATTTTTGATGGATGTATTTATTATCTAGGGTGAATACCATATGTTTGTTGAGGAGTTTAAGCGAAATCCAGGAAAGTTATGGATAATGAAACCAGTATGATTTTTTAAAAATTAAATTGAATAGTTTTAAATCTAAGAATGACCAAGTTATTTTTTTTATCTGCTTTTCATTTATTTTATTTCTGGTTTAGATAGCCAAGTCTCAAGGAAAAGGAATATTCTTGTTTAAAAAACTAAAAGATATAACTGATTGGAGAAAGGTACACCTATAAACTTTTTTTTAAAAACAAACTAACTTGGAACAAGGCTGTAAGCAACCACAAAACCACAAAGTTGGGAGTTAACAGAAAAAAAGTTAAGAAAAAACTTTAAATTTAAGTAAAAAACTTCAAATTTAAGTATGCTGTTTCTTATTTCAAATGAGAATGTTTTCCCTAAAATCGTGTTGAAAAGAGCCTAGGAACAAAAATGCCCATAAAAGTAATCACCCCCTCCCCAAATGTGAGGGCAAAGAGTTAATAGAATATTTTAAATCACTAAATTAAATTAAAATTTATCAACACTTTTAAATCTTCTAGCACTCAAAAGTTATGACCATGAGAAGTTTCCACCCTCTCCAAAATGAGAGGTTGTAAATTTTACATATTCATAACTTTTGAACACTAATAGATTATTTAATAAAAACATTCTCATTTGAGATAAGCATCAACATACCCAATATTTGGTTTTGCGCTATGCTTGCAAGCGTCATATCTTGTGCATCAAAAAATCCTGGTTACAGGCTTGTAACTGAATTTACAAGCTTAACTTGTTATGGTTTATAAATGTTACTTTTGCAAAATGTTATTATGTAGTTAGAATAGATTCAAGTAAACAATGAGTTTTACTGGTAATAATAATTACTACAAGTAGTAGCTGTAGTTAATAATTTACTGATGATAAGCACATTTTGCTGACTATGTTGATAATAAGCACATTTTGCTGACTGTTTTGATAATAAGCACATTTTACTGACTGTGTTGATAATAAGCACATTTTACTGACTGTGTTGATAAAAGCACATTTTACTAACTGTGTTGATAATAAGCACATTTTACTGAATGTGTTAATAATAAGCACATTTTGCTGACTGTGTTGAAAATAAGCACATTTTGCTGACTGTTGATAATAAGCACATTTTGCTGACTGTGTTGATAATAAGCACATTTTACTGGCTGTGTAAAGACTATCAAAAATGTTTGTTAGTATTTTGTTTGAAATTTAAATTGTTTAACATTTTATTAAAATGCTGCTAATTTTTTTCGATTGTTTTATATATCAGCTAAAAAAATAATGCAAATAAAATTTTTGGATTTAGAAAATAAAAATCTGCCAAAAAAAAAACAACGAGGGAAAGAAAAGGAAGTTAAAAAAAAATAAGAAAAAGGGGAAAGAAAAAGAGAAAAAGAAGAAGAAAAGTATGACTATTAGTCTGATTTCTTTTGATTTAGTTATCACAAGATCCAATCTTTTATTAACACTTTAGTTATCACAAGATCCAATCTTTTACTAACACTTTAGTTATCACAAGATCCAATCTTTTACTAACACTTTAGTTATCACAAGATCCAATCTCTTGCTAACAATGTTTTAATTTTATTACTACCAAGACTGTTCTAACTTTTAGCTAAACTTTTGTGCAATTGTTAAGTGTGTTTCATATGGTTTAAAATCCAAGTTGCAAATCAACAAACAATTCCCTTTAGTTAATAATAAATATATTTGAAACAAAAGTTAAAAATCTATTTGCAAATCTGAAATAAATAAATCGTAAAATGATAAAAGCAAATATCAATCAAAGCCTCAACTTTAAATTTGATAAACTATTTGACATACCTGCTTCTATAATACACATAATTTTTATATGCCCTAAAGCCTCATTTCCTATTGAAGAAAGAGTTTATATACAAGACAACCATTTAAAAGCAGGATCTTTAAACTTTTCTTAAATTTGTTATTTTTTTATTTAAGTGACATGATAAATGGCAACCAAGCAAGAAAACTCATGCTGATTATAGTCTTTCAAAGTTTCCATGATATATTATGGAGCTGGTCGGAGGTGGATGTTCTTCAAAATCTAACAGTGTACTATTCAATTGATCTATCTAGCCAAGATAGATCAATTGAATAGTACACTGTTATAAATCAATGATAACCAAAAAGTCTGTAGCAGCAGGGCTAAATGTTCTTATCCTTAAAGAGAACTTCTCTGGATTAGGTCTGTATTGCACAGCGTAAAGAGCATTTGTGTTATTGTTTTAGACAATACAAACAACGGTTGGAGAAAGTTAGGTAGTTAATCAAGAATGTTTGAGGAAACTTCAAATAATAGGTTGCAGTCTTCATCAAAATGAACTTCAAACTCAAAAGATAAAAAGTTCCAAATAAGTTTATGGTAAACTGCAAAGAAATTCAATTTAAACATCAAATAAATTTAGTAGTAGTTCAAACTTCAATTATTGAAAGTTATATTTTAAATTACTTAAAAGAGCTTTAGCAATGGTAGAGGGCTTGCTTGGTAAACAAGAAGAGAAAATTAAAAAAATAAAATGTTTTCTCAACTATAGTAGCAGGTTTTTTATATATATATATATATTTTTTACTGTAAATACAAAAGCTTGAGTGCGTCCATTTGTTGTAAGGTTGCATCTCTTTCTCTTTTTTACAAATACTACCATGGTCGCTGCCTAAGCGAACAATTATTGCTTGTTCCATCTACCAAAACTTTTCATTCATTAAAGTCCTTTTACTGTAACTCTTCCTACATGCTCAAAAAAGTTTTGTTCATAGAGTTTTTTTTCTCAAACATAAGTGCTTTAGAATTCACTTCTTTTTTTCCTAACTCACACAATTTACTATTTTTTAATTCTCCTGTATATTTTTTTTCAGATTTTTAACTCCCTTTTTATTTTTTGTTCCTAACTTAATTAGTGGTTGATTGCAAGTTAATTAGTAGTTGCTTGCAGCCTTGTTTGGAGTGATTTGTTTAAAAATAAAGTAGACATAAATCTTACAAATAACCCATTAAAAATTGGTAAAATTTATGCTCCATCATTGTTTAAAGTAAAAAAGTTTTCTAAACTGCAAAATTTGTTTACAACTACCTAGTAATCAGTTAAATGTTATTGAGTTTAATGATAAAAGAAGAATTAAAAAAAACATAATTAAAGTAACCATTTTTCTGTCTTGTACCTGCAAACTTCTTCTTTGTGAGGGTTAAAAATCATGATGACCAGATCAAAATATTTGGATTTCAAACAATACTCATTTTTAGAAATAATTTTTTTTGAATATAGATCATCTATTACATAAGCTGTATACGAAGCTTTATTCAAAGCTTTTTTAAAAAATATATTATGTTATATTATATTAATATAAGTTGTTATAATATAACAACTTAAAATAGTTATATTACTATTTTTAACAACAAAATAGTTATATAAATATTTTTGTTTTCTCCAATTTATTTGCAGGTAACAATTTTGTTTTCAATAAAAAAAAGTCATGGAATAGAAATGAATATTCCTTAATTAAGCATACTTAAGATGGATATCTCTTATTGACATTGCTAATAAATTTTTGAAATAAATATTTATTTTTATTTTTATATATATATTTTTAGATTTCTTCTTAAATTGATAATTGTTTGATTTTTTTAAATGTTAATTAATAACTACTAACTAGTACATCAAAATTGTTACTAAAAGAATGTTCTTACATTTTTTTTTCTATTTTAAATATTTTTGAAATATTCATTGCAAAAATACTTCATAAAACATCAGTAATTTACGACAAAAAGTTTTTCCTTTGTGTTTAGTCATTGCAGATTTTTGAATGAAACTTCATGTTAAAGTACTGAAAAATATATAGCCATTAGCTAAAAGTAAATATATTTAAAAAAGTTTTTGTAGTAACTGAAAAATATAAAACCACAAGCTAAAAGTAAATGTTTTTAAAAAAGTTGTACGAGTAACTGAATAATTTAAAACCACAAGCTAAAAGTAAATATTTTTAAAAAAGTTGTAGGAGTAACTGAAAAATATAAAACCACAAGCAAAAAATGAATATTTTTCAAAAAGTTGTAGGAGTAACTGAAAAAAATAAAACCACAAGCAAAAATAAATATTTTTAAAAAAGTTGTAGGAGTAGTATTAAATTAATCAATTAAAAGATTTATTTAAAGGAAAAAAGTTTTATAAAGTTATCAGAAGTCATTTTTTTACAAAAACACTATGCTTATGTTTTAAACATTTAGATGTTAAAACAATTTTAATTTTTTTATAGTTTATAAAACTATAAAATTTTATTGCAACAAAATCTAAAATTATAATCTTTTGTTGTCAATAATAATAGGGACCTTTCAATTGTTTCTGGGCCATGCAGCATCCCTAAAGACTTTTTTTTAAAATGCTGATTTTTTTAAATTGGCATTAAATTGATAATAACATATTATAATAATAGTTGTCATTGCAATAATAAAAATTTTAAAACACTTTAAACTAAATTTTTTTTACTTCTTTTCTTTGTTTATTTGTTTATTTTGTTTGCTTTGTTTATTTGTTATTATTTAAAGACTAGTTATTCATACTTTATACTATGCTATTGTATACTATATTATTTTATTGTATACTATATTATACTATATATTTATACTATATTATTGTAATTTTTATTTGATTTTTTTTTCAGGAGGACTACTATAGTGTTGATGACAAGGTAGTTTGAAATTTATATTAAATTTATAGTTTCCTGTGCGATTTATTTATATTGTAAAATAATTTGTAACTTTTATAGAAAGAAGAAAAAGAACAACCAGAAGCATACATTGTACAAAGATACATCGATAATCCATATTTAATTAATGGTAAAATTTTTAAGTGTTCAGATTTTTATGGATTTTCCATTTGTGATCAGAGATGCAAGAGAGCAGAGCATTTAAAAAAACTTTTAATTCTCTCCATCTCAAAAATTTACTAACTTCTTGATCATAACATTTCTTAATTTATATTTACATATTATTTTAATTGCTTTTTGTTAAAAAGTATTTAACAAACTCCATTGTGTGTCAAATCACTAGCATTAAATTAAATCGCTAACATTAGATCAAACTAATAACATTAAATCAAATCACTTACATTAAATGAAATTAAATAGAATCAAATGACTAACATTGAATCAAATCGATAAAAAATAAACCAATTATTTACTATTTAATTATTTGTCACTGCTTTAGTTTATTAATATTATATATATATATATATATGTATATATATATATATATATATATATATATATATATATATATATATATATATATATATATATATATATATATATATATATATATATATACTTGCTGGAAATTTTATTAATTCAAAGACCTATGCTGGTTTGGACACTAGCCACAGCTTTTATTTTCTTTTTTGGAAAAATATATACAGCTGGAGTGCTTTATATTGTACAGATCTAAATTTTGTTGAAACTTATGATTTATTTTTCAAATTAGTATTATTTCAGTAAAATTTTTTTTTTTTTTTATTTAATTTTTTTTAAAATACCTTAAAATCACCTAAGTTCGGTCACCATGTAACTTCGGTCATTTAAGAAAAAATATTAAAAAAGCATGCAAAATTCAAGTTTTACAAACTTTTTTTCTTAAATAATATTTCTAATTATTTCGTAAATATGAATCTATAAAAAGATTAATGTTTATATGTAACCTGCTAAAATAATTTTTTAGCAAAACAACAATTTGAAAAAATGCATACTCTTAAAATCTAAAATAAGCAAATTATTAAAATAAATGATTAAATTTAATCTTAGTATTATTAAGAATCACTAAATTAATTATATTTACAAAAAAAAATTATTAATTTTTGAAAATTAACTACTTTTTCTATAAAAATTAGTGAAATTTTGAAATACTCTAACTTCGGTCATTCATGGATAGACAACAAAGAAGACAGCAGTAATATTGTGAAATGTTGATAAGTGTTGCAAATGTAAAATTTACAGGTAACTTTACCTGTAAATTTACCAGTAAGTTTTGACATTTTTATAATGGATACACACCATGGTATTTTATTTGAATAAAAAATTTGTTCATAATTTCAAAATTAACTAATGGATCTTTGAGTTCTAATAAATATCAAGCTTGTGATATTTTTTTTGGAGATAAAATTACAGCTCAACGACAATTATGAATGCGTTGCGAATTTTGTGATGAATGGTTGTGTGGATATTGCTGTTCTACTATGGTCAACGATATTCAAGAATTGCCAATAAACATACAAAACTCATTTAAAGTAAAGTAGTGTTTCTTGTTAATTGAATAAATCTTTTTAAATTAATTAAAAAGTATATTTTTAATTTTATTAAGCAGTGTTGTAGCAAATGTGAAAATGGTCAAAGTAATAAAATAGTTGACTAATTACAATAAAAATTAAAAATACTACTACTTATATTTAAAAAAGCCTTTTTTTATGTATTCCTTCTTGTTTTCTTTGGTGCCCCAAAAGCCTTTTTTTTTGAGCCCCGGGTAACGCCCTCCTTGCTGGTATAATCTGAATTTATATCATAATTTTATAATAAAACAAAATTTTAAAATTAGTTTACATTATTTGTGATGTTAAGTTTGTTATTAGTATTTGTATAGCGACCGAACTTATGAGATATTGTATTGAAAGTTCGGTCAAAGTATGTTTTCATTTTAAATTAAAGATGTTTTTATTATAGATTAAATATTGAGTACTAGTTTTTATTTTTCATTTTTTTATTTTTTTTTATTTTAATATCAATTATCAATATAATTTTCTGTATGTTTCAGGAAAAAAAAATTCAAAATTTTTTATTTACGTGTAATAAATATTCGAAGCTTAAGTGACCAAACTTATGCGATTTTATGATATGATTTTTTTTTAATTTGAATTTTTTTAATTCTTTTTTTTTAATTTTATTAATTTATATTTATTATTTAAAGAGCTAATCAATGTTTTTCAACTTTGATTAGCTTCTTAAATAAAATAGTTATTGGATAAAATTGATACATGTTTGTACATGCGCTATACAGTTAATTAACAAAACAACAAAATTATTTAGGTTGTTAAGTCTTTTTGTTATTGTTAGCACTTCAAAGTCTTCATTAACTATCTTGTTTTTTTTGCTTGCAACATCTTTGTTTTCAGTTTCACATCTGTTAGCTGCCACAACCAGTTTTTTTGCTGTTTTTGTTTGATTTTGCTATTTAGTTCTCTTTGGAATGTTCTTCATTTTTTGTCTCTCTGTTTCATCGAAATAAAAAAACAAAAAACAAATTTCCTGCATAATATCTATTATAAAACATATGTATATAAATATATGTATAAGTTATAATATTAAAAGGAAATATAGTATTAAAAGTAGATAAAATTGTAATGTTTGCCGATGGCAAGAGCAAAATAATTAATTTAAAAAATTAATTTAAAAAAAATAGAAGAAATACATTAACTTTAACTTTTTGTCTTCATTTCAATTCCAATGTATGAAATAAAAAAATAGTAAAAATTAAAGTTTTAAAAATTTTAAATTAAAATTTTTAAGAGTTTGGAGGTCTCAGATCTGGGGATCTTGAGTACAATACTTTGCATGGGATCCCGGCATTGTCATCCCTAATATGAAAAGTTGTTAATTCAATATTCAGAAAACATGTATCCTAATGAAATGTCATAATTATTATTATAAACATTGTTATGAAATTTCTCAAGAGATTCATATCTTTATAAAATTTAACTGCTCAGAATGTCTATATAATAAAGTATAATGATTTTTAACAACAATTTTTCCCAATTTTTTTTATAATTATGTCATTAAAAATATCTATAATAATTTATTTTTTTAGGAAGAAAATTTGATCTGAGAGTTTATGTTTTAGTCACTTCTGTAAGTTGTGAATAAATATTTTAGAAAACTTGTTTTATGCTACTTTTTTTATATCATCTTCAAAACATTTTTTAGTTGCTTTTATTAACAAAAAAAGTAATAATAATATATATTTGTATAAAAATTATATGAAAATATGTAAGGATATTATATTTTGGAAACTAGAAAGAATAGTAGTTATAGAAATATATTTCTATTATTATAGAGAGAAGTTAAAAATTTCTATTAAAATTAGAAAGTTTTATGGAACCAGAAACTAAAGAGAGATAAATTTCTGTTTTTTCAGGCATTTTATTTACAGAGAGGCTACCTTTTTTTCTTCTATATTTCTTTAGTTCTCTTTTCTTTAGTACACACCAATGAAGGCATGGCTATACAGAGAAGGGTTTGCACGCTTGACTAATTCCCGGTATAATTTAAACTCAATAGATGACCAATGTATCTTTTCTATTTGTATGATTATAATATGTCCAACTTTTTCTGTGTGAGATAAATATTTATTGTTTTATAGCAGTTCCAGCAAAAGTTACAACGAGATTTTAGAAATAGTCTAAAAGAGAGAGAGAAGTTCATTAGGGATCGTCCGTAAATTATGTAATGCAAACTTTTGCAATAAACAAAACAAAAAAGATCAAAAGTTTTCCGACGCAGAGTCTTAAATTAAATGAAAAATCAAAACAACCCATAAAGTTTAATAAAATCTGTCGTGTAAAAGAGTTTAATATCTCCTACTTCTTTTTTTTAAAATATATTTTGCGTTGCATAATTGATGAAGGATCCCTTAGAAGAAACAAGACATAAAGTAGAGGACTCAGTAAGTGTGTTGCCATTCACCAATAAAGGAATATTTCCATTAATGTTAGTAGTAAATACGTGAGTTTTGTTTGGGTTAAAATTAATCAGCAACTGCATGTTCTAATCTATAACAAAGACTAGTATGGCACACTTTTGTTATAATAGTTAACAATTCAGCAGTAGAACAAAAGCATCGAAATCCATATTGGTATTAAAAAGTAAGTTGTTAGACTCAAGATAATTAACTAATTAATAAAATAATAATAAAATTAATAGTATAATAATTAATAAAAATAATTGAAAGTTTATTAAAGATTTAAAGTATTTGCTAATAGTAGTAACAAGACTGATTGGACAATAGTTAGAGGGGTCTTAATAATCTCCAGGGTTTTTTTATAACTGGAACCACAGAATGTTATTTTCCAGCGGGAAGAAAAACAAGATTTAGTTAATTACTTGTTAATTATTTAAGAGAGTAATAAGGAGGACACTTTTATATGTAACAAGAATGTCATCTGAAACACAAGCAGTAGAAGAGTTTAAGTGGGAAATAATTTCTGCAAAAGAAACAGTTATTTGGCTGTCTATCATGGATGAATCTGTTCTTTGGAATGACAGGAAGAGTGCTGACATTAAATTCAAGAGACGAGTTAGAGGAAAAATTCATTGAAAATGTCTATGATTAATTTTTGGGAGAAGTAGTTAGACCAGATTCATGCATGAGTGGAGTGTTAGATTTGATTTTATTAATAGAATTGTTAAACATTTTCCTAAAGTCTTTTTTTTTTTTTCCTAACTTATTAAGATTTATTTGAGATTTAGAAATCTGAAAATACTGAACCTTATTATAAAACAATACCTTTATGCATTAATTTTTGCCATAATAATAGATGTTTGTTCTTCCGAGAGCTGTTCTTATGAAAAAGATTTCAAAAGTTGTTGAAACTTTTACCTCTCAATCTCAAGCCAACTTTCTGTTTTCCTCTGGAAAGATTTTTTTTGTTCCAAAATCACTTTTACTCCTTGATTTGTGTCTTTTCACTAACCCTAGTTTGTGTTCAGGTTCTCCTCTTTTTTATTTAGGCGGTTCAGACCATGATACAATCTCACCAAAACTTTCATCTCTTTTATCAACTTTTATCTTTAGGCTCATTAAAATTCTTGTTGTGATTTTTTTTGGAATGTTTCTTATCAAACCTCATAAAAAAGGGTACTATCCCTTCATACAAGCATTAAAAAGGGCATTATTTATGTGCAACATGGTACTGTTAATACTTTGATGTTTTTTAGCTGTTGAATCAGCTTATCTGAGATCTACCATAGAGTTTAGATAACTATACTATAATCTGGCTTCTGAACAATTAAAACAAATTTTAGAGCTGCACCCCTCATTAGGAGTTAACTCCTAATGAGGGCACAGCTTGCTTTGAGCTGCTTTCCTATTAACAGAGAGGCACAAGCACATAACTTTAGGAAGAGTTAAGGAGATTCATCATCATAAGCAGGAAACAATGTGATACAAATTTAAATCTTCACTAGCCTTTTTAATTTAGTTATGCAACAGAGTGTTCAAAAAAAAAAAAGAAGACTATACCCTCGTGTTTGAGATTTGGTCTGTAGAAAAAGAAAATACCCATATGTTATGGTTCATTTAGTCTACAATTGCAAGATGTATATTTTGAAAATTTGGATATAACAATTTTTTCTGTATTTTTATTACTTTGGCTTTTGTAATAATTGTCATGAAAAAAGCATTGTTGATAAAATCGTACAGAAAGACTTATTAGATAAGCTTAAGAATGTTTATAAATTTTTCCAATAGATTTATTTGTTAAATAATTTTAACTTGTGCAGAAGTGTTCACAATATCAATTTTTATTTTTTTTAACATAGAATGTTCAAAAATGAAAATAAAGCAAGGTGCAAAGAGAAAATTCAACTGCTCTATTAGTCCTAGAAGAACTGTTTACTTTTTTAATTATCCTATAAACAAATAGCCAACAAACCAATTTCCTTCTGTGGGAAATGTGTTGAGATATTATCTATTTTTAAATGCTGAAAAAAGTTACAGTTCAAGCCATCAAAGTTTCACACTGCGTGTCTGCAAAAACAACTTGGATTTGAACTTGTGTGCTTTAAAGGAGTTTGTGTTAATCATTTTGGGATCAATTGTGTTGTTGCCGAAGTTATTTTTGTATGGATCAAAGCGGGTTTTGGAGATTATATTCAGAAGGGAGCTCAAGTAAGGTAATTAGTAACATTTAAAATACTATTTTTTCAGTTTGTACTCGTTTTTTGTTTGCTTAACTGTAATTGTTATTGATAAAATAATTTTTTATTATTATTTACTTAGGGACAAAATAAAGAAGTTTATTAAAATCTTTTTGAATATTTCAAAAATGGATTTTGAGCAGAAAATATGAGCATCTAATAATGATCTAAAAGTAGTTAAAAATGATCTAGATTTTTTAAAAGACCAAATGAATGAAAGGAAAATGCTCATTGAAGAACAAGATGATGCAGCTTAAAGAGCTAGAACTGAAAAGAGGTGACGCTAGAACTGAAAAGAGGTTTTTATTTATAGAAAAACAAAAACAAAAAAGAGGTTCGTAGAGTTCAAGGAAGCCTGGATATTAGTATATAAATATGTAGTGAAAATTGGATTTGAAACAGCCGACTGCAAATTTGACATTTCAACAGATAATGACTTTGACGAAAAACTAATAAAGAAAAAAAAAAGGTAATTAACTACGTAGGTAGTGAACTACTACGTTATTAAAAATAATTTTTGTATATAATCAAGTATTGATTGTATTTCCAGAACAATTTTATAATTAATAGAAGCATATTAACTCAACAACAAATTTAAATAAAAAATTTATTTATTAAACACTTTTAAATTAAAGAAAATGACTAAAATAATCATCGAGCTTACTCCTGATGAGCTTATTAAAGCAACATTAATTGTGGCAGCAAGATATAATATTGGAATACGACCTCAGACCGCAATTATGTCTGCCATTCTTTCCAAATCTAATGGTAATTTTAAAGAAATAAACATCTCTAGGTCTTCTTTTCACAGAAAATAAATATTTGTTTTTATCACAGATCGGCTGTGAGAGTTAGTTGTCCTGATGCTCCAGATTGCGACGATATATTGCTTGGGCTTGTCTAATTTAAAAATGGTACTGGAGCATGTCAGGCATTTGAACTAATAAAATTATAAGAATATTACGCGTGTGATAATCAACTGTTTGGTTGCTGCTGTGATACAACCAGTAGTAACATAGGGAAATATGCTTGAGCAATTCAATTGCTGAGCGAAAAACTTAACATCCCTATTAACATGGTTGTTATGCCGACATCACATATATGAGCTGCATGTCTCACTTCATGAAAGTACTCACAGGAAAGACAAAAGGTCCCCATAGAGCATTATATTTATAGTTAAAAAAAATGTGGAACAATGTTTGTACAGAAGTGAACGCTCTATATAATGCTCTATGGGGACCTTTTATCTTTCTTGTGAGTACTTCCATGAAGTGAGACATATGCAGCTCATATATGTGATGCCTGCATAACAACCCTGTTAAAGGGATGTTAATACACTCTAAAAATGAGTTGGGATAACCTAGAAGTTGATTCAGTGTTGTACACTTTTGCAAAAGATGCCCTTACTTTCTGTTTAAAAGCTCTGCTCAAAAATTCTTTTGCAAGAGGTGATTATAAAAATCTTTGCCAGCTTGTTGTTTTTTATCTTGGTGGAAATGTAACAAATTTTAAATTAGTTACATAGATCAAGATCAAGCAAACTTTCTTCAAAAAATCTTTCCTAAAAATGCCAGGGATATTTTGGGTTCACTCTAACTTTTTTTAGTTAATTATTTTTTCTTGAGTTTTGGAAAGTGTTTTAATATAACTTTTAAAATGCTATACCAAAAAATACTTTTAATTTGTAATTTCTTAGAATTTTATAAACAATAATTAATTTTTATAATTGATGGTTTTGATTTTAATAAAACTAACGATAAAATGACAAGAAATTGAAAAAAAAAAAAGAGAAATGAAAATTGAAAAAAAAAAAAAGAAGAGAAAACTACTTTAAACTGTTTAATGCAAATTCTATAACAATTTTTTAATGCTGTTTTGCATAGTGTTTTAAATGCTTTTATTGTTTCCATACCTGATAATTGTAGCGATGAGCATTTCCTCTAGCCTCTAGTGGTAATGATGAGCGTTTCTTTTAGCCTCTAGTGGTAATGATGAGCATTTCTAATTTGCCTGCTCAATTATGGTAATAATGCTAATAACCTTAACAAAATTTATGCCTAAAAATTGTTTGTTTTTTTAAAAATAAAAAATTTGTTCAAATTATGTAAATTTGTTTTGCAAGAAGTATAAATATATCTCGGACAACATTCTTTGTCTTCTTCATATTCTTTTCAAAATGAGTTTTGAACATAAAGTTGTATTGCAAAAGTTACTTATGGAGTTGTATTACAGAAGTTACTTATGGAGTTGTATTACAGAAGTTACTTAATAAATTTATGTTTTAATCTAAAAGCAATAAAGCAACAAACAAAATTCAAAATTTGTTGAACATGATTGGCGAGTGCAAACATGATTTTCATATGCTTTTTATTAAAAATGCAACAAGAAACTTATAGGTTAGATCATTTGAAGTTGTTTGTAAAGAAAGCTATTCTAAGAACTATTATGTTTACTACATACAATTTTAAGAACTGTTACATTCTCTAATGTTTTTACAAATGCATTGTTTATTGCTATACAGTTTTGAAAACTTTTTATTAAAAAAAAAATCAGCTTATCATTAAAATGGAGTTCTGAAAACTGTTATGTTTGAAACCTGTTTTGTGCACTTTCTATTGTTGATCTTGATTATATATATATTTCTGTTTAATAGTTATTTATTCCTTAACTTTTTATAGTTGTTCATTTAACTAATGTAGCTATACAAAAAACAGCTCCAGACTATGATCCTGAGGTATTTTTTTTATCTTATAATCTTTTATATCTGACAGTGATTTTTTTTTTAATTTCCTTTTTATATAAAGTTTACTTATACATTTATTTATATTTCCTCGTTACATCATCATAGGGTTCAAAATGGTCAATACATCAGCTTCGTTTGTACCTAACTGCTAAACATGGTGTGCAAGCGGTAAAATTTACAAATCTATTTAAATATTTTTTATCTATAAAAAAAAAATAGGGTGTTCCAATTTTTTTATTGTGAACAACACTATCATTAAGTTTCTTTCCTGTTAACAATAATTTTCCAGTTTTCTAATATTACCAGTTTAACTAGAATTGTTACTTTGTAAGTTTATAAGAAGTTTTTAGACTTTTATACATTTTGTGAAGTTAACAGGAATAACATTATTTGGGATGTAAAGTTTAAAAAATTTGGGCTAATGCTGGGTTTGGTAAGAAAATTGTGAAAGAAATTTCTGGATACATCATAAAAACTGAAAAAATTAAACTTCATTTAGAATATAAAAATATTTAAAAAAATTGTTTTTCTAAACTGGGATACCTGATAAGCTGTTAGTGTTTAAACAAAATTTTCTCACAGAATTAAATCAACTTTTTAGCATTTGTAATAAGATCTTCAAACAGGGTATTCTGGATGATAGAATCAGAACTGATCATTCCAAGTCATAAAATATTAGAGCAAGAACTTATTATTCTAAGTTAGAAGATATAAACTAAGTTAATCAAAGAAGATATAAACTAAGTTAATCAAAAATGCGGTTTTGTGCAGCATATTTAATAAAAGGATTGTTAAAAAAAATCCTTTTAATAAAATAAAGGATTTAATAACAATTTCATAAATTTTTATTACTTTTTATAAGATTGTTATTAAAAACAAAAGTTGTTTTGTTGGCATCAATTTTTCAATTAATTAGTAGATAAAAATAAAGGAGGTGTACCAAATGATAACATAACAACACCTATATATATAACAAATTTGGAGGTGTATATAAAAACATCTAGGAATCTACAGAAAGATACTTAAGTATTTTTAGGAACAAATGAGATTTCAAGTCATCTTAAAGGTCTATGTCTTAATTTCATTATGATAATAAACTAGCATAACTGATTGAGTATGGAATATTATTTAAAGCGCTGGTTAACTTGCAGTCTCATTAAACTTCCAAGATGATGGAAATTGCAGTATGGAAAGCCATTTCGGTTTATTCAATATTTTCTCTTTAAAGAAAGTTGATGAAGCTGAACAAGAATCTTTTAAACTACTGCTGCAAGAAAATGCTGTGATACAAATGAAATACAAAGACAGTGAATTCTTTTTATCTTTTGAACTTTTGGGGTTTCTTAGCTGGCATAAAGAAAATGGTGAGTGCTATAAAGAAACTTTAACAGATGTTAACTTTGCAATCAATTGAATATTACAATTACAATTACAATTGTTACAATTAAAAATGGTGGAGAGGTTAGTAGTAAAGGATAATCTAAGTAGATGGCAGAAATGCAGTTCGTCAATATAGGAGTCAATGGAGTGTCAACAAAATTACAATAATTATTAACAGTAAGCAACTGAGTTTTGTTTGGATTAAAATTTGCCAGCCAGTGTAATCTTTTTGCCAAAAATGAGAGATTCTTATTGGCTGCCTGTTCTAAGCTACAGTGCAAATTAACTCTGACTTACCAGATAAAGAAAATTTTCTGCAGAAATAAAATTTAGTGCAACAAAAGTGATAAAGTTCACTAAGATTCTCATAACTAGCATGTTTTGTATATTATTTGTATAAAACAGTTGTTTATTCAACTAATACAAATACAAGATAAAAGCACTTATTATATGCCAAATTTAAAAAATAATAAAAATGAAGTAAATAAAGTACATTACTTATTTAATCAACTTCAAAAGTGTTTACAAATAGACAAATTTTAAAGATAAGCATTTCTTGATAATTTCTTGTCTAAAAGTGTACACACTGTAATTTTAAAAATTGGCTTTGCCTGACCTAACAGTCAAATAACCAAAATTATTATTTGGCTAGCAATGTTATTTTGTCTAAACATTGTCATAAAACATGATGAAAATTTTTTTCATAAAAACTTTTACTCAGAAATATAAAAATTAGCAATCACGATTGTTTTGAATAATTACTTTTAAGGTTGCTAAATGGCCCAGGCAATAAAACAGCCAGATTTAAATCACTTTCACAAAGCAAGTAGCTCTAATGAATTTTGCAGATGGTAAAATTTTTAAAATTTACTTTGAAGAAAACAAGTATTTGTAAAAGATAGGTTTGAACAATTTGGTGGTAATGTTGTTTTAGTTGTTTTAATATTTTTAGGTAGTTTATTCATGTTTTTATTTAATAGAGAATTTAAGTTAATCACAGATTGTGCATAACACCCTAGGCAATAAGCTATGCATTTGCTTCATTCCAGCTAATTAACTCAAAGTCATAACATATGGTTCTTTTTGTGGTTTTGACATTGCATACCAAAAGTTCTATCAGGGTCCATGTGCAACATTTCACTGTAAATATTCTGGTATTTTAACCTGTTGATGTAATCAGCTTCTTTAAGAGCTATCACAGAGTTAGAAAACCTTACCATCTGTTGGCTTTAGACTCATTTACCTGAGATTTAGAACTCTTATTAGGAGATAATAGAAAGAGTTGCTAAGTGCCACTAACAAAAAGGCACAGCCAATAAGGTCAGAGTTATAAAATCTAGCAATCATTATTCTAAAAGAATGTATTGCATCAATCAATAACATAGATGTTGTTAATGATGCTACAAAAACAACATTTATTCACGATTTTATTGTTATTGCAAAAAGTTAAAAGATATAAGATATTGTCAAAAAATGTTTTTTGAAAACTGATAAAAAAATTTTTTGAGTAAAAGTTTTGATTTTGAATTTTAGGTCAAGGATTTGTTTCGTTTGATGGATATTATATTTATAAAAAGTTTACAAAGTGTGCAGCGAGTGATGATTAATGACAAGCATTGCTTTGAGTTGTATCTTTTTTTATTGAAGATGAAACAGAAAGAAAAACTTGTGAGTGAGAAACATTGATTTATAGTGCTTGATATGATTTGATTCTTTTAAAAAAAATTTTTATTTGAATAATTGCTTCTTATTTAAAATTCCAAGTTAAATTAAATTGTTTTAAGTAATTATTTAAGAGTGTTAGGTGTAATTATTGAACGGTGTTAAGTGTAATTATTTTAAGGTATTAAGTGTTTGTTTTGTTTACAAATTTTACTTTCAAAAATATTTATTTTAAATAGTCACGTTATATGAAAGTTTATTATGTATGAAATTGATTTATCTTCTTATTAAGCAATATCTACTCTGCATATTAAGGTTGACATGATACTTATATTTCCTGCTGGCTATTAATTAACCAAATTGCAGACCTTGATCTCTACACTTTTTGAAATTAAAAAAGAATGAATTTTTTTTTTTGTAATGGATGTTTTTGTACCTAAACCCTAATTTGATTTATGTATAGAAACTTATGGCTTTTTCAGTATAATGTATCATCATGCATTTACTATAAAGTGTATAAATAAGCAATTGCTTACTAGCTTTGCTTATCTTTATTGCATAGACCTTTTTTAGAAAAAGAAAAAAAAAAAGAATAATAAAAGAAAGAATGCTGCCCCATCCCAAACCCTCAGTTAATGTAGTGGCAAGAAGCTATAAGATAAATGATCTGTGTACTAAAGCCCTGTGGCAGTAGGTTATTTCAGTATGATGTTACACTGCTTATATAAACAAACATTTATAATTTTATAGTTTTTAGTTTAGCAGGTTTGATTATAAGTTTTTCTTAACATCTTAACTATGTACAAAAAGGTATGGATATGATATTTTAATAGACGCTGACCTTAAGCCGTAAGTCATTTAGTAATCTTGTTGTAACTTGTCTTTTGTTTTTTTAAGTATATGGTTAAAATGTTACTACTTCTTTTTTAGTTGGCTTTGTGAAATCAATGCTTCACCCTCCTTAACTGCTAGTAATCAAACTGATTATAATATAAAAGTAGCCATGTTGTCTGATGTTCTCAATGTTCTTGACATGGAAGGAAGGCTAGTTTCATACTTATTGGTTTTAGTTGTGAAACAATAGTTTGTGTTTCACATTGCTTCTATTGTAAATGCAGATCATTAGCTGTATAATTCAAAATACACATTGAATGAATTGTATTTATGTCAAAAAAAAAGTAATTGGGGATGAATACCTATTTTTTTAGGTCCAGAGTTACTAAAGTTAATATTAACAGAAAATATGAAATTTATCTAACTTAATTTATCTTAAACTAAAAATAATCAGTGTTAATCAAATAAAAAACAAGTTTAATGAGCAATTTAATAATACTGGAAATTTTAAATCTAAATTTTTCAATTGTTTATTCATAAATCAAATTTTAAAAACGCAATAAGTATGACTAATTTGAATACGTTAATTAGACTGAACAATTTCACAATGATTAAAGAAATGTTGTGTGTGACTGCAATAAATGAAAGTGTAAAAATGTTGTGTGCGACTCAGTTGTGAAATTTTTTTTTGAATGTTTCACAAAAAGTTTTTTTAAGCAATACACCATTGGATTTGAGTTTTTTTGTGCTTGTAAAAAGTTTAAATCTTTTTTTTTTTTTTTTGCTGTTGTTTTGCATGAAATAATTAACGCCTTATTTTGATCTTACATTTTACTACAGATAGACCTGGTATCAAACTTTAACAATTAAATTTTATTTTTAAAATTTTAATTTACATTTATAACTATAATATAGTGATATTATTATATTATTTCATTAGTTATTTTGATATTTCACTTTGTTTGTAAGGCCATTTAACATTATTCGATCTGTTATGTGTGTGTTTAGACTTACTGGAAAAGAGAAGCGTGTTGGTGGATTTGACCTAATGTGGAATGATGGACCTGTTTTTCCTGATGATTTACCTATAAATGATTTTGGGTCTTCTTTGTTGCCCATTTCAAACACATTTCTAGGTATTGAAATTTTTTTATTTTTTAAGACTATTGTTTTCCGAAAAAGAATTCATTATTTTCAAAATTTTTTTTTTCCTAATTGTAGTTTAATTACAAAAGTGAGCCATATTTATATTTAGTATATATGGTATAGTACACTTACATCTGCTTTGTTAGACATCTCCAATGAGGCATATTTTCTATAATAGACCTCCATTTCTATACATAGACTAATCAAAATACTTGTTTTTATGTAGTGCTATACTTAATAATATTAATTTGTAATCGTTGTCTCTTACATAGAGCTATGTTCACTCTTGTCACACATAAATGTTATTACAATTACTCCAATTTTATATCCTTTGTGTGACACCCTATGAGGTAACGTTGACACCCATTATTCTTTTAGACACTTATTATTCATTAACAACTCTATAATTTATTAGCTTTAATTTTTAAAAATATGATAATTCTTGTTTGCTTTAACTTAAATATTTTACTATGATTTCTAACAACTCTATCTAAAGTTTTATGCGTAATATTCAAAGTAAGCAGAAATATTTTAAACTAATAAATATTGTTTTTAATAAATAAAATAATAAATAATAATACATAGTTTGAAAGGTATTTAAAGTTCATAAGTATTAGAGGTTGTCCAGCAATTACACCACCCAATTATTGCCAGTTTCTTTTTTCACTCCTCCCTTGTAACAGCTTGTAAAGCTTTTTCCGGTTCACTCCTTCCTGATATTATTTACTTGTATTTTACTTATATGGAACGAATTAAGATCACATATGGCCTTAATTTGTTCTGTATAAATAAGTTTTTGAAATAAAATTTATATATTAAAACTATTATTTTTTATTAATCCAAGGAAAGCAGATGTTACTGTGTGAAATAATATAGAGGTATTCTTCTGCATATTTTCCCATGAATTGAACATGAGATTTAGTTTTTTTTCTTCTATCCAATCAGTGTGTCCTTTGTTTTTCTTAAACAAAGTTATTGAAATAAACTCAGTGTGATGACATGCTGCCAAACAAGTAGATGTTTGTTAGCAGCAATACCAAAAAAATATTTCGAATGTAATGAACAACAATTTGTTTCTTCTACAATGTATTGGTTGCAAAATACATAAAACATTTTTTGCATTGGATGCAAAATACATAGAGCATTTTTTGCAGTGTCTGCCAGATCTGGGAAAAAAAGGGAAAAGTCAGAAGGTTCAGGTATCTGCAAAAAAAACCAGGGAACAATCAGGGAAATTGTGTTGAATTTTGGAAATATAATGGAGTTATCAGGGAGAATGGCTCATCATCAAACTTACGTGATTTATGTAAGTTGTATATCATACAAGTAATATAAAATTTTATATTTTTGCAATAGAAGAGCGATTTCTAAAAGGATCTAATTCTGTTTTTTCTGGAGTTATGTTTTGGTAGCTTAAAATTAAATCACGATAAACAGGTAGGGAAATAACAGGGGAAATCAGGAAAAACTGTATTAAAATATCGGCAGGCAACCTGACTTGCAATACCAACTAATAAGAAGAGATTTTTAACTTTTTTTAAGAAGCTAAAAAAAGGAAAAAAGATTGTAAGGTAAAACTTTATAGGCCATCATCTGGTGTGAAATTATCTAAATGGTTTTTTCAACAAAAAAGGAAAAAATGATATAATTTAGAATCAGATCAGTCATATCAGCCAGATCAGCCAATGGCATTTATTTAGAATCAGATCAGCCAATGGCATTTATTTAGAATCAGATCAGCCATATTAATGGCATTTATTTAAAAAGAAAAAAATTAAAACTTTTAGATAACAAAGTTTCTCATTTGATGCATTTTTACACAAGATGAGAATTGGTTTAAAAAACCAATTTTAAATTAAATTTAAAAAAAATATGATATATTAAGGGTATTAAAGTGACGAAGAAAAATTTAATGGAATTTTTGTCTATTAGATATAATCTATTCATGGTCTAGTCAAGTCACTCGATGCATATAAGTTTTTAGCCATTAGTATTAACCTAAAACAATATATTTAAAAATAAAGAATTATCCTGATTAAAAAAAATTCTGCAGTTATTCTGCAGGAATTCTGTTCCGGAGTTAAATGGTTCAGAAAGTGTAGTAACCAAAATAAAAAAAGACTGAATAAAAATAAAAGTAGCCTTCTTGACTGTAGTGATCCCCTGACATTGGGGAGACGAAGAACAAAAAAAATAGTTTCAAGTTTTAACAAATGTTTAGCTCTTTTTTTCGCAAATTGTTTGAAGTTACAATACTTAATGTGGTCATATGTATAAACATTTTTCTTTAGGATGGCTCTTAAATTTTTCACATTCTCTCAAGTCCTCTGAGGTTCAAAATTAAAATCTGAGGCTCAAAATGTCAATTTTTGATTAATTTGTATGGACAGTTTTATATTATACTTTTTAATAAACATATTGATAATTCCTAAGTTTATAATATTATTATTAATGTGATTCGTGCTTAATTTTTTATAAGCTTATGAAATCTAGGAAACAGGTTTTGGTATGCTTATGCAAAAAATTTAGGAGGCTAAAGCTTTCAAAATGAACATGTACATGTTTTTATTTTGCAGCGCAATGAAATGGTTTTCATGCATGAAGTGAGTACCTTCAGGAGTATTAATCGATTTGTGCTCAAAAGCATGCATTATTTAGAGTAAAACTAAACATTATGCTTATCTTGTACTTATATCATGTTTTTATGCTTAAAATAATAACAAAATGTAACACGTCTTAGGTCAATTAAAAAAAAGTTGTTTGTGGAAATCACCAGGTTTGATTGGAATGAGCCACAGATTAGATCATCCTTGTACAACCTTGCTAGGGATACACTGTAGTTAGGCAAGAGGGCGTTGATAGAGGTCGTTGACTGCTTGTTGTCATTTTAAGAGTAAGTGTATTTGGGTTTCATTTTCATTATTCTGCCAAGAAGCTAGATCCATTTACATGCCAGATACAGTTAAAGTATATTATCAATAATTTTTGTTTTAAGGGAAAACTTGTTTTTTAGTTTTTCTTATATACTTAATAATAGTTTATTCTAATGGCTCATGGCAGATGCTCTATACTCGCCGAACACGAGCATAACTGAGATTATAGTCCCAGTAATGAATAAGGAAAAGAAAAAGATGGTAAAGATGGTGGGATTCTTTATTTCTATATGCTATGATGTCTAATTTTTAAAGGATTGTGCTGCTTTTAAATTATTGTTTGAAATTAGGGAATACTACCCAAAACTAAGAAGGTCTTTTGTACACAATGCACACTATGTTAAGTGTTTAACAAAACAGTTAATTATATTGGTCCTAGCTGACAATGATTTTCAAGAGGAGATAAAGAAAACGTTGGAGAAGATGGTCAAATATGATGTTCCTCAACAGTTTTATATTGGAAGACCGAAGCTAACAGTTATTATATGTAGGTCAAAAATGCTTACTGAACTTATTTTTACTGAACTTACTGAACGTAGATTTTCAGAACTGGATCCTGTTCAAGGTAGCTAAGATTCCTTTTAAAGGGATGGAAAAGTGGATCAAAGGTGATGTAAGTCAAAGGAATGTGACACAGACCGTAAATTAAATCAAAAAACCATTGACCTGCAGGGTCAATGGTTTTTTGATTTAATTATATATATATATATATATATATATATATATATATATATATATATATATATATATATATATATATATATATATATATATATATATATATATATATATATATATATATATATGCCAATTCACTGCTTAGTATTGTTTGGGTTAAAGTTCACCAGTCACTGAAGAAAGATCAAATTCATAACTAGCTGTCTGTTTTAAATAATCAAAAAGTGACGACTTATTGTCAAAGCTAAATGACATAAACCACTTCAGAGATAAGATTTTCAGGATGATTACCTATACTAATGAGAAACAGCGCAGGACGAAGAATAAAACGTTGTTGTACCCTAGAAGTTACTAAAAATAAATGTTGTCCAATAAGGACGACCTTGATACTACAATTAAAAGGAAATGATTCAATGGTTTCAAAATCTTTCCTAGATACACCGTTTAAAAAAAAGTTTAAGAAGAAGTCAAACATGCCAAACATTTGCGTCACCACTTCCATCTAATGCACAATAGAATTGTTATGCTCAAAATGAGATATTAAAAATTTGTCATTAAATTTTAATGACGTTGTTTAGTAATAAAAAGTCTGATTGGGCAATAGTTAAAGGAATCAGAAAGAAATTTAATACTAAGTAATATTTTATTATAGTTCCAATAGGAAAACGCATTGCAGTGTTGTAATTTAATGTTTGCAATGAAAGCAAAATTGCATAATTAAACGCAACTTTTAACAAAAAATTGAAAAAGGCAAATATAAAAAATGCTCATGCAAAGCTTTATTTTTAGGTTTATTACTACGGGTCGCCATCGTGGCAGTAGCTTTCTTTTCTTTCTTTTTGTAGGTAATGTATACTTAGGGAAATTAAATTGATTTATTGTTTGTGAACTTTTAAGCATGTAAATAGAAAAAGTTTTGAACTTCTGAACTTTTTTGCTCATAAACTTGTTACAATTAATAATTAAACAATTGTTTCGTTACAAAGTCGAATACCTTCTCCTCCTAGTTCGTGACGTAATTTTATGTCCGACCTCATTTAAAATTGTTTTAATTTCAGGTTGCTATAACAACAGAACCGAGCAGTTGAAATCATTATGGAAAAATGCACAAGTCGTAAAGCATTCTGAGCTCCAAGATTGTCAAAAAATAAATGTTTGATTTTCTTCTTTTGAGATTTTTTAACTTATAATTATTTATTGAAATAAAAAGTTCTATCAAAATACAAATTTTTCTTTCTTCTTTAATAAAGATTTGTTTTATGTAAAAATAATATTTTGACATTAAACATATGAGGAATGGACTTGCAAAACGTGATAATTCACTTTTTCAAAAAATCGGACTTGCGCACACCACTGGATAGCTCTTGTAAGTTTGCATCAGGAAAATAATTCAGGACATGCAGAATCCAATATTTCTATCACAAATTCAGTGGTTAAAATTAAGTAGTCCATGCAAAACCTGATAATTTATTTTTTGTTTTTGCCAATTATCTCGAAATGACAAAAAAGTGAATTATCAGGTTTTGCAAGTCCACTCCTCATATACATACATAATATTTTGTTATAAAAGTTCAGACTAATATTTATTTTGCGTGATATTTTTTTCGTTTTTAAAAAGTTATTTTTAAAACTTCTGATGGATATACGTGGCAATTTTTAATGTTTTAGATAACTTTCATGCATGGGGAAAACGGAAAAATAGGTATGAATACACCTGTAGTAAAAAAATTGCCTATACCTGAATATACCTGTATTAAAAAATTAAACTTTTATTAACATAGAAATAATTCTAAATGTATATATATAGAATTATAGGTATTTCGAATAAGCGAACTCTGAAAGTAACAGTGGCGTAACAAGGGTTTATGCCGCTCGAGGTGGAGTCTGATTTTCGCCGCCCTTCATAAAAAGAACAACATTTATCAAAACAGTTATTTAGATATATGATTATTATAACATGATTTTTAATCGTAAAAAATTTACTTTGAATAAATGCAGGGTAGGGGATACTGGTTCTCCTTGGGACGCCATGTACCTAGGGCCTCTCAAATATTTTGAGAATTTTGTAGGAGAGCATAATATTTTTTGCATTTTTTGGCAACACTCCACCTCTTGAGGTCAGTTGACAGCCGAAGTGTCATCGTGTTGGTTTGAAGCGTTGCAAAGTGGTGATTAAAAATTGATTTTACAACTTTTTTACGTAAGTTTTTTAACATTTTTCTTTTTTAATTTCGCTCTTATAATATATTTAACAAAATATTTCCTAGTTTATACGAATACGTTATTTTGTTTGCTGAAGAAGTTGTGGAGTAGGCTGTGAAGGAAATAATTGCAAATAAAAATACAGTCAGAGGCGCAGCAAAAAAATATGGAATATCAAGATCGATGCTTTGCCGCCAAGTCAAAAAATTTAAGGAATCTGGAGCTGAAAATTACTCGTATGAAACAAATTATACACATTGGAAAGTTTTTACTCATAGCGAAGAGTGTTTACTGCTTGAGTATGTTCAAAAAGCTTCTCAACTTCATTTTGGATTAACAACAAAGAAGCTCGAGTCAAATATATACAAATGACAATGATGAGAGGAGCTCCTCCAGGATCAATTGGGGCAGCAAATCCCTCTGGTTGGTCGAACGAAAGGACATTTAGTGAATTTTTGGATCATTTCATAGCGCATGCTCATCCAAGTAAGGATAACCAGGTAGTTTTATTAATGGACAATCACGCGAGTCACATTTCTATTGATGCTATTGGCAAAGCCAAAGAAAATGGCATTCATTTGGTGACATTTTACCCGCATACTACACATAAGATGCAGCCGTTAGATAAAACCGCCTTTAGTCCATTTAAAACACATTACAATAACGCTGTAACCAATTTTATGATATCATCAGAAAACGCAGGAAAGCCTATTACTATTTATCACATTGCAGAACTGGCTGGAATGGCATACACAAAAGCGTTTACATCATCCAATATAATAAATGGTTTCAAAGTTTGTGGCCTCTATCCACTGAATCCCGATATATTTTCGGAGGAAGACTTTTTGCCATCAAGCGTGACTGATAGACCACTAACATCAGAAGATAATAACCCATCTACATCGTCTCAGGGCTCACTTTTGCCATCAAGTATGATTTATAGACCACTAACATCAGAAGATAATAACTCACCTACGTCGTCTTAGGGCTCACTTCTTTCAACACCGCCAAAATCTGATTGTACAAATCTAAAATCTGTGTCTCCTTTCGATATAATGCCATTACCTAAAGCTGATCCAAGGACAAACAATAAACCTTCCCGTAAGGGTAAAGCACGTATTGTTACTGACACGCCAGAAAAAAAGGAAATAGAGGAGAGGAAAAGAAAGAAAACAACTTGTAACGATAAATCGAAAAAACAAAAACGGGAAATACCGCCGAAAAATAAAGTTTTTTAAAAAGTATAAATCGAAAACAAAAAACACAATCCGTTTAGTGGGATCATCTTCATGTTCCTCGAAATAAGTATTTTGCTGTGTTTGTCACAATATAATACAAAATGATGATAAATGGATTAAATGCATAGTCTGCCGAAATGCAGTTTGTGTAAAATGTGCAGGGCCTGGTATTGTGCCATTTGAATTTATTTGTAAAAGATGTTTAAATGCTATTAGCGACGATAGTGCTGCAGATGAAGATTACAACCCAACGAACCAGTCTTTTAATTAAGATTCTTCTTAATTAAAGTATTTTTTATTCTGGAAAAATTTTTGACCTATAATTGTTAACTATTTTATTTCAAACACTGTTGTTTCTTAATTAAAATATTTTTGCCCTGGATATGCTGATGTTACATTTTTATCTATAAGTTTTAACTATTCAAAATATATTGCTGCTTCTCAATTCAATCATTTTTTGTACTGGAAAAATTGATATCACTTTTTTTCATCTACTAGTGTTAACTATTTTAAATATAATGTTTATTTACAATTTAAATATTTGTTTGTTCTGGAAAAATTGATCTCACTATTTTTTATATACTTTAGTGTAGTTTTTATAACTATTTTGAATTTCACAACAAATAAGTTGTTCTTTTAACGATCTGTATCATTGTTTTAGTTTCCTTTAAGGATTTTTTACAGGTTCTTTTTTATTTATAAATATTAGCTCAATAGAAGCCAATCTGAGTATTCGATTACCCAGCATCCCTAGGTACAACCGCCGTATCTAGGTACAACCCCCTATGTCCCTAGGTACAACCCCATGTTTTACCTAGGGACAAAGTCAGACCTCATTTTGCGGCTTGAAAAAAGTACTAAAAAATTATATTATAAAGCAGAGATTCTCATCAAAAGTGCACAAAGGACCATACTTTCATATACAGTTTTCAAAAGTTCAATTATATTCATATAGTTATAATCCCGATGAAAAATTACACTCATTAACCTAAAAACGTCCCTAGGAGAACCAGTCTCCCCTACTCATTGCAGATTTAAGGTAATATTTTGTCTGTTTTTGCTTTTAAAAACTAAGAAATAATTCGTGGGATTATAACTATATTAGGAACTGAGTTTTCAAAATTATAATTTAAAATGAACTGCAAAAGTTAACGGACCACCATCCATGTTTAAGTGGACCACCATCCATCCATGTTAGTTTTATCTTGTGATCTTATCTCGGCGACAAAATCAAAACCTTCAAGTCTTTTCCTTTCAGAGAGGAACTCTTCTCTATTAATGTAATCATGGTCTAGCAACCCAGAAATTAGGATTTGATAGAATTAGAATGGCTTATTTTTCAGCAAAAACATAAAGCTGTTCAAACCTTGTAACAGTTTCCTAGATCATTCTAGTAAAGGAAAAAATATTTCTCTTCTTAGCTCATTTTTATACGACAATGATGCATCATGTAATTCTTCGTCTGCTATCTGCTTTTCTTTTTTTTTACATTAACGATCCGTGATTGTGCCCAGATTATCACAAATTTTTTTGTATAAACAACTGCTTTATTAACTAATAGATTACTATTCTCTCTTAAAAAATATATATGAAATTAAATTGTTGTGTATTCAATCATTTTGTTTAGAGGTAGACCTTTGCATCATTTATTTCTCAAAGGACCAACTCCCACAATCTGAAAAAACGCAAAATAAAAATGATTGCATACAGATGTACTAAATTTTAAACAGATGTACTAAATTCTTGGGTACCTCAATATTTAGTACATCTGTTTAGTATCTAATACATCTGTTTTCTTCTTCTTAAGTAAATTGCTTTTAAGATTTTTGAGTAATTTTTCTATGTTCTGTTCTTTTCTTTTACCTATTTAAGTTTTTACTTTTTGTTTTAAATTTTCGCTGGGGAAAAAAAGAAGTTTTCAAAGTCGTTGAGGTTAAAAAAATAAACTGTAGATAAAAATAACTAGTTTGATGCTTTTTAAACCAAAATGTCAAGTAAACCAAAAGTACTGTGTTATAGTATTCGGGTTGAGATGATAACAGATAAATTTTAGATTTAAAAAAAATAAATTTGCCACCCATAAAACAGCACCGTTTGGGGCGGCCCGATTCCACCCTTGCTACGCTACTGGAGAGTAATGATAAAATTTAACATAAGTATATTTAAGAGTCGTGTGAATAAATTTTACTCAAAATAATTTTTGTTGTTTGCTATTTAGTAAATTATAATTAATAAGTTATAAAAATTCTTAATAAGTAATTAATTAATCTTAAATGTGTGATATTGACATGTGTTATTTGGATGTTAAACTTGTAATATTACAATGTGATATATATATATATATATATATATATATACATATATATATATATATATATATACATATATATATATATATATATATATATATATATATATATATATATATATATATATATATATATATATCACATTGTAATGTGATATATATATATCACATTACAATGTGTCCTTTGTGAAATAAATGATACAAAGGTTCACCTCTAAACAAAAGGGCTGAATATACAACAATTTAATATCATTTATGTTTTTTTTAAGGGAGAATAGGGATCAATTAGTTAACAAAACAGCCGTTTATGCAAAAATTTTTTTACAAATTTGGGCACAATCATGCCTCGTCAATGTAAAAACAACAACAAGGACAGAGAGTATTTAAAGGGTTTTCAGTAGAAAAAGGAATCGGCAATTATCTTTTCATTTAGCTGCTTTACGGGGCTTCAAAGTGAGGCTACTAAAGGAATCGTTTTTACTGTTTCTAAAGAAATCTTTCTTAATTCTTTCAGCCTTTGATAGTTTTTGTGCCTGTAATTGTATTTTTTGCTTAATAGGATACAAAAATACGGGAAAATAAAAACTTGGGGTGTCTACTGCTTTATTCATTGCTTTTTAAGTAACAGGTTTAACAGGTTTGCTTGTACACAATAAAAACTTGAGTCATAGTAACGAAGGCATCATGAAAAGTTTTATTTTTTCCTTCTGATCATAAATAATTCTAAAAATACATAAAAACGTTTTTCTTACAACAAAACTGATTTTAAATTGTTTTGAACAAAACACGCTTTACAAAAACAATAATTGCAATTTCACATATAAAATATTCTGTATTTTATATTGTAAAAATTTGAATCAAAGATATTTATCTTTTTCAGCTTTTAATCTAAAGATGCTTGTTGTTGTAGTTAGCATACAGTCAAATAACTGCTCTATGTTGGGGTTGTCCAAACTTCTTTTGTATTTTTCCCAGTGGGAGCTGAAGACTGAATAAAGTGTCTCAGATGCCCACTAAAACGACCAAGCCCGGTAATGTAAATTTTGATAAGCTCTTTGATTTGGTGGAAAACAACTTGAACTTTTGGAGTCACTGTGACCGGCGGAGTCACGTAGCATTCTTAAAATGTGTTGATGTGAATCTCAAAATCTAGGGACAGATTGTTTCCAAAACAAGAATAAACAACACTTCAAAACTATTTAAAAGCCTTGACAAAGTTCTTGGCCTTGAAAAAGTTCTTAATTATTAAAAAGCTTTGACAAAATTCAGGTTCAACTTGATGTTTAGTCACAAGCTCACTAAAAAGATCTGTATTGTTGAGAAGGATTGAATGTTCAAACGCATTTTTGAAGGCCGTTTGAACATTCAATTCTTCTCAACAATACAAAAGGTGGAGTTCCATTGGAGGAATAAGTTCCCCAACAGCTTTGGAAGTATCCTATGCTCGGATGAGAGGCTCATAAATTCTTTCAAGTACTTCTTTGTCTGCAAATTTCTTCCTCTTAAATGTGAATTGTGAGTTGAGTTTTTATTGCCTCGATTGTTCTTGGTTTTCTTTTCGACTGCAAATTTTCTTAGGTGATGTCCACCAGCAGGAGGGGTGTAAACTGGAATGAGACTGGATTCCATATAGAATGTTAGCAACTTTCATGTCGCACGCAATGAAGCATGGTGTGCTCACAGTTCCCAAAAGAACAAGGATTGATTTGAGGTTCTTGTAGTTTTCTGTAAGGTTTTTGTATATAGCCACAATTAGTTACTGCTTGACACCAGAATCCAGAGATGTGGAAATTGTGAGGGTTTTTGTCCTTTAATTTGTAGTCTGTGCGTGGAATTTCTTTGTGTCAATGATGCTCAAGCTAAACTTCGAAAAGTTTCCACCACCAACAATCCCGGTGATGCTGCCTGATTTGGAAACTCCTCTTGCTTCTGACACCAAGGTAAAAAACTCAGACAGACTGATGCAAAGCATGACCTTGGTGGTGTATAAGTCTTTTTTTGAAGCATCATGAATATTGTTGTGGCGAATAAGGACTCTAACTTCTTTCTGATACTGGCAAACTCATCCCTGAAGTTTAATTTCACCAACCTTGCTACATATGACGTGTTGAGAGTTGATGCATGTTGTTGGAAAAAGTTGATAATTTTGTTGTTGGAAAGACTAGTGTTGATTTGAATCTTAACCATGTCGCTTGTTGAGAGTATGGGTTTCCTTTCTAAGTTTTGCTTGAAAGGTCCAAGAGTAAGGAGCATTGGTCTTCCACCTTGTGCTCTTATCAGTCGTTTAGTTTCATTAGGCGAGGCATTATTTTGCTCAATGATAGATGCAGCCAGTTTTTCTTCCACTTTAGAGTCAGTCTGCACCACTTTTTTCCAATTTTTTAAATTTTGAACGTTTTGTGCACCGGTGAGGAAACCCCTTTTTGAGCATTGTCAGGTAAAAAGAGCACATCTTTTCCTGTGCCTGGTAAGAACTTTGTGGACTACTGCTTGGTGCACATGATGAACAGGGGGAGCCTGATGCTTTGCTTTGTCAGGGGGAGCCTGATGCTATGCTTTACTTTGTCAACTCGACAAATGAAGCATGAACAATTAGGGGACTTTCTTGTGATCTTTATGCTTTGAAAATCGGGCAGTCTGGGGAGTTTACCGCTGATTTGGTCACTGTCTAGTTTTTGCAAGTTTGTTCTGAAAAAGTTGAAATTCCTGATGAAACCTTGGAATCAGTGAATACAATATGTTGTTTGAGCAGGGCCTTGATTCTCCCCTTCATGAAATCTGTAACTTATCTGTCACATTTTTTAATGCACAGAAAGTAGACAGTTCTTCTACAGCCAGTCATGAGGTTTTGGAAAGTTGGACATTTTTCCTGTAATGGAGCACTAAATCTATTCAATACCTTGCATTTTAAAATAAGTAAAAGTTTCCAAACTTCTTCCTAAAAGGTGATCAAATATTTTTATTAATTCACTCAATTGGGTAACTAGTATTCAAATAAAATTTTAATGCATTGAGTTTTTCGAGTTTTTAAAAATTGATTGATTTTGCAAAAGTTACACCAAAAAGTCACTCAAAGTAATTATAAGTAATAGCGTTTTTTAAATGGGTTACCATTTTTCCAAACATCATCAGGAACACCAAGGTAAGGAAATCTAAAATTGTGCTTTTTTTGATAAAATCTTGCTTCCACAAGGTAGAGAACTAAGTTTTGAAAATTGTTTGATTTGAGGAACTTTAAAATTATATTATAGGTATATACTAAGTATATACTAAAAAAAACCTATTTTAAAAACTCTCAACACAGTAAAAATTTTATTTTAATCAAAACAGAAAAACTTTATTAAGCAAAAAATACAATTACAGGCGCAAAAACTATCCAAGACTGAAAGAATTAAGAAAAATTTCTTCAAAACCAGTAAAAGCGGTTCTTCTAGTAGCCTCACTTTGAAACACTATAAATCACTCAAATGAAAAGATAATTGCTTCTTTCTTTTTTCTACTGAAAACCTTTTGAATACTTTATGTCCTTATACAGTTTTAAAAGTTGTGATGCTATTTGTATAAAAACTGATAGTGCTAAAAATGACGTATAAAATTTTGTTTTCTAGTTGATATATTTGAGCCTAAAATAGGAACAAAACATTGGTTTTATTTTAACAACAATATATAAAATCTATGAAAAATCATACTTAAATCTCTAAATGAAACATTGACAGATATTTTATTCAACCGGCATATTTTTTATGTTTAAAATGTTGCAAAGACCATCTAATTTCTAACTCAATTTTCTCTCTTGGACGGTGTAACTATTACTTTTATGCCAATTAAACCGCGAGTGTCTTTAGATTACTAGACATATTGTCATTTTTTTTGTCCTCAATTTGAGGGTAGGGTCGAATTGGCAAACTGTGGCTGAAATATGCTATAATTATTGCCGAAAAATATACATATTCTACTTTGATCAGTTATATAGGTAAAAATGTCTTAGTTGTTGTGTACTAAAACTTATATTATATGTTATATTTTAAATTATATTTGTTTATATTTTATATATTGTTCTTATATTTTAAACTTATGTTTGTTTTTTGTTTTAACATCTGGCGTGGTATTGACTCACCCGTAAGTGGCTAGTTGTATGTTTGTGTTCTCTTAGAACCTCTGGCGGGGTGTTAAATGACCTATAAGTTACTATATGCATATTTATGTTCTGTTTGAACCTCTTGTGTGGTGTTAACTAATTGACTGACTACCTAGCAATTAGTAACCTAGTTTGTATTGCGAAGCTCTGGTATATATTTATAGAGTTTTACTTATCAGTAATTTATTGAACTATGTGTAGCAGCCGCAAAAAGTGGCATGGTGATGACTTGTCACTATATAATAATATTAGAAGGTTATCAACTAACCACTTATAGCGGGTGCTACTAATGCTCCATTAAGTTTCCAATGAGCAAAACTCCAATGAACTGCTCAAAATGTCTATATAGGTTCACTGAAAATCCTTTTCAAAAACATTTACTGGGTATAGTTTATTTACTGCTATGAAAACTCTATCTTTTTCCTAATGTATATTCAAAATCTTCTGAGCAATTTTTCAGAACTTTGTTTACAAAAGTACTTAGTTACCATTACCTTTTTTTTTATCTACTTCAGGTTCAGGATTATCGTGATCACCCTGCTACTGGTAACATGAAATCTAGTACAACCTACCCCATGTCCTACTACCTTGTAGAATTTAAATACTCAATAAAAATACCCATTTTGGGAAAATTTGTTGCTTTTTTTGATTACAGCATCCAGCTACTGTTTTGTAAAAAATCTCCAATGTAAAGACTTTATGGGTAAACAGAATTTTTCTGTTTACACATACTTCTTTTTCAACTACTAGGTTGGCGCAGATGTAAACCTGTGTTATATTGTTTCTTGCCGAGGATGATGAATTTTGAATCTTTTTGACTCAACTCATAAGAATTTGCTTGCGCCTTTATGATAGTGGCTGTGCAACACTTCCTGTTATCTCCAAACGAGGGTACAGTTCCAAATAAAACCAAATAAAAAGCTCTTTGTTAGGACTTTAAATTAATTGAGACTGCGACTGAGGCAACTACATAATTTGTTGTTTGAGGTGCATGATTGGTTTATGATTGAGTGTACAACCATACACTATTTATGATTGAGTGTATGACCATACACTATTTATGATTGAGTGTACGACCATGCACTATTTATGATTGAGTCAAATTTTTTAATAATTTAAGTTGACTTGAATTATGTAACTTTTCTCGAATTGTAAAATTCACCAGACATTCTTGCTCTTTTTGAAAATAATTTGAACTCGGGAGTTTTATCTTTGGATCTCAGTGTTGATGGCTACTATCTTTTGATTCATTTCCAATAGTCACATGCTTGGCTTAGGCGTATACTACGCATCAATTCACCTATTTGTATTGAAATCAGTTTTAAATGCTTTGATCATTCTTTTATTCGCTTCCATTTACTCAGTTACATTTTTCTTTTTTACTTCTTGTCAGTGCCGGATTAAGGAAAACCGAAGCCCTAAGCATTGAAACATTTAAAAACATTTTTTTTTATGTTTTTTTTTTATTTTTAATTTTTCTTCATGTTAAAATGTATTACATTTTATTTGTTTTTAACTACAGTGTCCTCAAAAAAAATGGGACAGCATGACTTTTTTGTTTTAAGCATAAAAATTAATTTTGTATCACTTATTTAAAATTTAAAATTTTTTTTTAATTATAAAATTAGAACAAATAGCGAACTATACTATTTAATAAAAAAACGAAAATAATTGAATAAACTTTTAAAATTCAACTAAACTGCAGAATTAATAGAAAACTAACATAAATAAAAAAATTTATTTTTTATAATAAAGTAAAGTTAATTGTACCATAAAATTTAAAAAAATTTTTGGTTTTCAATGTTAGATACTTTATATACTTACACTATTTTAATATCTAAAATGAAAAGAAATTGAAAAAAAAGGAGGTGGGCCCTCAAATTAACAACAGGTAAAAAAGGATATCTTTAACATTATATTTTATATTTCCCATTAAAGTTTTCCTCATTGTAAAGTGTTACATGTGATTTTATGTTGTTTTTTTGCAAAGTAAATTTGTTTTTAACTTTTCATATCTTAATGACTCAAAAAAAATTTTATTATTTAATTTAAATTAATTTTTTTAGCAATTTTATATAATTAGAAAATATAATTAAATGGCAACAATGGCAAAGTTAGATGCTTTTGATTCTACTACTACAAAAATTCAACCGTCAAATAGGTATAAGACATTCTTATAGTCTTATTCTTATAAGACATACTTATAGTATTTTAGCATTTAGTTTGAACTATATCATTTGTTTATCAGTTAAAATTCATATTTACTAATTTAGGAAAAAACACGTTTCAGACTCTGATAAAGGTAGAATAATTCAAATGCACAATGCAGATTGGTCTTTGCGTAATATTTCCAAAGAAGTTGGATGTGGTAAATCGACAGTTCAAAGAGTTGTGTCCAGATTTATTTCTCAAAATTCAGTTAGAAGAAAGTCAGAGTCTGGAAGAAAGCGAAAAATGACAGAAAGAGAAGATTGATTGATTGTGAGAGAAGTAATGAAGAATCGTAGGGTATCAGTGAGTCAGATAAAGCAGAATTTAAATCTTGAACACTTATGTAACAATACAATTGTTGCAAGAATAAAGAAAAGTGAAGAGTTTACTTCAGGGTGGCAAACAAAAAAGCCGTTTATAAACGAGAAAAATCGTGTTAAGAGATTAAAAAGGTATAAATATCATTAAAGCTGGACTTCAGATCAATGGAAACGTGTCATATGGACGGTTGAGTCACCTTTTGTGCTACAATATGGTAATCGAGAAAGAATAAAAAAAAAGGTGAACCATATAATCTAGGGTGCACAGGTACCACAATAAAACATGAAAAAAAAAAACATGGTTTGGGGTGCATTTGCTGCTAATGGAATGGGAAACCTGTTCAGAGTTGAAGGAATTATGGACCAACATAAGTACCATTATATTTTAGTTCACCAATTAAAAATTGTGATTTGACTTTTTATAAACCTAGTATAACACATCTATTTCCAGATGAAAACTACATATTTCAGCAAGACAATGACCCAAAGCATACAGCAAAAAAAAAAAAAAGATGTATAAAAAAGACTGGTACACCTACCTTTGAGTGGCCGGTACAGTCACCTGATCTTAATCCAATTGAAAACCTGTGGTCTTTATTAGATTCTAAACTAAAAGACAGAAAGCCTTGTAATGAAAATGAATTATTTTTGACACTTTTAAAAGGTTGAAATTCACTGGGAGTTAGCTTGTTAACAAAACTAGTCGAAAGCATGCCCCACAGATGCCAAGCAATTGATGCAAAAGGTTGTGCGACCAAATATTAAAAATGAATATTATACTTAAAAATGATTGAATTTCTATTTAGTTGTATCAAGGGAAAATGTAATTGCATTAAGCATTCTATATATAAAAAACATAGATGTAAAAAATTAGAAAACATACTCAATTTTACCATACTTTTTTTAAAAAAGTTGAATTTTCCTATTTCAGTTGATTTTTACTAATTCCACAGTTTTGTGATAGTCTAACTGTTTTATTGACTTTTTTTTATTTTTAATGACAAATATTATGTAATAGAAGTTATTATTTGACATTTTAAATAAAGTTAAAAAATATTTGAGAAAAAATTAATTTTTTTGGCTTTTTTAGAAAAAATCATTCTGTCTCATTTTTTATTGAGAACACTCTAAGTAAAATTTTATATATTAAAAATAGTGCATAAAAACTACTTGCATAATTAACTCATTGTCTAAATTACTTGCAATATTAACACATAATAAAACTTGTCTAAACATTAATCAATTATAAAAACAAGATGTTTAAATTGGAAATATACAACTTTTGGGTCCTTGATCCTTGGGGGCCCCTAGCAATGGTCTAGTCTAGCCTATATCGTTGTTATTGGTGAGTTTAATGCTTATTACACTAAATGGCTCTAGCTCCACTGACCCTACTATGCTAAAACTTATAACTTTGGTATTTCTTAAATTTTTACTAGGATAGTTAAAATATTGCCGTTTTCCAGACAACTTTAATCACTTATTTTCACTCTTTGATTTGTTTATCCTTGTTCTACTTTAAATGGTTGGACTACACTATGATTTTTATAAATCATTTATCCTTGTAATTCTTTTTCGGACCGGAATTAGTACTAAAGCTGAATAGGATTCTTTTCTTAATTTTTTTTGTGACAAACCTTGCGAGATATCTTTTGTCTCTCTGCTGATGAATGCGTTTCATAAGTTATCTCTTGGATAAAGGAAGGTACGGATAGTTTTACTCCTTTTTTGTCAGTTTCAGATAAATTCTTATTCTCTTTTAGTTTTCATTTTCTTGTGAAGCTGGTAATTGAAATTTTAATTAACTTTTTCATCTTTTTTATTACTCTCTTAAAAGCGTCTTTTTAAAGGTAGATGCGGAAGTTATTAGACAAATCTGAATTTAATTATTTGAGCATAGTAATTTTTTTTTGTGTTTTTATGCGTAGGCATAAAAGTTCTATAAAATATAAACTTTATTATTTGAAGCACAATTTAAAATGAGGTTAAATGCAGCTGAACGAGAATCTTTTCGAAAGCGACTCATAATGTATTTTTGTAAACAAACCGAATATATAAAAAAGAAGATATCGTAAATCATTTTGAAAAGGAAGGATTCGCTCATAGTACAATATATAATAACCTAAAAAGACTTGAAACTGTTTAATTCTTTTCTGATAGAGAGCACTCTGGTCATCCAACATCCTGGACTAGAGAAACTAAAGCCGAATTAAGGAGACTTGTCAACAATCGAAAAGGGGTCTGTCAGAGAAAAATAGTTTTAAATTCGGTGCAAATCAATCAACAATTGGTTGTCAGTTTTAAAAAAAGAATATTAAATATAGAAAACGTGAAAAAACTCCAAAATACACTATAAAACAACATTTAAAGGTAAAGAAAAGGAGTACGAAACTAGTTAAGCAACTCTATAACACAAAATCGCTTCTGGTCATCAATGACAAAAATTACTTTTGTTTTGCAGGGATTAACATGCCTGGAAATTCTGAATACTACACAAACAAAAAAAAACATGCCCAGAAAGTGTTCCTTTTATAGGAAAAGAGAAATTTCCAGAAGTATTAATAACGCGGATAGTCATATCTAAACGTGGTATGTCCGAGCCATTGTTTTGCACTTCCAAGGCTTTAGCAATTAATTCATCGATCTATATTAATGAACGTTTAGAAAAACAACTTCATTAATTCACAAGTATCATGGAGGCTTTAACTATTTATTTTGGCCAGATTTAGCAAACTTTCATCATTCTAAAGATTCTCTAAATTGGATATTCTAAGCTTTTTAAGTCGTGTATTTTATTTAAGAAGTTAGGTTTTCGAGACTTTTGCAAAATCTAAAACAGCGTCAACACAATTAATACTTAGTGTCATTAATACTTACATTAAGTAAGTCAAACATTCCACCTCTAATACATAGATCTGGTCTAATACCCTTCCAATAGATAAGGCAAAACTGTTTACAAATAACCTTTCCTATAATTATACTCTTGAATCTAATGGCCACACTCTTCCTGTCATTGCAGAGAAATATATTAATCCATTGTTAGACTTCCAAACCACTCCACTTCCATTGTTAAAGTTATTTCTCTCTTAAACTCATTTACTGCTTGTGACAACATTCCTATCATAGTCTTGTGGTCCTAACAACATTCCTGTATTCTTATAAAAGTCTTCTCAAGGACTCTCTTTAATTCTCTCTAAACTACTTAATAAGTGCTTGACTGAACCTTGTTTTCCTGCCTGCAGGAAATTGGCATCTGTGGTTTTCGTTTTTAAAAACTCTGGAGAAAACTCCGATCCCTTTAATTATTATCCAATCAGCCTTCAACCCTCTAACTATCGTCCAATAAGCTTTCAATCCTCAAACTTTTGTTCAATCAGCCTTCTCTCTATTACTAGCAAGATCTTAAAGTCATTAATTTTTAACAAATTTTTAATGTCCCATCTTGACTCTCTGAAGATCAATATGGTTTTTAATCTTTATCTCTCATAGAAACCATATATGCAACAATTATAAAATTAGCATCTGCTAAAGTTTACCTTCTCTTTATTGCGCTCGCCATTTTCTAACTCCTGAATCCATACTTTATCCTTGTATGGAATATGGTTGTAATATTTAGGCTGTTTCTTCTAATGA
Organism: Hydra vulgaris; assembly: GCF_038396675.1. NCBI lineage: Eukaryota > Metazoa > Cnidaria > Hydrozoa > Anthoathecata > Hydridae > Hydra > Hydra vulgaris. The sequence continues at coordinate 43,224,645 of NC_088934.1, read as the reverse complement.
TACCATTTTATTTCCTGACAAAGTCCAAAAAAGTATTACAAACATATTTAGACTTTTTCTGCCTAATTTGAGTTACTCCCTTCTTGTTGTATCTCTTCCTCTTTTCTACGAACACTATAATGGTTGATGCTCAAAAAAGCTCTCATTTCTCGTTTCATTAAGGAAAACTCATTCTCGCATGATTCCTGATTCATCAAAGTCGCATCACTTTACTGTATTGTTCCTTTTATGATCTAAGTATTTTTATTCATGTAGCTTCTTTCTCCGCACAACAACTTTTTTGGAATAAAATGGAACTCTCTTCAGTTTTATGTTTTCCATCTCATTCAGTTTACAGTTTCTTAAGCCTTCTGTCAACTGTTTTTCTTCTCTTTAACAATATTCTTTGAAAAGAAATTTCAAAATTGAAGTTTTTTCAAATTTGGGCAGCAAAAGTTTTTATATCGCCCCAAAAAAATTTGGAAAACATTTTTGGAATCAAAACTTTTCAGTTCAGCCCCATCGCCTATACTTTATTTGTTCGCCGTGGTCCATGATATGTCTTTCAGAAAGCAGGAGAGGTTATGAATTCAAGTTATTGTGCCCGTTGTCACTATAACTCAAATTAATGCGCAAAAAACTCTTGAAATAAACTCTAAAAAAAATTGTATGTTTTTTACATCAATTGATGTGGTTTTGCTCGGTTCGTTTATAAAACTTTATTTTGCGCCACTTATTTTATTCATATCCGGACGGATAGCCGGGTATAAAAATAATTCATATATATATATATATATATATATATATATATATATATATATATATATATATATATATATATATATATATATATATATATATATATATATGTATACATGTGTGTATATAATATATATTTATATATATATATATATATACTTGACTTCATAACCTCTCCTGCTTTCTAAAAGACAGATCATGGACCACGACGAACAAATAAAGTATAGGCGATGGAGCTGAATTGAAAAATTTTGACTCCATATGTTTTCCGAATGTTTGTCGGGCGATATAAAAAATTTTATTCAAAAAACGTTGTTGTGCGGAGAACGAAGCTACATGAATAAAAATACTCAGATCATAAAAGGAAAAATACAGTAAAGTGATGCGACTTTGATGAATCAGGAATGATGCGAGAATGAGTTTTCCTTGATGAAACGAGAAATGATAGCTTGTTTGAGCATCAACGATGAAAGTGTTTGTAGAAAAGAAGAAGAGGTATAAATATGTATATATATTTTACTAAAAATTATATATACTTAAAACAGAGTTCTTTTTTTTAAAAACATAAAACTAAACAGTAACGAACATAAAGAATTAACAAATACTAACAATCTGAAACATTTCTGTAACACTTAATACTTTCAAGTTTTACATCTCTTGGAATTTTTTTATTGTCAATTAAATGCCTCTTCAGAAGAAAGCTGTTACATCCAAGATCTGATGAAGGGTGTGAAACCATAATATCTTTTCTGAACTCACACCCAAAGTTGAACATATAAAAACCGTTTACTCCATGCACTGTTATTCCTAACAAATAAAAAACGAAACGTATTAAATTCTTTAAAAAAAACCTTTCATAGCTTTAACAAGCTTCTTTATTAAAATACTTTAAAAAATATATTTACTTTAATATATTTAAAATTACTTTAAATATATATATAACTACTTTAATTAATTATATATCTTTTTGTTATTCACGCTAATAATAAAAAGTTGTAAAAACTTAAATAAAATTTAAAAGGCAACAAAATTATAATTACGCACTTTAATTCACAGCGACATCACATACCTGCTTGAAATGCAACCTCACCAATAAAAGCATCATCTATTCGAAATATTTTTTGTAAATCAAATGTCGGTATCATTTTAAAAACACTTGAGTTTGTCAATAAAAAACCGCCCCCAGAACAGTATGGGTAGTAGTAGTCTCGGTTCCAATCTTCTTTAGTTACCATGTACCGACCAGTTCGTATAACTTGTGCACCAGTTATTTTATTTCCAAAATACCCGTTTTTCACGTGATTAAGTTTTATAAATTTTATAATGTTATCTATGTTCATGAAAGTATCATCATCGCCTTTTAAAATAGATCTAAATTTAAGGTTGTTCTTAGTCCATGTTAATCCAATAATAACTTTTTCAGCGAGCAAGTAAAAATCTTCTGCAACATTTAAATAAAGGATATCTTTTGTTACTTTTGCCTCTTCTAGCATTTTCTTCACTGTTTTTTTTGCTGTTACTATGCCCACAACAAATACGATTAAATATTTTTCATTTGTGCTCCAAAAAGAAGAACTTCCCCACGATTCTCGAATTAAATTTCTTCTTTCCGTATGATTCACTCGCGAAGAGATCAGAATAACTGTTGTATAAATGATTGAACTGTTTTTTTTAACAAAATCAAAAATTATTTTTTCGAGTGCCTCGCTTTCTTTGTTTAAGTTTTTTTCTGAGATTTTGCTTTTATTTCGATGATTTTTATGATGCATTACGTTTTTCGATAGTGTTGGACCTCTATAGGTGTTTACATTATTTGTTTTGTTTAATTTTTCTAAAACATTTTTTAACAAAAAATGTTTATGATGCATTCTGGTTAATTGTGTTAGACCTTTATCTTCAATTTCTTTTGTCTCATAAATGATGCTTTCTGGCGCATTAATGAATAGTGCTTTACTTTTTACATTTAGTTCTTTTATTTGAGTACTTGTTAGAAAGAGTGCCAAAACCAATAAAGTTGTGAGCACTGAGCAAACCATTTTTATTTTACGCATTGACAAAAAAGCATTTTTTCTCATATCCATGTTTCAAAGTTTGGTTCCTAAAATTAAAAACAAAAAGACAACGATTTTTATTTTAGTTTGCTAAGCGTAAACAACACTTAAAAACCGCTGTTTTTTAGTTTGGTTAAACGTTTTCACTAAAATCATAAACTTATAAAAGTATGTAATTATTATGTGGTCAAACGTTATTAGACATTTAGATTACGTAGTTTATACATTTATGTCATAATTAATTACCATGAGGAAATTAGAAGTTTAATTTATGACTTAAACAACATACTTTATATTATTAAAAATATATATATATATATATATATATATATATATATATATATAAGTTTTAAATGCAAACCCTCAAAGCTAGGAAAATTACTATGGTTTGGGAATTGTTGGCGTAAAGATAAGAATTGCCTTTGCGTAAGAAAAGAATAATTTTCTTACACGTAAGAAAAGAAAAACTTAAATGAGACAAATTTTAAAAAGAAAATTTTTAAATTATTGACAAATGTCTGTGTTTTTATTATATTTGATATGTATTTTTTAATTACTAACGCACTAACGCAGATTTTAACCACCTGTTACTTAAAAAAAGTAACAGCCATTAACGCAGCTATGTTAAAGAAGCACATAAATGCGCTCTTAAACAAAAAGATGTCCGTAAATTATAAAGAAAACACATCTGATGTTTTAATGTCATTTCCTCGTCCTTCAAAGCAAAAAGGAAAATCAAAAAGTTTGCCTGACACTTTTTAATAAACCAAAAAAAAAAAAAAAATGAAGATAATGTTATTAGTTTGTTTAGATTTTTTTTAGGTTTAAACCTTATAAAAACGTTTTAAAAACGTACCGTGTACACTGGGTCAGGTACATAAAAGAGTTAGTTATACAAATGGCTTTTTGCCAAAGTTAAACACATTTTCCGGACTAAATTTTAATTTTCAAGCTTTTTAATTTTCAAAGCTGTGGCTTTCAAATAATATTAAGATTATTGTTGTAAACCCAGTGTAATAGCTTAATGGTCTTAGTTATTTAAGTTTAAGTTTCATCCCTGGAAAAGTTCATTTTTTTAATTATATACAATTAAATCTTCAATAACTCATGAGCTCGGTAAAACAAAGAAAAAAGTATTATTTAATAAATGATTAACATTAATTAATTGCACGGATGCGGAGTCCCATAAAGGACTCTGGATTTGAAAGTATACCTAAGGGCTCCGAGTTCAAAAAGTAATTGTTCCTCTAACATAAAAGTCCTAGTTTTTTTACGGAGCAGTCATGGCGCAGTGGTAGTGCACTTGCCTAAGAAAAAAGGATCCCTGATTCAAACCCCACCTCTGGGCAAGTTTTGCGACATCGATTAAGAAGGCGGCGTGAACTTCCAATTAAGACCGTAAGGACTTCAAGAGGTGCCTAAAAAAAATTAAAAAAAAAGTCACAAAAATTTCTAAATATTAGGTGATCCAGTTTATGCCAAGTTGGTGATCAAACTTTTTTTTTAGTTTTCTCTTTGAAAGACTATATACATTGCCAAAACAAACAACTACTATTTTAATACAATAATTCAAGTTCCAAGAATTTAATTAGAATGCGCTTTTGGTTACCTTGAAGCACTATGGTCCATACAATTGGGAAAACAATTGACCTTAAACTAGAAAACCATCCACTGCTAGATATGCTTATTTTGTTTTTTATAACCGTTGTGAGACAAAAGGTATAAGAGAACATGAAGAACTTCTTAAATAATATATTTACAAAAAAGGATGGTCTTAACTTTTTTACAATTAAGCAAATATATTACTAAGAGCTAGAAAACTTTTTCCTAGTTTTTAGTATTCAGGAGCTTTAAAAATTTTCAAAATTTTATGAACTTTTTTATGAAATTTTATGAATTTTTCTATTTAGAAAAAAATTAGGACTTTAAGGATAGAGGAATAATACATTTTTGAACTCGGAGTCCTTAGGTATAATGCTGGCAAGGGCTCCGGGACTCTGGGGTTAAAAACAATAAGTTCCAAGCAATTAAATCTCATGAATTTTTTCTTATACAGACCAGAGACCAGGAAAAATAGAGAAGAATATAAAGCTGGAGTCCTTTTAAGAACTCCGCATCCCTGTTTAATAGCATTAGTTAATTGATTTCACATTTGTTGGATTGAAATGAATGTTTAAAAAATACCAAAGCTTTTTTAAAGATATGTCAAAACAAAATTGTTAGAAAAGCTTAAACTTACATCGATCTAACTAAGGAGGTTAGACCAAAGAGGTATAATAGACTAGAGGGAGAACGAAGTTAAAATACGTCATTTTTCAAGGAACAGTCTTAGTAGTAACCGTAGTATTTAGAGTATTTAGAGCAGCCGCAGCACAATGGTTAGCGCGCTTGCCGTGCTAACCATTGTGCTGCGGAGATCCGTGGTTCAACGCCACCTTTGGGCAAGTTTTATAACATCTGTAAGGAAGGAGGCGTGAGCTTCTTTTCAAATGCTCTTCCGCGGTGCTCTGTGATAAGACTGTAAAGACTTCTTGGGGCACCTAAATTAAATTTTAAAAAAACAGCAACATATTTTTCTATTAAACACCGCGTAATTATCATAATTTAAAGTCAGCTAATCACATTCCACTTTTAACAAAACTTATCCAACGATATTGTTTCAAAACGTCATAAGCAATTGAAGCATTGCAAATAAAAGATGGAAGTTTAAAAAATTCGTAAACAATGTTTAGAGTTAGTTAATTGTTATTTTTTTATGTTGTGCTTCTTCAACGACTAATATTAAATTTCTAGATTAATTATTTTTAATTTCTAGAATTAATAAATCTCTACATTTAGAATATAGAAATTTGTTTTTAAATCCAGTAAAAATACTAAAATACAAAATAAAATCCTGGAGAAATATAATAGGTTCCTTGCCAAAAAAAACGTTCTTTAAGAACGTAGCAAACCTTAAGCTAAACGGGGAAGCCAAAGATAAGGTTTAACCAAGTAGTAGAGATAAATTTAATGTCTAAAACTTTGATATTTATTCCTAATATTTAGTTATTTAAAAAATAATAACTTTACGTAGATCATGATTTTTGTTGTAAAAAACTACTTGATAGTTGGAACAGTTGTTAAAAGGTCATCTTTTAAGGGAGTAATCCATTTTAATTACAGCTTACAAAGGTTACAAACTACATTTCAAAATTTTCCTTTTTCGACGCAAAGACGCTATTTTGACTTGCCGCTGGAATAATTATACAACAAAGACGGTACTACAATTTTAAACGATTTTTAGTTTCGTTCTCCTCGTGTGTGTGTGTGTGCGTGCGTGTGTGTGTGTGTGTGTGTGTGTGTGTGTGTGTGTGTGTGTGTGTGTGTGTGTGTGTGTGTGTGTGTGTGTGTGTGTGTGTGTGTGTGTGGGTGTGTGTGGAGAGGAAGGTTGGAGAAGTTGCCTGAGCTGAGCAGTATTTTAAGATAACCTTTTCCAAAGCTTAGAACGTTTTATGACATGCAAAAACTTAAATAAATTTTACGATTTATTTAAGTTTTTGCATGTCATAAAATTGTTTAAGTAAATCTGCACCCTGAATATAAATGTTATGAAATAAATTAAGTTACAGACAAGACATCTGCTTGTAATACTATTGGATGATGCGAGAGCAAACAAAGAAAAATTTGACGTTAATTAACAAAAGCATAATTAAAGTTTAAGATAAGATTTTTTCTAAAATAATATTTTTTTATAGTTTTCTTTTTTAAATTTATTTTATCGTCTGAGAGCGTCAAGTCGGTTATTAAAAATAATGTGATAACAACTATAAATAAACGTAGATGTCGTCATGAGCATTTCATGAGCACATGAAATGTCGACATTTCATGTGCTCATGAAATGATGACATCTACGTTTATTTATCTTAATCTTTGAGAAAATCTTATTTACTGTGCTAATTGTAATATACTCGTATATTACAATAACGAATGCGGCATTTTTAGATCAATTGAGGGTATAAATCAAGAATATATATATATATATATATATATATATATATATATATATATATATATATATATATATATATATATTATATATATATAATATTCTAACTTTTTTTTTCTATAGAGTTATACTTAACCAATAAGAAAAAAAATCGTTTACAATCGTAATTTAAAAATAATAAGTACATGACCATGGCTCAAATAAGACAAACTTAGTCTTATCACCGAACCCCAAAAAATACATCGCCACTAAATAAAAAATAGTTTGACACAAAGATTCACTTTCAATAAATATATCTCTGTTAAAAAAAAGTATAATTAATGTAATAAAAGCTCATACAAGTCTTGAATTTTTTAATATGATCAAATTCATTTAAATATGAAAAAACAACATATAGATATATAATATATATAAAAATCATATATATCTTTATAATCTAATTAATTTATAATTAAATTAACTTATTCTTTTTTGATGAATCGTGCGATTAGTTTAAAAGTTTAACTTGATCAATTAGTTTTAAAATTATTTTCTTTTTAAAATATATTGAACTAAATAGTACTTACAACCTATTATAATTTAGACGTAACTTTTAAAGAAAAACGATCTTCAACAAATAATAATAAAATAAAAAAAAGTTTAATAAACAAAAAGAACGATTTTACAGTTTTCAGTTACGCAACCAAATCCGCTTGTAACTTCGGTCTGCAGTTTCCGTTTTTAACTAATTCAAATCTTTTTTTTCTTCAAAATTAGAAAAACAGTTTAATGAGCCTATAAGCCTGTATAAACGGTAAAAGGTATAAAAACAAAAAAGATAAAAAAACTTTTTATAAACTTATTTTCAGTTTTATATACTTATTTTCATTAATTTTTAAAAGATTATTAGTGTATATTTAAATTAATTAGTGATTCAAATTTAAAGCACGATTCTGCTACATTTATTTTTTTAATTATTTTGAGTTATATCTAAATTAAAGTTACGTAACAGCTATTTTGTAAAACAATTTAACTGTTTCAAAAAAGATTAAAAAATCTCAGTCAGCGTTAGGACGCTTGATAATGATAATGATCTCTATCAAACGTTGGACGAAAACTTAGCTTTAGTCGGTTGCAAATTTGCATAACTTGTTGCTTACTAAGTTCACGCGTTAGACATTTTTTGCAACCAGACAAACGCTTATATCTTTTCACCAACTATACTTCTCCAGAAACAAGTTTGCAATAATCCTTGGAACCTTGGAAACTACAGTCAAAAATAATACGTGTAGAAAATCAAAATCATTTAACCAAAAAAACTAGACTAAACCGTATAAATTAATTTATGTTAATTTAACTAAAGCAAAAGTTAATTTATATGAATTGATTAAGATGCAATTTATATAAGTTAATATTTCAAGTTAAAAAAATAAATTAAAAAATGATAATAATAATATAAAAGTTTTTTGAAATATTTAACTTGACAACAATCACATAGTTTTCAAAAAAAAATGCCCTTTAAAATAATATTCGGGAAAGAGGTTCTGCAAATGTGTCACATCAAATTTAAAGAAAAAGCAAAGCAAAAAAAAAAAATTGCATTTTTCTGATTTAATAAGTCGGAAAATATTGGATTTAGTGAACAAAATTTAAAGTGGTTCAGCTTCCGAGAGTAGTTTTGAATAACTCAATTGTAAACGATATTTGTTTAAACTCTTTTTTGGTAAATCACATTTTGCAGTGATATATTTCTTGTTTAATAATTATAAAAACTTTGATTAACTTTTCAATAAATATGTAGCTGTTGCACATTATTGCTAAACTTGATTAACAGCAGATGTCAAGTTTAACAGGTGTCAAGTTGTAATTTCTGCTCTCATAATATTTAAAACGTTTTTAAAATTGGAAAAACTAATTATAATTTGTAATTACGATTAAAATTTTATAATTATGACTAACTTTATCAACAATGAATTTTTATTTTAAAAAATGAATTTTATGTCTTATTTTAAAAGTCATAAATCATAACTCCTATTCTTAATAAGGTTATTACAATATTAGACAAACACGTCTTTCGCTACTTTTTCAAATCTTTCTTTAGAGGGCTAGCACCACAGCATTTATGCATACGGGAATAATAAAAAATAAATCAAAAAAATTACTTGAAAATAGTTTTTGTTTATATTTTATAAACCTCGATAATGAATTATATTAAATTTTTGCAATTTTGTATATGTAAGTTTGTATATGTAAAGGAGAGGGGAGCATTATATGTAAAGGAGAGGGGGAGAATTATATGCTTTTAGTAACCCTATGTGTCAATTTTATCAACAAACAAAAAAAAATCTAATCTTTACAGTTCATCATTTTTTTAATATTTTAGTTAAATGTAATAAAGCATAAATACTGGTTTATTAGTTCTTACAATTCTAATAAAATGTAATAATTATTACATTTTACTTTAAAGTATTAATCCAATCTTTGAAAATACTATTGTTACTTTATACTTTCTAATAATACTTTTATTGCTACTTTGTACTTTCTAGGTGTGTAATCATCAAAGGAAAGTGTTTTATTATCTGAGAAAGCATTTCTTTCATAATCATTTCGGCACGCCAGAGTCAGAGTTTTCTATTATTGGATCTTTTAACCTTATGTTGTATTTTATCATAACAACCACGAGGTAAAATACAACATAAGTTTAAAATGATCAATGAGTGTATAACGATTTACTATTGGAACTTAAGAAAATTAAACTGTTGACTAAATTTGAAGTTAAAACTTGTTTTAAATAGTTTTTTTGTTAATGGCTTTACTTCAATTGATTTTAGTTTTTATGTTTAGTTTTTATAATCTGGTAAAAGTAACGACGTTGATATTACTGTTGATATTTTCAATTTGGAAATGTTAAATGATAAAAATGCAAAACCATGCTGAGTCATTGACAGTTTGTTTTTACTAAAAAACTAATGAAATGGTTAATGGTAAACTTTAATTAAATAAGTTGTTACTAATTAAATACTATAATTGATGTTTGTAATTTACTTAGACCTCTGGAATACGAAAATTATAAACATTTTCTATAAACTTTGCGGATCCAATTTGCCAAGATATATAAATATAGTTTGTCTATGTTTGGGCAACTTTAATAGTTTAACAGAATAAAAGATAAGGAGATAAAATAGGATAACAGATAAATATATATATTTATTTTTTATTCAAGGCCTCCTAATTTGGCATAGGTATAAACATACTTAAGTTTGGAGTTTGCACAAGGTGTGAAAGTGTCCTATCTAGAATATCAAAAAATCCTGCTGGCGCCGATGCATGTTTGTGCGTAGTATATGTAACTTTACCCTCTACTCCTTATACCATACATCTTTTTATGTCGGCAAGCTAGGATCTTTAGCCAGAATTTTAACTTTTCTATTGATTAGCTGGTTAATTGTGATAAATTAGAAAATCGAAGTACGTACTTTTAAATTGAACCCTCCCCTACCATACGCTTTCGTACGCTTTTTAAAGACCTCCCCCCTCACTCATATGAGCGTACGTACTTTATGGACGACCCCCAAAATTTTGTTCGTTTTTCATGGTATTTTATACACGTTATTTTTTTATTATTATTTTTTTTTATTAGGTTATTTAGGTGCTTCCAGAAGTCCTTACGGTCTTATCACAGAGCTCCGCGACAGAGGATTTAACTAGAAGTTCACGCCTCCTTCCTTACTAATGTCGCTTATTGGGCTGGAGCCAGCGTCGAACCTCGGACCCTGGGTTCTTAGCCAGAACTCTAACCACTGCAGAGTGGGCCAGTGACTGGACAAAGGTATAAAAACCAAAATCAGAATTTTGATGTCTAAATGGTTTTAAACCATTATACCGATATTATAAAACAATTTAAAACCGTTTTTATACACTTAAAGTTTTAATAAATATACCAATGCTGTGGTTGAAGTAGACGCGAATGTAAATTAGAAAAAAAAATAAGAAAGAGAAAAATGTTGTTTAAAAAATCAATGGAAATAAACAACATTTACATAAAATATTGCACTTTTTAAAATATTATATTATAACTCTATATATTACCTAGATCTTAAAAGTTGTTAGACTAAAATTTGTAAGTAGTTAACATATTTATAGCAATTTTAAATATGCTTAATATGTTATATTTTAATGTCTAACTTTTGCTTTTAATTGACAATATATTTTTTTTTATTGCTACATCTTGCTTTTATACTCAGATATTTTAAAGCTCATATATGTTTGCTTTAATAATTTCATAAATCTGTCTGCCACTAAGCGCCACTTTGGTTTTCTTTTACGTTTGAACTCATTTAGCTAACAAAAAATCTGAAATTGCACTCAAAATATTTTATTTGCACAAAATTTTAAAAAATGCGGAAAACATATAATACAGTCTCACTCATAATAAACGTATTACTGAACAATAATATATATATATATATATATATATATATATATATATATATATATATATATATATATATATATATATATATATATATATATATAAATATATTCTAATTTAAATTATGTTCTTATTAATTTAGCGCTTGTCAAACCGAATGGGTTTAATAATCTATTTTGGTTGGTTTAGTTGTGGCTACTCATTTTAGATGTTGAAATGTTTTTATTAAGGCTTAAACAAAATTCACTAATTTATTTGACTCAACAGTTTGTCAATACATGAAAAAGAAGACAGTATACTTGTATACGACTTTATTAAAGAGCTAGATTTGGAGTTTCAAAGCGAAAAGTTTGAAAGTCAATTTCGTTTATCTATTTTGATTATGGTAAGAGATGGATTCAAAGTAAACTAACCGGTGCAAAGTTTATAAGAAAGAATTCAGCTTAACTAGAAAATGATTTTAATACCACATTAGACCTACATTAGACCTACGTCAGACCTACATTACCATTTCAAGAATCATAATTAAAAACAAAGAAAAGAAAAGTTGTAACTTTGTCAGCTTCAAATTCTTTTAAGTTATTGTTTGCCAAGCTTGTACTACTTGTAGCATGCATTGTCAAAGATTTTTGGTGATTGTGAATGCATGGGAACAATATAACCATACAAATTTTAAAAATTCTGTAGACGCTCGTAAAATCTGCTAATTAGAAAAACTAATTAATTAAGCTTGAATATATTTTTTTTCTACAGGAAAACAAGTTTATCTAGCAACATGTAATAGCATGTGTAATAACACTAGTTAATCATATTAAACTTAAATAACTTTTGCTTTTCACGAGCGAGGATCTCATAATAAAACACGTGCTAGATACTGTACATAGCGTACATATATGTAAATATGTATGTAAAATGTGTATGTAAATAGTGTACATAGCACAAATAAAACATATGCAACTAATAAAAGTTAGTTGCTGCTAAGCAAAATTAGGTATCCATAGCAACTAAATAAAAAATATATTCACTTTTTTAAAAAGCGCGACCTCATATTGGTACTTATGTAAAATTTGGTAAACATCGCACTCGTAAAAATATTTCAAATACCAAAACTAGATTTTTGCTATCTGAAATTCAGTATCCATAGCAACGAATTAAAAAAAAATACCTTCATAAGTAGCGCAGACATCATATTATCACTCATCCTTATTTTAGTCAATATAGCCCTAATATTAAATTAGTTATGAATTTTGTCCAGTAAAAGTGAATTTTGGCCCACTGTGCACTGCGCCACGGCTACTCCGTGGCGGAGTTGTTAGAGTTTTTTCTGTGAGTATGTTATGTTTTATAAATAAACACAGCATCTAACATTTTAAAAACCTAAAAGTGTTTAACTTGAGTTATAAAAATAACAAATATTTGTGATTAAATAAAATAATTGTAAATAAAACATGCTTAAATAAAACATGTTTAAATAAACATGTTCAAAATCTAATTTTGAGCGGAAAACTTTAACGTCTGCGACGACTTATAAAATATCTTTTGTTTAAAAACATTTTAGCTCAATTTCAACTGGTTCGAAATTTGTAAAAATATCTAAAAAATCTCTCTCTTTTGTTTAACCTGTCATTTTTTAAATAAGGTAAAATGCTTTCTTAATTGGCTAGCTGTTACTATTAATGTTTTGTTTTCTGACTAGCTACTACTTTAAACTTTTCAGGAAAAAAAAGTTTTTCATTTTCTTTTAATTTTAAAAGTCATCCAACATTAAACTTCTCACATATTGTAATAAGAAAAAATATCTTTACCCGCCTCTCCCATCGCGCCATAAAATATATGCTATATATCCCGTTCCCGTAAGTTTAGACAAAAACCATACGGTACCCCTATGTCAATGTTGGCTGGGCTCACCCTTATTACTATTTTTATTGCTTATATAGCTGGTGCTCGCGGCGCAAGCATTGGAACCACTAGATTTATTGTTTTTATTAATGATTTATTTCTAACATAATGCTAATAAGTAAACCTTTGTATTAATAATTTTATAGCTTATCATTCCAGATATAAATTGTATATATTTATTACACCTGATAGTTTTTTGGTTTCTTATATATAGTCAATAATGCTTTTTATGCGACCATAAACTTTTTGTTAAAAATTATTTAAACGTTATTTAACATCAGAAACATTACCCAAGTTCTCTAGCATGCTTTTTTATTTTTATAGAATTAACAGACGAAAGACAAAACATGAATTACATCTATGAAGTTTTTAATTAAATTATTTTTTCTTTTTAACATTATATGAAACTGTATATTGAATGCAAGGTTTAATGGCTTTTAATATAAGTGTGTAAACTGTGTATTTCCAATTAGCTGCATAATTTTAAAATGGCATTGTCATCATTTTTAATCATTTTAAATTATATACATTCCTTGAACTTAACAACAAACAGTATTCAATAATTAGCATTTAGAGTTTTTTATTAATATACATACAATGTTAAATATGTGTACATACTTACACACTATTAAATTATAAAATTTCATAATTTTTGATTTATTAGCAAAAAAAAAGCTGTTGTAATTTATTCAACAGCTTTTTTTTTGCATTTAATCACCTTTAATATAAGGTGTAGTAGTAAACTAAAATACTCTGATATTAACTGCACTGTACATAGTGCAACATTCTGTACATAGTGCAACATTACTAATGATTGCACCTATTTAAACTAACAATAAAGATTTCTACAGCCCTTTAAAACCTGAAAACTGAAGCAAAGACTTACGAATTAGCAATTAAGGTTTGATCTCAATAAAATTCACACTGCCGTCCTAGGATCAAACATAATGCAAGTGTTGTTAGAAAGTTGAAATTCGCACGAGATGTACCTAATTCGAAGCACTGTGGAAAAAAAAAAGGTCTGGCCAAAATCGAAAATTATCTTGTTGAAAAAAAAAGAATTATTTTATAGTGAGGGCAATAAAGTACAATTACTTAACATAATGATAAGCATCTATTTCAGGATGTAATAATGCAAATATGGAAACAGACACTGTAGAGAACCAATATAAAAATAAACGAGTTTATGTAAATATCGTTTGCAACTCTGTTTTAGCTGATTTATGTTGAGGCAATAACAATTAATGACAAGTTTCTTTTTACATTGAAAAAAATAAAAATATTGAGTTAATGCAGTTTTAAAAACTAAACATTGTTAAATACAGAAATTACAATCTTAAATTAGATAATACATTAAAAAACAAGTAAAGTGATGTTCTAAAAGTAATTCAAGAAAGCTGGAAAATAGATAGGGCATTGAAAAGTAAAGTGATGTTCTAAAAGAAATTCATAAAACCTGAAAATAAGAAAAAAAGAAAATGTATTAGGATTGATAGTGAAATTAAAAAAACAACAAGAAAATTAAAGAAAATAACTAAAAAAGCATGGGAACAAGTAAAAAAAAAATAGTTTAAAAAAAAGTTACATATGATTGAAAGTTAAAAAAGCACATAACAAATGAAAAAGCACACCGATAGAAAAGACGTATCATAATTACTTTAGGCGTTTTATCAAAAAAAAAAAAAAAAAAATGTAAAGGATAAACTTAGAACAATCATAATTAATTTGCTAAATTATATGGACATCGAACGAATTCTAAACCCTGGCGAATGGTGAAAAGAAAAGGTATTTTTTATTAATAAAACTTTTCTTATCAAACCAACAAGGTCAAAAGTTATATGAAAAAGTTAGCATTGAGTTAACGCCGGAAAACATGCAGTTACGGCATGCGATTATGATCGGAACGCATTTGTAAGCAATTTTTAATTTCTTTTTTCTTTTTTTTTTAATTTTTTTGTTTTAATATGCTTGTTTCGCCTTCTACAATAAGTGCAATTTTCATATACATACAACAAAAAAAGTAATGGCTGGAACAAGAAGAAGACATAATTCTGTCTTATCAATGAGCCCCATTTTTACAAAATCGTGATTTATAAATATCATTTATATTGGCGTAAATATGAATGAATCAGGAAAGCAAGATGAAGGAAGCGAATTCCAAAGAGCTGATGTTCGAGGAAAAAAAACTAGACAAATAAGGGCTTTTGGAGCACTTAGAAGCAGTTACAAAAAAAGGATGACACTTAATTGAATGACGAGTAACACGAGAATGAATTTTATTAGATGGCACAAGAGACGCTAGCTCTATGGAGCAGTGCCAATTATAGTATTTGTAGAAAAGAGAAAGAAAAGCAACATTACGACGATGTGATAATGGTTGGAGATGGCTGCAAGAGCAGGTCCAACAATGTTTACAATGCGTTTTTGCACCTTGTCTAAAAGAGAAAGAGCATCATTAGAAGAACCGCCCCAGATATGGCAACAGTATTCCATACAAGGCCGGATTTGAGATTTATAGAGATAGAGAACAGAATCCAAAGTAAGAAAGTGACGAGCTCGATAAAGAGATGCAAACTTAGCAGATGCTAATTTTGCAACTGATTTGATATATGTTTTCCAAGAAAGAATGGAAGTAAGAGTTAACCCTAGAAGATGAAGAGTGGATGACTTATCGAGTACATCACCGTTCACAAATATAGGAAGATCTAAATTATTGCGATAACGATTGTCTGAAAAAAATTGATTTTTATCTGAATTAAAGTTCACCAGTCACTGTGAGCCCCATGCTGTAGCAGAAGTGAGATCCTTTTCAAGCTCAAATGCCCCCTCCAAGCAATCAGAGGGTGTTGGTTTCTTATCACGACAAGAATAAATGGTAGTATCATCAGCAAACAATGCCACCTTAGATGTGAAAATATCTGGAAGATCGTTAATGTAAATTAAAAAGAGTATAAGGCCAAGTATAGAACCTTGAGAAACCCCTGCAGTTACAGAATAAGAAGAAGAGTGACAACTTTTATACTACGATTGGAAAGGAAGGATTCAATAATCTTAAAGATGTTGCGGGATACACCATAAGAAGAAACCTTATGGAAAAGACCAGCATGCCAAACTTTATCAAAAGCTTTTGAAATGTCAAGAGCGGTGGCCTTAACCTCTCCACCTTTATCTAATTCACGATAAAACCTATCGGTTATTACTGTTAGCAAATCAGCTATAGAACGAGAAGATCGAAATCCATATTGATGGTCAGAAAGTTATTAGATTCAAGATGAGAAATTAAGTGTTTGTTAATTAAAGATTCAAAAACCTTGCTTATGATAGGAAGAAGACTAATAGGACGGTAGTTAGTTGAATCAGATCGCTCTCCAGAATTTTTGAAGATGGGGATAACAGATGCCGCTTTCAAGCAGGCTGGAAAACAAGACTCTGATAAGCACTTGTTGAACAGTTTTGAGAGTATAGACGATAGCTCCGGAGAACACTTCTGCAAGATAATAACAGGTATGTTGTCCTGGCCACAAGCTTTAGAAGTATCTACACAGGAAATCTTTTTTGCTACAGAAGCTGGAGTGATATGAATGTCAAGCAATGAATCAACCTATTTGTTGGCAAAATCAGGTAGAACGCAACTAGTGGAATCAAGAGATGCTATTGATGAAAAGTTTTTAGCAAACAATTCAGCTTTGTCTATAGAAGTGACAAAGTCTGAACCATACAAGAGAGGTGGAATTAAAGATTTTCCATTATTATTGATATTATTAAATATTCTCCAGAAGTCACGAGAGCCTAATTTTTGAGATGAGATACGAGATTTCATGACCTGAGAATAGCGAGTTTTGGCGTTAGACAAAACCTTTTTACAATTGTTTCTGGCAGTTATAAATAGACGTCTTTTTTCTGGAGAATTGTTTTGCTGATAAATATGGAAGTAACGGTCTCGATTGGCAATCGCAGCAGCACGATGTGAGGAAAACCAAGAAGGAGAGTGAGGCTTGACCTGGAATTGTCGAGAGGGAACAAAAGGTTCCATGCCAGCCTGAATCCACGAAGTTATGTAGAAGCACATTTGTCGACAGGAAGACAAAAGATTTCTACCCAAGGGCAATCACGAAGAAAATTACGGAAAGAATCCCAGTCAGCTTTACTGTAGTTGTAAGAGGTTCGATAATAGGGGGATTCCGGTGATGAAGAAGAATGAGATATTCGTTTTAGAGAGATCAAACTGTGATCAGAAGCACCTAAGGGTGAATGTGGAGAAACTGAGCACTGACTAGGATCAGAATCAAGACATAAGTCGAGTAGAGAAGGTAAATGATTCGGATTGTCTGGAAAGCGAGTTGGAAAATTGACTATTTGAGTTAGGGATTCAGAAAGACAAAAGTTGTGGGCTTTAATGCCTGCAGAATCAGTGACAATAGAGCCAAGCCATTCAGAGTGGTGAGCATTAAAGTCACCGACAACAACTATATTAGCTGATGGATAAAGAGAGAGGGCTTGGTCAATATGATCAGAAATAACATCAAAAACAGTGCAGTCTTGAGATGAAGGAGAGCGATATAGAACAAAGAGAAAGGCAATAAAGTAAAATGGTGCTAATCGGAAGCACATCAAAGAATAGTCTGTGGATTCAAACCTAGTTTCACAACAAATGGGTGAATTCTTACTATTGTAAATGCCCAGGTCAAGCATGTGACTGTTGGATTCTTTACGAATTAAAGAAAGATAACCATCAACACTAAGATCACAAGATGAGATAATATCAATATATGTACCTTTTAGAGTAATTTGAACTTGATCAGATTTAATGTCATTTTGTAAATAGCGATTCATCCGCCAATTTTTTAGGCAATTTTTGCGATAGGTTTAGTAATCTTTTAAACAAACAATAGAATTAGAGAGTTTACTGGTAAAATATGTTTTGCAAATGCAAATTTCAACAGATTCAGTTGCTTTAGTATACAAATAAAATTCGTGAAACTTATATTTTTTAAGACGTGAAATTAGAAAAAAATTTATCATCAAATTTAATACTTTTTAGTTTAAGTTAATTGAACTATCATGGCATATTTTGTTTGTAGATTTGTAGATATTGTTAATTTTTGTTTGTGCCCTTTTATGACAAATTGCACCATATTTCCTATTCAATCGGCATCTCAGATTATATATATTATTAGCAGCTGGTTAGAGTGCTTGCTTTAGAAGCAAAAGATCATAGGTTAATTATGAGTCTGGGCATATTTTACTTCATCTGGAAGGGAAGAGGCATGAACTTCTTACTTAAATGTTATTTTCCAGTGGTCTGCGACAAGACCGTTAGATCTTCTTGAGGCACCTATAACAAAATGTTAAAAAAAAATATATACTCTATGATAAAAATGTACTATACGGTAAAATAAACCAAATTAGGAACTAAATTCTTATTCTTCTTAAGATATAAATATATATATATATATATATATATATATATATATATATATATATATATATATATATATATATATATATATATATCTATTCTATCAGCTTAACATGGTATCTTCCTTATAGAGCTTTTGTTGACCAACAGGACCAGCTAAGAGTGTCCGTGAGTATATTTCAAAACCAAAGATATATTTCTTAGAACAGTAGACACTCAATTAGAAGAAACTGTTTTACAAATCTCGTTATTCCAATTTGAAAAAATTTGCCTTTTGATGTCAAACTTATCAAATTAGTGCTAAGCTTTAAACAGAAACTTGATAAACTTATTTTGAATTGCAGTTATTAAACTTGCCGCTAAAGTGATTTATCACTCAAATAACTGTCTGGTCTTTTTCAGCATGCGTTGCAATCAGTGATATTTTATTTATTACAAACTAGTTTAATTAGTTGTTTAAAAATGAAAGTTGTCTAATTTTTACTAATCAATTTCTTCAAATTTTTTAGAGTTGAGTAAACGAGATCTACGAACTTCAACAAAATATTTTCCGACTTACAAGTATCCAGCTTTGCATAAAATGGCGTTTTCTTCTAGGTTTGTGTTCTGCGCCTCTAAAGCGTTTAGAAACCCAGTGATATGTTCTAACATTGCAAAAAGAGCAAATAAAGGTATAAAAATGAAAGAAGTTATAAAAGCAAATTATAAAGAGTGCGAATTCATAAATTTAATTTAAAGCAAACTTGAAATTAAAGCGTGCACTATTTAAAACCTGCAGATAATACATGCGATAATAATTACAATAATAATTATAGTCATTTGTACACTTTAAATAGGAAAGTATTTTTTATATTGCCTTGTTATTTGTTTGAGGATCTAGGTGTTTTTGGATTTTGCAAGATGATTGAAAAGATTGTCAAAAAGTTTCGTAGTCGCGTATTTCCATTGCAAAAATATAAGGGAAGTTTCTACACAATGCTCGTTAAAATATTTATCTTTGAAAATTAAAAAAAAAAAAAATTAAAAAAAAATTTTCTATTGTGTTTATATAAAGAAATTAATAAAAACTAAAATTTTTTGTTTTGAATCTTTTAATTTACTTTTTTTATTATGTTTTAAATAAATTAAAAAATTAAATTATTAATATATTACTTTTAAAGATGCATTCTTTGCAAGGCAAGCCCTGGGGATTGCACTGCTTCAAAAGTATAAACAAATTCGTTTATCAAGCACTGCCGTCTCAACACAAGGTAATGTGAAAGTTCATTATTTTACTGGTATATCTAATTGACTCTATTGACTTCAATTATTTACCAATTTCTCCAAATTGAATTTCCTAGTTAGAAAATTGAAAATTTTAAAGTGATTATTAATGTTATAATAATTAAAATGATTTTTTTTAATGTGAATGTTGTTTAATTTTTTCTGTTAAAGCATTTTTTCTGTAATTTTTTCTGTATAAGCTAAGTATAAATAAGATATATTTCAATATATTTCTTAAGATATATTTTGATATATGCTATCCTGATTTATAAATCCATTAAGTAAACAGAAAACATACTTAATTCTCCAATAAATTAAAATTTTCAAAGATAAAATTTTAATTATTATTCACTAAATGGGATTGACTCAGATTTTTTTCAGAAACTTGAGCTACTCAATGGCACATTTTTTACCTCACTCTTTATTGTACTTTTTACTACACTCTTTAATTAAATTTTTTAGCCACTCAATGCCTTATCATTTCATATTATAAAAGAGTGTGGTAAAGAGTGTCTTCAGCTCATGCTTAACTAAGAGATCTCTTAGTTAAGCATGAGCTGAAACCAAACTTTCATACCAAAAATGTATAAGAAGTAGCAAAAAAAGTATGTGCAAACATTGTAAAAAATTTGATTGAAATTCTAATCCGATGATATCACATACGCAGGTTTTAAGACAATTCAAGGTTTACCATGACAAATATAACAAAACGATAAAGCCATTTAAGATCCAACATAATGACAAGAGAAGTGCAAAACAAAGTTTTTATGCTTTTGAGGCAAAAGCAAATTTAAACTTTTTGACATTTTGCAGCATGCAAATGCACTTGGTACATTGTCAAAAAACTTAAATTTAGTAACCTTACATACTTTACAGCATTGTAACTGCTATAAAGTATGTAAGGTTACTACTCTTAAATAAAAATTTTAATTGACCAGCAAACAAATCGCTTAATGTTTATTGGCACAGAAGAAAAAGTGGGAACAAAAAGCATTAGACATCATCATTTGTATGTAATTTATATGACTGTATTTAAATCCTCTTCTGTATAATCACCAGTACTAAGATGATGCATATCAGCAATGGCAAGAGCATGCAACAGACAAGGACTCTCTAACAGTTCAGCTGCAGCCATAACATCAGGACTTTATACTAGTAACAATAGAGAATATATCCAATATTTTCAATTAAATAAGGTAGATCAGAATGAGAGAATTAAGTATTGATGTGAAATAACACAAACAAGAGACAAGTTAACTGTTGTGTGATGTCTCTGTTTTGAAGGACGTTAGGATAAAACTTTAGTGAATATGAAAAAGAGCACCTTAGTTAAAAAAGATTATTGTCAAATTATTACCAAAAAACACGTATCATCAATAAAAGAACCTGGTTCCTCATACATTGATCATATATCACCATTTACTGGGACAGCAGTTGAAATCTATTAAAGTATTATAGATTACTTCTGCACAAATAAAATTTAAGTAAATTGATAGCATTGGATGTAGTAAGCAACCGGGGTTGATATTTGACCAGGGCCGGGTCTGGGTTTCATAAAATGTAGCCAGGGTCAGGGCCTGATTTGTGATCGGGGCTGCATAAACATTTATGCATCCTAAATTAAATTTTTTATATAAAATTCATGTTATATTTTGCATATATATCAACATGGTCAACATCATCATTATCATCATCATCATCATCATCATCATCATCATCATCATCATCATCATCATCATCATCATCATCATCATCATCATCATCATCATCATCATCATCATCATCTTTCCTCTTTAATGCTGTTTCTCTAATATAAACAATATAAAGCATTTTCTTTTCTTAACTAAAGCTCATTTATACAATATGTATGGCACTCTATTTAAGTTTTCTTACTTCTACCACTACCATTTTCTCCTGAAGCTGCTACCTCTCAACATGCTGATACCTAAATCACTTTAATCTTTTCTAACAAACATTGATTGATACAACATTTTTTTCTAATCTGTATAAGATTATGCCTCCTTTTCTTGTCTTGCTAGAGTCACACCACACATCCATCTAATCATCTTCTCTTTCGGCAAATACTACACCATGTAAATACAAAATTCTGTTTATATAAATATGAAAGGTTATTGTATGCCAGCATTTAAATAAATAGCAAACATATTTATATCCATAATATGTATGCATGAAGCACATATTATGGATATAAACATATATGTTTGCTATTTAGTCTTGGAAGCTTTTATTACTTCTGGAATAAAAGTTTGGATGCTTTTATTTCTTCTTTTCAATTTCAAGTCAAGCCTCATTCTACTCCACATTTTTTGCCATTTTGAACTGTTGCTTTATTAAACATTAATCATTATTTTCATCTTTTTTTACAAGAGCATTTCTCTTAGGAACAAATGTCCTTTTATAATTTCAAGAAACCAATGTAAAAAGGTCATGTCTGATGTTAAGCTCTGTTATTTTAAGTTTACTGTATCTGTATCTTACCTCAGATGTTAGGTTCTAGAGACTTTTGGTTAGTCTTCAACGGTGTTATCAAGGTAATTAAACATTTAATCTCTGATTCATGGGTCTTATTATTTAACTTCTCCCTGGAATAAGGTAGAGTAATTGGCAAAGAAATTTTACTCTAATTTGACTCTTGAATTTAATGGCCATAGACTTCATGCTCGTTAAACAGATTAACCCATTGTTAAACATCCAAAGTTAATTCACAATTAAACACTAAAGTTTGTGCTACAGACAAGATTTCCATTATAGTCTTAAAAAAGTGTTCTCCAGAACTCTCTTCAGTTTTTGCTAAACTTTTATATAAAGGTTTTGAAACTATTAAATTATTTCTTTCTAACTGCAGTATTAAAGTTATTCTTGTAGGCCTACACTCTTCTTTATTTCAAGTAACTTTAAGGGTACCACAGGTTCTATCTTTGCTCCTGTATTGTTTCTTATCTATACTAATGGCCTTCATGAAAATCTTATATCTAAAGTGGCTCTATTTGCTGACAACTCAACTTTATACTCTTGTCTTTAAAAAAATCTTCACTTTTTAATTGATTAGAACAAGCAGTTGATTTTTAATCTGATCTCTCTTCTGTAACAGCCTAAGGCTTGCAGTGCTTAAAAAAATTGTGGATTTCTTAAAATCTACAATTTTTGTTAGAAAACATAACTCATTTAATTACTGCAAAAAATATTGTTGGTATTCATATATTGATGAATAACAACCATTTTACTCTCGGACAAAGTCTAAAAGCACATTGTGAATGTAATTAGACCTGCTTTATTTGCCAAGCTAAAGCCACTCTCCCATTGTTGTAAGGTTGTATTTCTTTCTTTTTTTCTACAAATACTATTATGGTTAATGCTCAAATGAGCTATCATCTCTATTACGATAAACCATAACTCATTCTTGCTAGGCTTCTTATTCAACAGGTGCATCCTCTTACTGTATCTGTCCCAAATGCTATAAAAACTTTTATTAAGCCAACTTTTTTTTTTATCAACATACAACTTTCTAAGTCTTCAGTTAACCGTTTCCTAGTATTTTAACTTATTCTCTATCTGCGATCTTGTTGGAATTAAAAGTATATAAATATATGCCAGTATTTAATAAACAGCAAATGTAAGTTTAGAATTATAATATATAAAGTATTACAATTTTTTTTCTAACTGGCAATCAATCTGTGATAAATCTTAAAGTTTTGCTAGGGCTGAGGCCGGGTTTACAAAAAGTCTGATTTTTAGTCAGGGCTGGGGCCCCGGTCACTTCCTAGTTAAATGCTGTAGCACAAATGTCAACACCGGATGATCCAATGGTGTTATCAAATTGATAATGAAAGAAGTAGAAAGACCATTACAGTGGCTAATATGTCAGCTTTATGACAACAAAATGCCACTGCATCAATTATTCCTGTCTCTCTTAGTGAAACTTTTTTTTTTACTCTATCCGGATTTTATTACTCGATCCGGATCCTGTAGAGATTGTGCAAAAAGATTGTGCAGCATTGTTTATTGTAATTGTTATAACTTTTTCTTTATGCATACTATGTTATTATATTATATATATTGTGTTACTTGAATAATAATATGGAATTACAGAAACATAAAATAAAAAAGGAAATTTGGCTGATGGCTGCAATGTAAATTTTTTGTTGTTGTTGCTAAGTACTATTTTATTTATTTTCTAAACTGAACTAACACTAAAACTGATTTTAAAATTTGTTTTAAGTTTTTATTATAAGACTTGTTTTCATTTATTCTATACAATCATTTGATCAATCTTTTACAATTCTTTAATTGTTTATCAAATAATTTCATTCACTTCATTTAATTTAACAAGTAAAGCGAAAGAGAAAATTGAAAAAAACTTCAACCAGTTTCAAAGATATAACTATTTTAAGTTTGCCAAAAATCTGCAATATAAAAAATGGTTTGGTTTTTGTTACATAATTAAATTAAATTACTGTATGTAATTTAAAGCTAAAAATGTTTGCACTTACATATTATAGGGCAAGGAATCAGATAAAACAACTAAACATTTTAAAATGAACATAACGCCTAAAGTTTAAACCTACAGTTTTACTGGGGTGAATTTAAGTATAATATATTAGGTTAGTATGGCGGTGCTGCTTTTATTATTTTTTTAATGTCATTTTTTTAGAGTCGCTTAAAATATAGATCCTAAATATATGTGTATTGTTGTTGGAATAAATACTCCAGTATTATGTCTGGTAAAAAAGATTGTTAAGGTTAAAAAAGGCCTACAACAAAAAATATTTTTATTGTGCAACCTTTATAAACTTTATATTGGTTATAAATGTAAACACTCCCAATTTTGAAAAAGAATTTTCAAATGTTTTAGTGTGCATCTAAAATGATGTATTAGTGTGGGTTCTAATGCTACACACTGTTTATGTGTTTGTATACATCATCAAAACTCAATATTGCTCATAAATGGTATCAGATTGAGTGTTACATACAAAGGTTTAATGTCAAAATTAGTATGTGGTATAAACAATAATGAATGCATGATTCATAGATGTGCCAAATGCCAAGGATTTGATAGCTTAAAAGCATTTTTATATGAAGTGAAAAAATTGAATTTAATCAATGGAAAAGCGATCACAGTTTTACTTTTGTTACTTTTTTAAATTTTATTACTCAAAAAATTATTAAGGCTGTTACATTATTAGTATATGAAGAACTTTTTTTTTTCACACATTAAATCAACTTACTTTGCATTAATGGCTAAACACAAAACTCAAGGTGCCTAAAATAGTTTAGGTTACGACGAATTTATTATACTGGCAGAGTTTGTCTTTTTTTGTTTTATTTTTTCAAGTGTTTTTTTTCTTCTAGTTTATTTGTTATAGTTTTATAAATGTAAAATTCATATTTTATAAGTAAAAAGTAATAAATTTTAGTACATTTGACAATGTTTTTTAATTTTGTGTCATAAAAAGCACAATTTACATAATTGTGATAATTGTAACTAAATTCTTTAATACAACTTCTGAAAGAATAAATTGCTCCACATATGCCTTTTTTTTATTGTTTGATTTGCTTCCTCCCTCCCCCCTACCTTTTGAGTCGAGTTATGATAAATTTTTGAAACTTAGGATCAAATTTTATAAAACTATCAAGGAAACAGAAGCAACAAGTCGACAATAGCTTAAGGAACAATTCGATATGATTGGAACTGTATTCGTTGCATGAAGACAATTTTTTCTTATTATGATTTATCATAATTCCGAAGTAAATAATTTATGTAGATTTGACCATGTTTTTTTCCTGTTTTATAAAAGACCACTTTCAACTTGATAATAGCTAAACTATTCAGGATAACATCTAAAAAATAAATTAAGCTACATTGGCATTCTTGTAATTAAACTTGCTCCAGTAAAACTGTGATAAAGGTTTAATTTTTAGGTGTTATGTTCATTTTAAAATGTTTTTAAGTTGTTTTTTCAGACTCCTTGCCTTAAAATATGTTAGGGTGCATATTTTTCAGCACATATTTCCATTAGGCACTATATAGAAACAAAATTTTTGAAAATGGGGGACTTTTGTTGGTTCTAGACAAAGTTAAAACAGTTATCTTTAAAACCGATTGGAATTACATGATGAAAATTTTTGGATCTTTGTAATTAATTAAAATCTTTGAATGGTATAAAATCAGCAAAATCTGGTACTAAGGGTTGAATTTTATAAAAAATTAAATGTTTTCACTGGGGTTTGCCCTATGCGCAGTGGGTCAGAATAGCTTTAAAACTGAACAAAAGTAATTTTTTTTTGTTTTGGATTTTTAAATTAAATGATTATTTTCAGGGCAATTGTTAGACTTAGGAAAAAATACTCCATAGATTTTTAAACATTTATTTACAATTGTCAGACACTTTTAATGTTTTTTCAAGTAATTTTGAATAAAGTTTTTTAAAAAAAAACCAGATAATAGAAAAAAGAAGAAAATTAAAAACGTGCATGAATAAGTAATATTAAAACGTATTCTAATCACTAGAATAAATTACAGTAATTCGAATTTAATGTAAACTCAAAAAAAGTTACTCGAAAACTTGATTAGTTTTATTCATTTAAATTTGCGTAAAACAAATCTCCCAACAAAAAAAAGTGTAATTAGTACATGGTTCATGACCTGGTTTTGTTACCTGGTTTCTATTGAGGTAATTGACACATTTCCACTATTACACACACAAGGGCTCAATACATGCAAAAAAATAAATAAAAAAGGTTTTACAATCTGTAATCACCAGATTACAGATGATCAAAAATCAAAAATAATTTCATAAAAAAAATGATCAAAAATAATTTTATAAAAAAAATATTTGAAGCTGTATCTATGTAAGGACATAAACAAAAAGCTCATTGTTTGAAAAAAATAAATATAAATAAAATATTTTAAATGCACTATTTTTAAAAACCTAATAATATATATTTTAAACACTTTAAAAATGTTTTTACATTAGCAAAAGGTAGCTGGAAACCGAAAATTGAAGAATCCCTGAAAAAAGTTTGGAGCTTTTAACAAACTTCAGCTTTAACACTATAAAAACAAAGTAGTAATAATAACTAAGTATTAAAAGAAATGAGGTAGATTATGGGTTCTACAGGGTTAAAGGCCAGTCCTATCCTTAAAAAATATGCGGATACTATGAAACAGAGACTCTATACATAATCAGAGACTTAATACATTACCACCAAAAAATGTTTCATAAAGCCTTTTTACATTTTTGTCAAATGTCCAGTTTTCAAGTAATTCTGCCCCACTGTACAATAATGTACAATAATGTACATTAATTCTGCCCCACTGTACAATAATGTACATAATAACACAAATAATTAATAACTTAAAAAATATTACAAAAAGTTTCATCTACACAATACTTATCACCACAATCTATTAAATAAGTTTCATCTTAACTTCAACTTTAAAAAAATTTAAAATAAAAAATGTGACTATATATATGTTTATTTTATGTTTAGAGAAAAGTAACTTTAGTAAGTTTGATCATTTCATTTTAAAAAACAAAAAAAATCCCTTGAAAATCTTTATATGTTTTCTTCACTTAAAATACAAATATTTGTACTTGTAATTGTATTTAAAAACTCTGATAATACATATTTCAATTTGAATTTGTATGTGAGAAATCTAGGATTAACATATTTGTATTTGATCGAATGTAAATATATTAATATAGTATTAGCATACTTCCTAAATTGGGTGAGAATGAACAATTTATTTATTTTAAACAGGGTGAGAATAACTTATTTGTTTTAAGCACTACATGTTTTAATTTTTAAGATTAATGCTAGATTAATACAAAGTATTGAATATTTTTCTTCAATCATCGCTATCCTCTGAGTCATCATTTGGAGCACATAAGCTTGATATAAAGTTAAACTGAATCATATTAACACTAAATTTACCATTTAAATATTTTTGAGCTAATCTTTAAAATATAAAATGTGTCTTGGAGGTTTACTTTATTTAATTATTTTTTACAAGCAATTCATAATCTCAATTATTAAAATATGTGTGGTCTAGTCTTTTTTTGTTTGTAATAGTTTTTAAATATTTTAATTTATAGTTTGTATAAATTTGATTTCTTCAGATATTTTATAAATGAGATTGTTATGATGTGTAAAGTAAAAACTGTCACAAAATGCTGTGTGAAGTGTTTTTACATAATAAATAAAACATACATATACAAATGCACATACTACCCCACCTATTTACAAAGGTTTATCAAGGTTTTAACCCCCCCCCCCCTCTCTCTCTCTTATAGAAAAGGGCAATGCTGGCAAAATTGTTTGCAATAATATTTTTTATGTTAATTTCAGCCATGATCTTGATATAATAACCAAGTTCATTACTGCTCTCCAGTTTTGAAAACTTGGTTCTCCAGCTTTTTTTCCTGTCAAGAGCTTTAAAAATACGGAAAGACATAGAGACTGCATTAGAGAGAAATTCAGTGGATTTTAATTTTTGGAACCTATAGTTTTTTTAGACTAAAGCCCATTTTTTATTAAGGACTCTGAGTTCAAAATTAAAATTTTTTCTACCCTAGCTATCCTGATATTTTTTCCAAAAAAAAAATCAGGATAGTTAGGGTAGAAGAAATTTATTTTTTAGGGTAGAAAAATCAGGATAGTTAACCCAACAACTTTAACTATTAGTTTTATTCTTTTTGTAAAGACATAATCCATTATAATCCAAAACAGATATTTATAATTTATAAATATCTGTTTTGGATCTGCTTAAAATGTTTAGTAAGTATACTTTTAAAAGAGTTGTGATAAGTATACTTTAAAAAAATTCATACATTGTAACTTTTACAAAGTAAATGTACAAAATTACTTGTAATTTACAAGATATTGCAAGTTATGATTATTGTATCATATATAAAAATTTATAACAAGTTATTTTAATCTGATTATGTTTATGGTTTATTTTCTTGTTTTTAACAACTGGTATCATTTAGAGACATATTTAGGCAGAGACGTATTCATTATCACAAAAATTTTTATATTACTATCACATCTAAATCATAGACCGACTCAGAAATTTTTCCAAGTTTTTTGTGGTATCATTAACAATCAAAAATCGTTTTCAGAATTTTTTGTTGTTGAGGTTAAATATCAATACATTACATCTATTTATATTTGTTACGTTTGTTTTTTTATTTTTATACTAATTTTATACTTTATTTTGCTCTTATTTTAGATAGTCCAACAACAACAAGGCTTATGGAATTTGGCCAATTTGTTTCTGACTCAATGCCTAAGTTTGTTCAGAGCGCTGAAGTTACCGAAGGTGATGAACTTCAGGTTCTTATATCTCCAGATGGTGTAATACCTATTTTAACGTTTCTTCGCGATCATACTAATGCACAGTTTAAACAGTTAATGGATATAACAGCAGTTGATTGGCCGTCAAAGCCGTATCGGTTTGAGGTAATTATTTTAAAGTTAAAAAAATGTTTTTCTATATATTTGTGATTTTTAAAGATAATTTTTTGTATATCATGGTGCAATGACAAAAGATGTATTCAGTTGTTTGCTTGCTGGTCTAGCTTTCAGTTAGTGTGATATCCAAACACTGCATTTAGAGTTCTTTCTCATTTTGTGCAAGTAGAATTTTATTTGTGCAAGTAGAATTCTATTTGTGCAAGTAGAATTCTATTTGTGCAAGTAGAATTCTAATTATCTAAGTTTACTTGTTAAACTTGGATTAATAGTACATATCCAAGTTTAATTGATAAACTTTGCAAAGTTTATCAATTAAATCAATTTAGTTTTAATCTTGCATTATTAAATTGCTGTTTGAAACCAGTGTATTAAAGTTGTCTCAGACATTAAGCTTGACTTATCCAATTGCGCATATATTCTGTTTTTTTGGCTGCTGAGTGGCCTGACTGAGTGGCCTGACTGAGACACTTAAAGCAGTTAGTACCGTACATGGTCTTTATTGTAACTTGATATCTTGGAAACAACTTCCAATCTGCACACTAAAAAAAAAAGATAAAAATTTCTACCTTAAGGTAGGATATGTGATATACCCTTAGTAAGGTATAATTTTTTACCTTTTAAGGTAGAAAATTTTAATAAAAGCAATTATTTGTCATGCAATTTTCTAACTTAAAGGTATAACTTTCTACCTTATAAGGTAGAAAATTATACCTTACTAAGGGTATATCACATATCCTACCTTAACTAAAAATTTCTACCTTTATTTTTTAGTGTGTGGGATTGCAAACAGAAATCCTCAATAGCTTATTCTAAAAACGGACCACCTTAGATATTGATGATATTTGGTTGGCTGTTTTGGTTTGTATTAATGAGCATAAAATCTTTAGTGGTTTATAAGATATGATAATTTGCATTCCTAATTTTTTTTTTAAACTTCAGTATCAAAAACGTTTTGTTCATTTTCGGAAGTTTTTAATATTATTATTATTTTTTTAATTATTTTATATTTTTAATATAAAATTTCAGCAAACCATCTTGTTTTTTATTAAATACAATTCTGACTTTTTGTTGTAAAACATTGGCGTTGAGTTTTTTAATGCCATGTTTTTTAGTTTCTATAAATGGCTTTCTACGTCCTAAAAATAGCAGTTAAAACTTTAAAAATTTTGTTAAAACAAAACCTCCTAAACCCTCTTAAATCACTGAAACGTAATTCACTGTTTTTAATCAGGAAAATTAAATAAGATAATAACAGAAACGGTCAAGAACCCAAGATGTAAAGCAAATCATTAATTAAAAGCCATTAAAAGGTCTTCTTGGTTAGATTTGAGGCTTTGTATGATGAAAGTTTTCTGTGCAATCCATTTAAAAAAACAAATTAAATTCAAAATTTAGAAATAAGGTAACTTATTTTTTATCTTTTGGTTATTTATTAGAATCTTTCAAAGTAATCAGCTTTGCTGTAGCTATGGAGTTAGATATAATACCTGGTCATAAAATTAGCACAGAATGTTAAAAATTATTGTATTTAAAAAACCATTAGAAGGCTATGAAAGGATTCATTCATAGATTTATATAAAGATAAAGATAGCAATACGAATAAGACTCACACTTCAAATAAAAACTCTAACTCAAGCATCAATATCCTGTTGTTCACCTTAAAAACTACTATCTCCAAAAGTGTTGGCTATGCAAAATGAAAGATAAATAATATCCACACTTCAACCTAGAAGCAGTTTTTCCAGATTAAATAAATGAGTTTTTCCAGATTAAATAAATGATGCAAAAACAAAAGAGCTGTGTTACAAAAAAACTCTCAACAAGAAATTATAAAATTCAACTATTCAACTCACTATTTAAATTATTTAAAACGATGTTTGATATTTCTTTAAAATCAGGAAAACTGAAATTATTGACTTTGCTTCCTGAGAGTTAATACATTGATGATACTCATTTATTTTTCAGCTAAGAATGATAAAAACTGAAAGGTACTTGAAACAAATGCATGGCATATTACCAGAACTTTAAAAAAAAAAAAGGAAGGTCTATTAGGGAGATGAATTAAAAAATCAAGTTCATGAATTCTACCAATGTTAATCCAAATTTATGGTAAGGATATCTTACTTGTTAATATGAAAGAGCTTTAAAGTTCATAAAAATTTCCTTTGATGTCATGATTAGGTTTTCTAAGTTTTGTAAACTTACTTAAAATTCTTATACTCCTGTTAGAGGCGCTTCAGTCAGAACTGATAACTAAGGCGTAGTTGGATCCAAGATCTGGAATTAAATACCCGCTACCCATACCATTTTTTTGAGATCCAGATCTGGATCTATTTGGTTCAGATGTTTGGCTCCCGGTTTTTTATTTTACATAACACTACTTTTTATAATGTTGATGTTGGATACCATTATAGCCTACACATAGTTTAAAACTGTTGTACTTTTTTCATAATAATATTTCAAAGCAACATAGAAAAACTATTTTAAAATGACTTTCTATAAATTTAAAAGCAATGCTCCTATTTGAGAGTATTTCTTAAAGTGCAAAGTAAACAAAAACTGTAACATCATTGTAACAATTAAGAGAGGCAAAAGTGTTAATTAAAATTAAAGGAGGTAAAAGTGTTTTGCAAAAGTATCTAAAGATTAAGCATTAAATAGCCATTCATTATGCTAAAAGTATTAAGATTCAATTAACGGCTGAATTAAAAGACACGAAAGTTAACAATTTCATATATAGCTAAACTGTTGATGAATATAATCAAGGTGAAGAGCTCGGCTACATTGAATTTGAAAATAGTTCCATAAAAGTTGTTGTTTTAAAAATTTTAAAAATTTAAAAAAAGTTTGCGCAATAAAGTTGTTTAAAAAATCACCTGTTAAATATGATGACATGTTGCAAAAACACAAAAATAAAATACAAAAACAAAGATAAAATGTTGCAAAAACATGTAAAATCATAACATAAAAACATAAAAAATGTTTGGACATGAACTTAAACTTATTTTAGACTGCATGACACGTTGGAGCTTATTATTTGATATGGTTGAACGCTTCGTCAAGTTAAGCAAATGTATTAAAATGGCACTTATTCAAGTGCAGTCTCAAATAACAATATCAAATTAAGAGCTGCTAATTCTTAAAGATTTAGTCAAGGCTTTAAAGCCTGTAGGAGCCTTTATAAGCCAAAGCACTATGTCGTCGAGACTCAAATTTGCTTTAAGCAGAAAAAGTTTTTTGTTTTAAGTCAACTACAATTATGAATCTGACATAAGCAAAAACTTGTATCAAGCTTTAAAAACAAGAATTTTAAAAAATGCAAAAAAAAACAAAAAAAAAACTAAAAAAAGAATTATTAAATTTAATTAAAAATAAAAATTGCTAATATTAAAATCTAAATCAATTTTTTTTAAAACCATTAGGTTTCAATATTATCAGGATTCATTAGGATTCATTAGGATTGAATATTTTATTTTTTAAATGGCGTGTGTGCGTGTGTGTATATATATACATACATATTACAGTTGAATTTCGATATCTCAAACTCTTAGGACAGGAAAAAAAGTTTGAGATATGAAGAGTTCCAGATATGGAGAGGACTTTGGCTCAAACAAGTGTGCAAAGGACCAGAAATAAAGTTCGGGATGCACAAAAGTTTGAGATATCAAGTAGTCAAGATAACGAGAGTCTGTATGTATTCTCAATGTTAGAGTGATTCTGATAGTAGTGTATATAAATGTCTGATTAAATAATTATATATTCTCATCACTCTTATTATCAACGCTCTTATACTCAACAATTTTATTCTCAACATTTTTTTTCTCCACACACGTAGTTTCAAAACTCTTATTATCAACATTTTTAATCTCAACATTTCTTTTCTCAACACTCGTAGTCTCAACACTCTTATTATCAACACTTTTATTCTCAACAATTTTATTCTTAACATTTCTTTTCTCCACACAAAAGCATTTATTTGAAATAATATTTATAATTTTTTTATTCACTTTTTTAATAAATTTATATAGGTAATTCTTTTTAATGTTTTTTTCTTGAGATAAGAGATTTTTTTTTAGGTATATGTCTTTATAGTAAATACTAAGGGTTATATTTTAAAGAATGTATTATCCTATATATTAGTTTTGTCATATATCACATTTAGGTTGTTTACAACTTGCTATCTGTGCGTTATAACACACGAATTCGAGTAAAAACATACACAGATGAACTTACACCACTGGATTCTGCTTCTTCCTTATTTCATTCAGCAAATTGGGCTGAAAGAGAGGTAGTTATTTAGAATAATAAAATATTTTTTACACTGTGCTGCACTTTATAAAAAGTAACTTAAAATTTCTTCCTTTTGTTATTGTTATTACTAGCTGTCTGGACTAACTTACTGGAAATAAGATTAGAACTCTCTTTATTTATTAATTTCCAAGATATGAAAAAGTTTGAATGTAAAGTCTTTTTACTTTAAGAAAAAAAATTGCATATAGTACTGGTCGTTAAATGCGCAGACTTAACTAATTGATTGCATAAACAGGTTAATAATATAAGTATCTTTAACATAAACGAGAAATGCATAACCTAAGATAAATGTAAGATGCCGTTGGTGTTGTTAAATAGCATAATGTTATGTTGGTGAAGACACATCTTGTGTTATAAAATTGAATAAAATATGAATTTATATCTTGTGTTATAAAATCAGATTTCAAAAAATATTAATAACTAATATTTATAACCAATAGCAATTAGGGTAATTCCATGTCAAATCATCCAGGTCATGTCACCCCATGTTTGGGATTTTGCTAATTTTTTAATATGTTATAGGGTTTATAAAAATTAAGAAAATTTAAAATTTGGAACCTCCAACCCCTTACGGTTCTTGAGATATTCAGGTTTCAATTTTCTTATTTATGCTGACTCAGCATTTTTTGCAAAATGTATTTTTGTCATTAAATAGCAATAATTAATGGACGAAATAAGGTATCATTCTGAAATTTGGTACATAGAAAATCTTCCATATGGCAGATACAAATATTAGATTAAAAAAATTTTTAGACCACGTTAAGTACATGTAAATTGAATAATAATGGCATTTATTTTGAGGTATTTTGACGGTCAAATTTGTGATGTCACCTTGATAATTTTTTTTTAGGCATTACTATAACTTACAATATAGGTATCAAACTTCACTCTTAATTAAAAATATATTATTGCATTTTTTGACTTTTCTAAATTCAGCCTTTTAAGTAAAGCTTATATAAATGCTGAGTCAGCATAAAATTTATTGCTAACTTAATTATAAAAAAATTAGCTATATCTTAATTTCTGGTTGTAAAAAGTCATTTTCAAAGTCATTTTGAAGGCAATAATAGATGTATATAAATATAAATTCTAAATTTTTTGTACCTGGGGTAGGCCCCCCCCCCCCGCCCTCCCAAAAAAAAATGAAAATTTTCCTAATTTTGTAAAAAGTTTTTTTACAAAATTATAATTTTTTTTAAAAAGTCATTTTGAGGGCAATGATAAATGTATACGTATTTATAAATATTTGGTACCTGAGGGAGGCTTCCCTTCCCCCTCCCCCATTTTTATTTTATTGCTTCTGTTTAGACTTCATTCTGTAAATATTAGTTTACTGTTACTTTGCAGGAATTTTATATTTGCTTAACTAATTAAAGAATGTTATGAATGATACTATATGATTGGTAAATAAAATAAAATTTAATTACCTTTAAATCATATATATAAGGAAGTCATATATGACACATCCTAACAAATAATTTGTAATAAGAGTTTTCTATAAACCAAATAATGTTCATGGTATTTCTAAATAAATTTATTTAGTAAAATATATAAAAATCAGATTTTTCGAATAGATTAAAAACTTTAAATGATGGAAAAGTGTTCTATTGGATTAGAATGTAATTTTGACTGCCACAAGCAAGGTTAAACAAAAATTTCGTGTTGTAAATATTAGTTTCCTATTACTTTGCAGCAATTTTATATTTACTTAACTAATTAATGAATGTTATAAATTATACTAAATGATTGGTAAATAAAATAAAATTTAATTACCTTTTAATCATATATATATAAGGAAGTCATATAATATGACACATCCTAACAAATAATTTGTATAAATAGTTTTCCATAAACTAAATAATGTGAATGGTATTTCTAAAAAAATTTTTTTAGTAAAATTTTTCAAAATCAGATTTTTATAGATGAATAGATTAAAAAGTTTAGATTATGGAAAAGTGTTCTATAGGATTAGAATGTAATATTGATTGCCACAAGCAAGATTTAACAAGAAGACAAGGTCTTTTAGATCTATCAGCGTTTTCAAGTGTTGAAAAACAAGAGTTATTATGGAGAGCTGGTTTATTTGATTGTGAAA
The DNA here is from genome assembly GCF_038396675.1 of Hydra vulgaris. Lineage (NCBI taxonomy): Eukaryota > Metazoa > Cnidaria > Hydrozoa > Anthoathecata > Hydridae > Hydra > Hydra vulgaris. The sequence goes on along the minus strand of NC_088934.1, from coordinate 43,188,975 downwards.
AATTGTTTACAACAGTTTGCTATTATCATAGAGAATACTTTGGAGCTGCATTTGAAAGAAAATTTCAGAAATGGTGTAATCTATATAAAAAACATGGAAATCGAAAGAAAAATGTGAAAGGTAATTTTTATACTATTTTGATGAAACAGTTTATTATTTTGATTAAAATAGTAGTTAAATAAATTTAAAAAAAATTAGGTACATTTATAAATTAACAATTACACTCATTTGTTCTTTACAATGATGGTGAGTTGATATTAGTTTTTAGAAATGATTGTTTCCTTTTTTTCATAGGAAATGTGAAGATATCGCTATCAATGGCAATAACTCTAAAAACACAAGACATTGCTGCTGTACCTGGGTGGAAATTATGCAGTTGTTGTTACAAAAGGGTGCATTGTATAAATAAAGAATTAAAATCAATTGATCAATGCTATAGTAGGATTGAGCCTGAACAAGAACAACGTTCATCTCTCAATGAAAGTCTTGGATCTATAGGTGTGTCACCTATTAAGCTTAAATCAATTCCAAAACACCAACGATTACCAGCTGCCAAAAGAAAATTTGATCAAATAACTGGAGCAACAGCAAACAAAATAAAAAAAGTTTATGATATTGATCCTATGATTACATTGACACCATCTTGTACACCATTAAGTTCTTCAATTGATAACCAAATTGACGATCTATACTCACTTTTAAATGAATTGAAAGATAAGATAAAAAATGTGACATCATACTCCGCAAAAATTCAGATATTAACACTAACTCCAGAATCATGGTCACTCGCAAAGTCTGCAGAATTTTTTAATGTATCTAATTACCTAGTACGAGAAGCTAGAAAAGCTAAAAAAAACATGGAATTTTGCATAAACCATCATCAAAAAAAGGAAAGTCGCTTTCCCACGCAACCATTGATCTTGTTCATAGCTTTTATCAAAGTGACGAGTACACACGAATGCTGCCTGGAAAAAAAGATTTTGTCAGTATAGGGTACACATGCAATAAAGACTAATATTGATTAATTTAAAGGAACTATATGTAGCATTTAAATTCCAACATTCTAACTTAAACGTCAGATTTTCTAAGTTTTGCAGCCTTCGCCCTAGATGGTGTATAACCACAAACTCGTCTGGCACCCACTGTGTTTGTGTCTGTACCTATCATCAGAATGTTAAGTTGTTAACTGATGCTCTTAAAATTGACAAAGACTATAGAGATTTGATGGAAATGATTGTTTGCAATAGGGATAATGTAGAGTGCATGTTACATCGATGTCCGTTATGCCCTGGTATTGCTGCTTTAAAAGAATTCTTAACAGCAAAGTTTGACAACAGCGATAAAGAAATAACAATTAACCAATGGCAGCATACAGATAGAACTACGCTGATCAATCAAAAAAATAATATTGAAGATGTTATCGACCTTATATACAATAAAATAGATAAATTAACATCTCATTCACTTATAGCTAAAAGTCAAGCCTAGTACCTCAAAGACTGTAAAGAGTTATTAAATCAAAATGAGTGTATAGTATTGGGTGACTTTGCAGAGAACTTCCAATTTATTGTTCAGGATGAGGTGCTAAGTTACCATTGGAATAAACCAAAATGTACACTTCACCCTATTATTATTTACTATAAATCAAATGATAAACTACTATTAAAGTCATTTTGCATCCTTTCTGATGACGCTGAGCATGATGTATACTTTGTATATAAAATACAACAGCTCATTACCAATTACATTAAGGCAAACATTTTACAGATTAGTAATATTAAATACTTCACTGATGGATGTGCAGCACAATATAAAAACTTTAAAAACTTTATTAATCTTTGTCATCACAAAGAAGACTTTGATATTGATGCTGAATGGGTTTTTTTTGCTACTAGCCATGGTAAGTCTGCTTGTGATGGCATTGGCGGCACAGTGAAACAATTAACTGCACAAGCTAGTTTAAAAAGAACAGTGACTGGACAGATTTTGGAGGTAGATAAGATGTTTGAATTTTGTGTAACCAATATAAAAAACATTCAATTTATTTTAGTTTATAAAATAGAAATAAATGAAGTACGATCATCATTGCAACCAAGGTTTACTATGGGAAGAACCTTGCCAGGAACAAGATCCTTTCACCATTTTATACCAATTGATAAATATACAATTTCTTTTAAAAGAATGAGTCAACAAACTGATGTTCAGACATTTAAGCTTGTGCAGATACCAAATGAGCTGGTTGTGCAGCAAGTTATTTATAATCATATGGACTATGTAGCTTGCATGTATGACAGCTTTTGGTGGATTGGAATTATAAACAAAAAAGATGAAGGAGAAGGAGATTATAAAATTCAATTTATGCACCCACATGGTCCCAGTCCAAGTTTTTCTAGGCCTGCACGAGAAGATATGTGTTGGGTCCCATCAAATCATATTTTATGTACCATTGATCCGCCATCTACAACAAATGGTCGTGTATACAAAATTTCAGAAATTGAGTTGGCAAAAATTATTGAACAAAATAATCAAGATTTTTAGAAAAAGTTTCTATTGCGTCATTATTTTTATACTTGTATATAATTTTTTTAAATATAGTTACAATATAATTGTATGTGTAATTAGCACAATTTGGCCTCACAAATAAAAATCTCTTGGTAACTTGTCTTTATATATTTTCATTAAAACATTTTTGGAAAGATTTGGTAATATGCCTATTTGCGACCCTCAACCTAGCTGGCATCCAAAAGCTTGATGGAAAAATTTTAAGAAAGCAATCCTTATTTTATTGGTATAACAAAATTAGCAAAATATATATATATTTTTTGTGGTAGGGCGGGTGAGGGGGAAGCCTACCCCACTAAATATTTATAAATACCTAAAAATTTATCATTGCTCTCAAAATGACTTTAAAAATAACTTTTTACAAAATTAGGAAAATTTTCGTTTTTTTTGGGAGGGCGGGGGGGGCCTACCCCAGGTACAAAAAATTTAGAATTTATATTTATATACATCTATTATTGCCTTCAAAATGACTTTGAAAATGACTTTTTACAACCAGAAATTAAGATATAGCTAATTTTTTCATTAATAAGTTAGCAATAAATTTTATGCTGACTCAGCATTTATATAAGCTTTACTTGAAAGGCTGAATTTAGAAAAGTCAAAAAATGCAATAATATATTTTTAATTAATAGTGAAGTTTGATACCTATATTGTAAGTTATAGTAATGCCTAAAAAAAAATTATCAAGGTGACATCACAAATTTGACCGTCAAAATACCTCAAAATAAATGCCATTATTATTCAATTTACATGTACTTAACATGGTCTAAAAATTTTTTTAATTTAATAGTTGTATCCGCCATATGGAAGATTGTCTATGTACAAATTTCAGAATGATACCTTATTTCGTCCATTAATTATTGCTATTTAATGACAAAAATACATTTTGCAAAAAATGCTGAGTCAGCATAAATAAGAAAATTAAAACCTGAATATCTCAAGAACCGTAAGGGGTTAGAGGTTTCAAATTTCAAATTTTCTTAATTTTCATAAACCATATAACATATAAAAAAATTAGCAAAATCCCAAACATAGGGTGACATTTTTTAATTTTTTTGGATGATTTGACATGGAATTACCCATTACTGTTAAACTAGGGTATGTCAAAATGAATTGACTGTAGCCCCAACCCACCCCCGGCTAAAAATGTGACTTTTTGCAAATCTGGCCCCGGCAAAAATATAAGATTTAGCAGGGGTTGATAGCAAGGGCTAGAAAAAAGTTTATAATATTATAATTTTATACTTACACTTACTATTTATTAAATACTGGCATATATTAATATATTTTTTTAAACTCTAATTTAGTTTCAATAAGATTGCAAGCAACCACTATTAAGTTTTGAGTATAACACGGTAATGGTGTAGTGGTAGAGCGATCGCTTCTTAAGCAAGAGGTTCCGAGTTCGATCCCTACCACATCCCTGGTAGTACAGCGCTTAACTTATTTCTCCGCGCAGCGATTTTGTTCATCAAGGTTTGTGTTATGGAGTTATAGTGTTTAGAGAGGGTTATAACCATAATTAGGTAGCCTCCTCATCTTTAGTGGCCTTCTCGGCCTGGGGAGGTGAGTTTAAAGTATTAGTAGAAAAAAAAAAGAAATGCAACCTTACAACAATGAGAGAGTGACTCAAGTTTAGCAAATAAGCAGGCCTAATTACATTTACAATGTGCTTTTAGACTTTGTCCGAGAGTAATAGAGTTCTAATTCATCAATATAGGAATGTCAACAATATTTTTTGCAGTAATTAAATAAGTTTCGTTTTAGACACTGCAAGCCTTACGCTGTTACAGAAGAGAGATCAGATTAAAAATCGGCTGCTTGTGCAAAGTGCTAGAAAACGCTTTGGTCTCTCCAACTAGGCTACAATTAGTCTTCACACTGTTATTAGTTTCTTTATAAATTTTTATAAATCTTTATAAATTTTTTGAGATTATTAAATCATTTTCAAGAGTCATTTCTTTCTAACTGCAGTATTAAAGTTATTCTTGAAGGCATACACTCTTCTTTATTTTAAGTAACTTTAAGGGTGCTACAAGGTTCTGTCTTTGCTCCTGTATTGTTACTTATCTATAATAATGATGTTCATGAAAATTTCACATCTATTTGCTGACGACTCAACTTTATACTCTTGATGATGAGTAAGAAGATGGTAATGCTGATTATTATGATCATGTAGATAATAATCATCATGATGATATATATGTTGATATATAATGATGTTTATATATTTGCATATATATAAAGTAATATAACATGAATTTTGAGTTAAAAAATATACTTTAGGATGTATAAATATTTATGCAGCCCCGGTCACAAACCCTGCCCCAGCTATGTTTTATCAAACCCGGCCCTGTCACATTCCAACCCCGGTCGCTTACTATGTGTCAATTTTTTAGATAACATATTTCTTAAAATAAAGGAAAAAGAGTAGTGAAAAAATATAACTTTTTAAAAAAAGTGTTACTTTCAAAAGTGATTTTATTTCAGTGCATTTTCAATCAAAATTAGCAAACTTGTGGACATCTTATTTTTCAAATGTAAACTAATCCTTTGTTCAGAATACAAATATGATCAAGAATGTATAGAAAAGTTCATATAGAGTGTAAATGTAAGAGAGATCAGAAAATACCGATTTTAGAGCTTCAATTTATCCACTCTCAGAGGACTGAAACTGGCGGTTTGGAACAAAGCTTATTAGCAAAAGCAATTACCAACTCATTAATGATCATAATAAGGTTAAAAGGACTCAGGAAAAGTTAGCAAAAGAATTAAACAATTAGTTTGAATTAGACCTAGAAAAAAAACCAGTTTCATTTCTTCTTTTTTATGGGAAAGTAGATGCCACAAAAATGTTTATAAAAGTGAATAAAAGAAGTTTTCCTTATTTGATTGAAAAAGAACATGGCTCTGTTGTTAATGATCCTGGTGGTGACTATCTTTCTCATTTTGTTCCAGATAAGACTAATAAAAGAAAAACTGAAGTTATTGAAGATCACTTGGTTAAGCAGTAAAAATCAAAATCAACATCTCATAGCCATTTGAAGAGATAGTACAAATATCAATACTGGTTGGGCAGGTGGAGTCATGCAATGGGTAGAAAAAAGTTAAATAAAAGATTAGTTTGGATCGTTTGTAATCTACACACTGGTGAATTAGGGTTAAGACATCTAACTGCGCATTTAGATGGTGTAACGCTATCTTAATATAAATGGTCTGAAGCACTTGGAAAAATGCTTGACACAGCAACCGAGATTAAGATTAATACAAACTTTGTTAAGATAAATTTAGGTCTTCCTTTGATTTATCTCAGTCAGGAGATTATTAAGCACTGACCAAAGCTTATCAAATTTGTCAAGCAATATAGACTGGAGTACTATCTATCAGGTTAGCAATTCTGGAAATTGGACCAGTCTGTCACAGTAGATGACTAACAACAGCACTTCAATTTTGCAGAATGTGGCAAAATCTCATCATGGTCTTACTGACGGAAACCTAAAGAATTTAAGATTTATTGTGAACTTTATAATTAGTGTTTATATACCTAATTAGTTTAATATAAAAGTTAAATCAAGTTGGTTTAAAGGACCTAGACATGTATTTTATCAACTAGAACTACTTAAAACTCAGAGTAAAGATGTTTTAGATATTGTTATACCAACAATTAGGCGATCAGCATGGTATGCAGACTCTGAAGCAATTTTACAAAGCATGTTTTGCAGAAAAATGTAGAAGAATACATATGTATAAAAACACATATGTCAAAAAATGTTAGCAAAAAAAATATGGTAGAATTGAAAAGTTGCAGGTGGAGTAGCTAAAGACTTTAAAAAATGTTGAATATGCTAAAAACTTGGTTTTTATTGTTGTTTATTTATTTTTTAAAAGGGGTCTCCTTTTTTTGATTAATAATGCATACAATTGCAGAGAGGGAGGAGTAATTAAAAGTTGGGACAAAGGGAGTTTACAATTGGTGGCTATACTGTGTACATACTTTATATAACCTGCCCAGCCTTTCATAAAATTTATTTTGTGAACATCTGAAAAGAAAAGTAAAAACTTTGTAAAAATAGTCTGTGTAAAAAGCTTTTTGAATTTCAATATTAACGATCCATGATGTTAGTGGCGCAGTAAGGTCATAAAAGTTGGGGCTGGACCAATCAAGGTTGGGAAGATGCTTGGCAAGGATAGAAGTGAGCCTCTTTCTTTGAGTAAATTATGACTAACGTCTAAAACTACCTAAAAGATGAAATATTCAAATCAAAATTATACCAAGCTTGCACTGAAATTTAGCATTTTAATTTTTCCTGTATTTAACTAATAGTAAAAATACATATATTAACTACTCTTTTTTGATTTTCAAAAAAAAAAAAAAAATGAATCAACACACCCTACAGTTAAAAATTTATAAAAATAATTGTGATCCATAGTAATAAAGTTAGCTAAAAAAAGGACCTGTAAAATAGGTCATAGTAGTTAGGTATGTTAAATATGTTAACTCTATCTCTTCAATTTTTCTTGTAAAAACTTTCTGTATTCTGCACTGTCAGTAGCAAAGAATTTGAGCAGCGTAGAATAAACAGAGTTACAATATAAAGGTTCGAGGTTCAAATTATACTTTCAGATCTCACTCGTCTCTGACATCTCGGTCTCGGAAATCTCAGTCATTTTTCTTTATTGGAATCTCGGTCTCTGAATATCGAGAAAATAAATGTGAAAATATAAAAACCGAGATAACTGAAAATGATTGAAAACCTTCAAAATTTAAGCTTTCGTTTTTTAATGAGAGAAGAGTCAAAACGTTTTTGAGTAAACACGAGTCCTCAGCATAAATTTAAGTAAGTGTTTATTAAATTTATTCATAAAAAAATAATTTACCAAATGTCATAACATTTGGTATAGCAACTGCAACTTTGACAAAATTGAAAAAATGACGTTGAATGCACATTGTGTCTTGACAGTGCGAAGGAAAAATTCAAACAGACTTCAATACAAAACAAATTCACGCTCATTTATGGAAGTTCCATCAATATTGCCATGTTCCTTCTGCTGACAAATCAAAAAAAATCAACGCATCATCAATCTCGCTCAAAAATGTTTGACTAGTTTTTTAATGTGAAACATTGACTGACGAAATTGTTGCTAAGCTAGCATCTAATATTGGACTTAGTTTCAACCAAATTGCGAATCCATTGGTGCAAAAGCTGATTGAAAATTACACATAGGTTGATGCTTACAAAAACGTCGAGAGAGTTCGTCTGACAATTTATAGCTCATTAGCGTATGTGAGAGACAAAGTGATGAAGGAAATAATGCTGATAATATCCAATTGAGGAAAGTTTTCCTATGTGAGTGATAAGACAACATTTAAACAAAAATTAAGTTATGAACATCTATATTTTTGGACCCAACAATTACAATCAAAATCTTGGTATGATCAAAATGGGAAAAGAATGTGATGCTAAAACCCTTTTGAGGTTGCAAAATTATCAATAAATAACCTTCGGCATTGATCCTGACCGAGATTGCCTTGGTCAAACTGTGGATGGGGCAAGTATTTGCACTAAATCCTTCCGTCTCTTTCAAAGACTCTCAAAGTCACATTTGCTATGATCATGGAATCCATCTTTGTGTGACACGAGTACTAAAACGTAAAAAGATATCAATCGAGCAAATAAGAATTTATTATCAGACCAAAGCGAAGAAGAATCAGATACAAAAAGTGACATGTTAGCATGTACATCTCTGAGTTTTTGCAACGCACCAAGCGTGCTTAGTTAAGAAACAAACGAAGAAGAGGATGAAGACAAAAATAAAGTTGAAGCAAATTCTGATGAAGAAAATGTGGAAGATGAGGAAGCATTTGAGTACAATCCTGCATTGCCTAGTACTAAAACTCTCAAAGATGTTCGAACTATTTAAAAAAAATTCCAATACAAACTTAAATTTGTCAAAAAGCTTAAAGGAAATACTCAATCTCTTGGAATCAAATTCAAATTGCTAGTTTTTGATGTCAGAACTCAATGGAACAGTGCATTGAAAATGTTGAAAACTTTTAAAGACATGATCCCAGCTATGAAAAAAACTCTTAAATCATTTGGACATGATTGGCCTGATTATTTAGAGACAAACGTTCCTGAACTGGTAGCAACTCTTCAACCATGTAAAATGGCTATGGATGCCTTGAGTGGTGATGATGCTGACTTGTACATTGCAGAAGGCGCATTAGAGTTTTTGTTAAAGGAATTGCGAATGAAGAAAAGTTTTATTTGTGCTCATTTAATTGAAGAAATTGAAATAGAGATTTTTAAAAGGATTCGATCTTAACTGTTAGTCTGCTCAAATTTCTCAACAATCCAAGAGTTCTTGAAGAGCCGAAAGTGTCCCCATTCTTACTCTCATCAAATAAAGAAATTATCGAAGAAGCGAAAAGACTCTGGCTTAAACATTTTTTCACTCCATCCAGTAATGATGACAGTGGTGATGTTGTGGAAATTGCATCTGAAGCTCATCAGACAGTCGAACAGACTCCCAATAATCCTAAGTTACGTCTTCTCGCTTCCTTAAGACGTCGAACAACTTCAAACTTTGTTCCAAAGCTCAAAGACCCACCTAGAAAAAAAAAGAGAATCCAATGCCCGACAACAAATCCAAGATCCTTATAATTTGACTGCTGATGAATTTAACAGCTACGTTAAGACTGGATTCAGATCAGAAAAGTTATGCATGTTAGAAAATGCGTTGAAATTAATCAAGCCAACATCGACTCGATGTGAACAAAATTTTTCAATTTCAAGCAACCACCGTAGTAAGAAACGGGAGAGAATGACAGCTGCAACTTTGAATAACTTAAGTCTTTTGAAAAGTTTTTTCAAGAGTCAACATTAATTTGATAAATGTAGAAAATTTATGGTTCATTAATATAATAATAATAAAAAATTATAAAACACAAAATTTTCAAAAAATTTCAGTTTATTTTCATAGTTTTAACATTTTTGAAAAAATCTCGGTTTATCTTGGTTTCGTACGAGATCTCGTCTCGGAAAAATATTGTCTCGTATGGACCGACAACTGAGACGAAAAAAACCCGAGATTCTGAAAGTATAGGTTCAAATCTACCATTCGCTTCTGAAAGTACCGCGCTCAACCTGATTCTTTTTGCAGTGGCCTTGAATGAGACCATATAATTTGCATTAGGTTTTGGCAGAACGTCAATTTAAATTTGCATCAGGTGTATTGGCAGTCTGACTTAGTAGTGAGTAACTAAATTAAGTATCTGTATCACGCATCCCTCTATGCATAAGTCATAAATTTAACAGATATAAATGATAAATATAGCATTAGCTGTATTTTCTTGTTTGTTTTTGTTTTGTTTTAGGTCAGCCAGCAATTTCTGTCGGTCAGTTTGTTTTTGTGATAATAAATCAATATTTTATATAATTTTTATATGACTTTCGTTTTTTCTTAAAACTAATTTAAGATCGAAAGACAAAAGTTACAAAATGTAGCTTGAATGAAGTATAGATTTTTATATAAAACATTTTTATTGCTCCGTTTTTTGATTTTTGTTTTTATAATCTGATTTCCCCTATTTGTCACGTGTTTTATAGATATGGGACATGTACGGTGTGTTTTTCTCTAACCACCCAGATCTACGAAGAATACTAACAGATTACGGGTTTGAAGGACATCCATTGAGAAAGGATTTCCCTCTATCGGGATTTTATGAGGTATAATAATAAGTGTTATTTAATGTTTTATAATAATAGTTGTTTTTAATACTTTTTTTTATTTTATAAATAAATTTTTGTTATTTAAAGATTCGCTATGATTCCGAACTAAAACGATTAGTACAAGATCCTGTTGAGCTTGCACAAGAGTTTCGAAAGTTTGAGCTTCAAAGCCCTTGGGAGCAATTTCCAAAACATCGAAAATTGGTTTCTAAACTTGAAAGTGCAAAAAAGGATTAACTTTTTATGTATATATTTGTTTATCAAATTTTTTAATATTAATTTGTCTTAATTTAGTAACTTTAAAAAGTTTCAAAATATTGCTACGTTGTCTTCCCTCCGAGCGTGACGTAATTTATGGACAACCCCTAAGTTAGTTACCGTAAATACTAGTCACCGCGCGTGTCTCATCGCAATTTCGATCAACTGTATTTTCCTAGAAGCCACAATTAAACAGTGAAAGTTATTCGCCTTCTGAAGGGTATGAATGTGTGCGTGTATATATATATATATATATATATATATATATATATATATATATATATATATATATTTATTTATTTATTTATTTATTTAAAACAGTTGAAATTATCAAAGTTCCTGGTCTTCAAATCTGCTTAACTTCTGAAAGGGCGTTGGATTGTAAAAAATTGCTTTAGCAAATCGTTGTCATTTAGTATAAAAAATAGCATTATTGACCCCTGAGCAAACCTCATAAGTATAGAAAGATAGACGTTTAACTTGTAAATAAAAAGTCTCTTGGTTTCATTTAAAATTTTTTAGTTTTGTAAAAAAAATCCTCTAAATTAAATGCAGAATCTTCTCTAAAAACTTTTAATATCCTTTTTTTCCTATAAAAATCTTATGTGGCCACCTTGATACATACGTACATATATTTGCATTAGAGTACATGCTTTGCATATTGTGGTTGGAGCCTCATAGCGTATTTGATACGCAGCCTGAGGCGCTGTCGTACGGTGCTGAGTTTCGATCCAAAAGTCAGAATTTGATTGTTAGCGTTGGACGTTTAAGCGATATTTTTTTTACAATTTTTTAATAACATACGTTATAAAACTTTTAATTTCAAGTCTTTAGAAATATGATAATGTTAAAAGCAAGAATTAACATACAGACCAACATCACAATCAACACACGTGTATCTATAGTTCTAATTTTGTTAGCACTACATACTGCACATCTTCTTGTTGAGTTTGTCTTGATTGGATTCGGAGGTACTAAAGTTTCCCAAGTAGTCTCATTCGATAAATAAAACCTCTAGATTTTAAATTGGTGTTCTTGGTAATGTAATTTGAAAATATGTAATTAATAATGCTTTGGCGAAATAAAGTTAATGTTTTTGCAAATCCAAGCTTCTAACCAATACAGTAAGCGTTATAAACCAATTTGTTTAATAGATGCATAAATTATTTTTATACCATTTCTTGGTTTTCTACGTTCTTAGGTGTAAGCCGTTAACATTTGATTACCTTCATCAACACCACCCATATTTTATTATATTGTTAATTAAACTCTCATCTCATTGTAGCTTCTTGAAAATTATTCCATTTGGAAGACCTTTCCGAAAAAGATTTTGACAAACTTCAACAGAAGCGTACCAATCGTTAATAAATACACAATAACCTTTGTTCTAACTATAAGTGTCATGACAATATGTGCGTTTATATGTGTTAAATTTTAATTATTATTGTTTACCTTTTCCATCTTTCCTGTGTACAGTAAACCATTCCAAATAAAACCTGTTTTAGATTCTGCTAGCATAAAAGACTTAAAACCAAACCATGCATGTTTATTTGGGATATGTTTCCTACTCAATCGTCCTTTCCATAATAATAAAGATTCTTCGATTGCAACATTGCGCTGAGGTACAAAAAGCTCTACAAAAAGTCTAACAGATAGTCACGAGTGCAACTGGAGTTCATGAACTTCTATATCTGGATTCGGTATATTCTGATTCACTTGAGCAAGAAAACATTTCTTCTGACGCAAAAAAAAAAAAAAAATAAAGGCTTCTTCTGCAGTATACGTATTTTTTTGAAAAATTAAAGTTGAAAACCGGTTGGTGTTTTGTACCATTTTTTTCAATTGTTGTTTTGTGCCATTTTCATGCGCCATTTTTTTAGTTGAATTTTTACTTTGAATAAGAAATTAATGAATCGTGAAAAAATAAATACAGACCATAAAATAGAACTATTTTCATATCTTTTAGTAAAAAACTAAAAAAAATCATAGAGTTTTGCCTGAGATACAAGTCTTCAAAATAAAGGATAATCAACGACGGCTATATCCGTTGTCTACATATAAGTATCACTTTACCTTCGACGGATATAACCGTTATACACCGTTAAAGAGTTAAGTGGTGTTTAGTACAAATACTATTGGATTTTCTTGGAGTATCTAAAGAATGACTGTTATGTCAAATAAAACTTTTTTAAATTTAAACCATGTTGTATGATTTATATATCTATGGTAATCTAGTTTACATAAATGCTGAAATTTTTGAATTCTTGTAAACCTTGTTTGTAAAGATACGATTACAAAAATTCTTCTTAAACAAACTGACTAATTTTAATGACTGAATCAAAATTTAATGTTAATGAAAATCACATCAAACAATTTAAAAAACAAACCAAATTTTTAAGAGTTTTCTTTGCAACAACATAAACTATCGCCAACGAGGTTTCTTTATCTGTGATCATTATTATTATTTTTTTCTACCCAAATAACTTTTTATTGTTTTTTAAATGATGGCTGATATAGATTGGCCAAAACGATTTGAAGGTAAAAATAAAATAACAAATATTTTTTATAATAAAACTGGCTTCATATTCAGGAAAAAAAAACGGCCATTACTATTCAAGTTTCTAAAGAGGTATTATATGGAGGAAGCCAAATCTGGTGAATACCACGGATAGTCAAACAACTTGTAGTTTAATTCGTTTAATTTAACCAACATCAAAACACTTGCATAATGACGTATAATGGCGCACAGTGGAGAAATTACAAGGTATAAGTCGACCAAAAGTCAATTAAGAGAATTTTATAAAAGTATGTTATTAACTATATATTATGAAAACTTTTTAAAAGCTACATCACTAAATAACAATGTGAGTATTGTCCACTCCTCTTCCAGGTTTAACAGTAGTTAAAACTCGGACCTCGCGTGAGCTGTTTGAATTTGCTTTTTACATTTCCAGTCAAACTTTTAAAATTTTTATTTGAGGTTTTATGCAGTAAAATCTTTAATAAATCACGATGAACGTTAAAGAAGTAGGTAAATGCATACAAAATAAATGTATAGTTTCTTATTTTACTTGATAAAGTGACATTTTTGTTCATATACATTCGAGACTAAAAATGTAAGATTTTTTTTTGTAAATACTTTATTCAAAATTGTTTTCGTATATGAGTTAAACCGAGTTCAGATTTTATTGTAACTTAAACATTAGTAGTTCTAGTAAATATTTTTGAAAAAAATAGGCGGACGTTTTCAGGCACCCCCTCTAGTAAGTCCGTAAAAAGTCTTATACGAAACAAGTATTGTTGAAAATCATACCCTAACCAAACCCTAACCCTAAAACTTACGGTTAGGCTCCGGGTTTGGTTTAGGTTTGGCTTAGGGTTTGGTTTGGGTATGGCTTTCAATATAATAAATTTTATTTTTGGGTTAAAGTATAATTTTCAATAAATGTTGTAAAACGTGATTCGTTTTTTACGGATTTACTAAATGAGGGTGCCTGAAATACACGTCCGCCAATAAGTGATTTATAAAAATGTTTTGATACAGTCGTGTGATACATTTGATACAGTCATATGATACGTTATTAAAAACTTAATTACCAAGCTTTTTAAAAATGTATATAATATGTGTATATATATTATTCTATTAACATTAATCAACAGTAATACAAGAAATTATGCACAGTTTAAAAAAATACCAAATAATAAATGAAATTTTAAAAGTACTTGTCAAACCGATATCTTGTTGTGCTTTTAAATTAGCTGCATTTGCGTTTTAATTTATATAATATTTTTTAACTATTTTTTTACTTTCAAACGAGCTATAACAACACTACATTGCAGGTAATTATAATGTTAAAAAAGTATAACTTGGGTGGAACTTTTACTTATTTTGATATAAAAAAGGCGAATTATTTTTTAGCGTAAATTACTTTACAAAACTCATATAAAAATATATAATTTACTTACATTTAAAAGTAATTCCTTTTTTTTTATATAAATTAATTATATAAATAAACGTGTAAAACTTAATTACTTAAGTTAAGTTTTTTAAATGAGTAATTGTTATTTGAAAAAGTAATTTACTTACAAATAAAATTTATTTACATTTTTACTTTTACTTGTAATAATAAGTCTTACTTTTAATGGTAAGTCGCGTAAAGTAAATTACTTTGAAAAGTAATTTTGGTTTTAATTATGTTAAAAACTTACATCAAATTGTAATTTACTCTTTAAATGTAAAATAAGTTATTTATAAAGTAAACTTACGTAATTACGTAAGTTTTACGTATGATATTTAATGAACATTACACTTACTTTACAAAGTAAAATAAAACTACATCATAACAACAAATTACTTTTACGTGTAAAAGTAACTAATTAGCACAAACAACTAATATAAGAGTAATTTGAAAAAAATTGTTATTTACTATTACAAATAAAAATAAATTTTTTCCTTGAAATTGTATACTTTACTTTGCAAATAAGTAAAATGTAAAATATATTATTTACTTTCTCAAAGAACAGTCATTTAATGTTGATTTAACATAAATTTTGAGATATTTACCGTATTCAAACCATTGCTTTGAGGGCACTTCTGGGTAATACTTGTTTCTGGGTAATATATTTCTGGGTAATACTTGTTTCTGGGTAATATACTGATTGAGGGCACTTTTGGGTAATACTTCAGGTAATACTCTGATGTATGTGGGCAGTGTTTGTGGTGGGGCATAGGGAAAGGATCTTTTTTTAAGTATTTCATAAAGGGTTAGTTCTATTATAAATAGGGGCAAATATAGTCAACATGCGGGTACACCAGTAGTGTAGAGACCGGCTTCCTGCTGCATGAGTGCTAATAGGGGCTGTTAAATAATCATTGATTTTTTTTGTTGAGCAGAAATAGGTTAGTGGCCATAATGAAACATTTTTGCGGGGAAGGGGGGAGGGAAGGGGCATAATTTCTAAGCTATAGGTAATTCATGCATGTGTAAATCTTGACTTAGTCAATGTTCGTTAGAGCGCGCTTTTTCTCCAGTTTTATTTCTTTGTATTTGCCTTTTCAATCAAGTAATTTGTTATAATAATATGATGCAATATAACATTTTTGGTATCCGCAATGACATCGACTGCTTAAACAGTTTTCAAAAAATTATAATTCATTTAAACTATTTGATATAATTTATATGATTAAAAGAGTGTTTATCAGACATAATCTTTTATTCCGTTTTATCATATATAACCTATCTAAAAAAAAAATGGCAAGGAAACCTGTTCATACTTCTACTAAAGGTTGTGGGAACCCTAATAACCTCCTTTTTTTGCGTTGGTGTCCAACCCGCACAAGGATGATTAGAAAAATAAAATCTTATTCAATTAAAATAGTGCTTTAGAATAAACTTGTATTTTTTTTTTCAAACGTTCCAAACGACCTTCCAGACTAGCTAGAGCTCTGAAACTTCCAGCATTTGTGTAATTTTGATAAAAGTACACCTTAAAATTGTTTTCAGAGGCAACTGGAGAACTCCACTTATTTGAATCTCTCTTTTTTTTTTTTTGATTTTACTTGATATTTCAAACTTTACTTTGATTTTACTTTATCAGCATTTGTGTAATCCCGATGAACATGCGTGTTAAATTTGTTTCCTGGGCAATGGGGGTCGTACCCTTATTTATTTTCTCTTATATTTGCTTTTTTTTTAAAGTTAGGGTTTATAAATTTTTAGAAAGAAAGATTTTTTTGCAAAAAAGCTTTGAAAAGGCATTTTTTTTGATTTATTTGTTTTAGTATTAATTTTTTTGTTGGGAACAAATAGGTTAGTGGCCCTGATAAAAATTTACCGTAAAGGAGCCGGGCATATTTGTAGCGATGCTGCTGCTTTTTGCTTTTCTTATTCAGCGTGGTTGTTGTCAGGGTCGTCCCGAAGAGGTCTTTCTTTGAGGGAGGAGAGGGAGGGGGTCGTATGTGTTTTTTGCCAACTAGAGACACACACAAAAAATTAAAGGTCCTCGATATTTGACATTTGTCAACTATACTTTAAAACTTGCCAACTGAAATGCTAAATGTACAAATGTACTAACTCAAATGCATATATAACAGCTTGGGAGAGGGGGATACCCCTTCACTCCCCGTTCGGGACGGCTCTGATCGTAACAACCACTCTAGCAGAAATGAAAATTAATTTTATTTTTTTGATTTATTTGTTAGTAGCTATTCATAAAACTGCTGTCTGGAATAAACTAATTTCAATTAGTCTATTCCAGACAACAATTATTCCTTCATTATTCTATTATCTAACAATTATTCTAGTTAGTCATTTCCAGAAACAACTTTCATTTTGGTTAAATTGGTTTTATCAATAACCATGCTGAATAAAAGAAGCCAAAATGCAAAACTTAGAATAAAATTGCAAAATGCAGAGCCATTTCCAAAGCAAGAACAATAAACCAGACAATAACAATAAAAAAACTTTTAAATAACTGACGTAGGTAACATCAAGAGTAATTTAAAAAAAAGAAATTAAAGTTAAAAAAGTAAAAGTAATTAACTTAACGAAAATTTATAACTTTTCATAACCACAACAACCGCCTATTTTAATTTATTTAATATAGCGAATTTAGAAAGATGGTTCAAAAAAGCACACTTTCAAATTTAAAAGTATATGGTCGATTGTGAAAAAAAGTATTTTGATGTTGTTTAATCATACAGATGAAATAACTTCAAGTTCTTTTTATTTTAGTAAATTTTTGTTACTTTTTTTACTTTAAATTTTTAAAAATTTAATGTAAAAAAGTTAACAAAAGTGCAAATCACAATATTTAAACAACCAGACTCCAATCACATATTTAAAATTAGGCTCGTAGCAAGCTTTTTGTTTTTGATTGAGAATTTAATTTTATTTAACGATATGAAGCAAACTCCAAACATTTATATATTCATGCTTATGTTATGCTTTTCAAAAGTATTGCGATAATCGGAGTCTGTTAACAATAAATCCCTAAAATTTTAATTTTCCATTTCGTCGCTATTTTCATCGCTCTCACACTAATAACATTTCATGCCATTAGCGTAAGAGCGATGAGTTTATAACATTTATATATAGGTACATTTTTTTAACATTTTAAACTAAATTTAAGTTCATTAACAAGTCTCAAATGTCATGTAATTATCTCTTAGTGTTCAAAAACTATAAGCATATAAATTTTGAGCAACCTCCCCAATCATTTAAGGGATTTAAAATATTATCTTTAATTAAGTTATAAGTTCGTCTGACAATCAAATTCTGTTCCTCTTTAAAAAGTTCGAAGTGAAAGTTAATTTAACTCTTAAATCAGTGAATAATCAAATGACGCGGACTTAAGTTTTTATAAGCAACTTTAGACTATAAGATCATTTGTATTTTTTAAACAATATTATAATACTGTTCAAATTATTCTTATTTTTATTATTATTAATTTGATAATTTTAAAATTAGTTTTTTTTCAAATTTAATTTCGTCATTGATTTTTGTTTTTTTTTAATTACAAAAAGACATTCATTAATGCAGTGGTTGATTTTTCATTTTTATAATTTTTTATTTTTCTAAATTTGCCTTACAAATTACTACTTTTCTTTTGTAAAATATACGAATGGCGGGGGCAAAAAGATGAAAAAAATAGTCTTATTGCCTAGTCCCAAAATATCCGTACATAATAAAGTCATTAAAAACTCGTCATTAAAAATTGATGATCATGTGTTTTTCTGAAGTTTGAGTTTAATAATTCTATTTTAGTTGACAATTGTAGTTTTGTAATTTTTGGGAATATATTTAAAAAATTAATATATGTGTAGTTGAAATACCAAATTTTCCTGTTTAATTATGTTATTTTAGAAAAAGAGAAACCATTTTCTAAACTTTATATAACCATAACCTTTGAAAATTATTTCAATTTTTTAAAAAAAATGAGAGAATGTACGTAATGTTTAAATTTAGTAAGTTTTTTTTTATAGTTCTTTTAAATGTATCAATAGATTTTTTTTTTTCATATTTTCGTCAAGAACCGAATTCCACAAGCGTGGTCCCCGGCTTATAGTCGAGAAGTCATTTTTTGAGTGATGTTAGTGGGATGTAGTAATTACTCATTGAGTCTTTTGATTCATATTTATGATTAATTCGAGTGAAGCTTTTAAAAAAATATACGTTTTGAACATTTATTTCTTGAGTAACTGCTCGGCACTTTCGTATCTATCTGCGCCCAAAACTAATCAACTTGCTTGTTTTTATTTTGTATAAATAATTTTTAGGAAATATGAATGATTGTTTGCCCAGGCAATATTACGATAGTTATTATGACTATGTATAAATGAAAAGTATAAATTTTTTGAACATATTTTATTTAAAAGATGTTTTGTCTTGTACATAATCTAGCTTTATTTGGCTTTTCCAATTTAAATGTTCATCGAAAATTATTCCGAGTATTTTCATTGAAAAAACTCTTTTTATTTTAATATTGTTAATTGTTAGTTCAGGTAATTTAAGTGGAAGGTTCTCGGATTTAAATGATTTAGCAAACAAAATATGTTTCGTTTTTTCAATATTTAATGAAAGTTTATTTGCTCTAAATCACTCATTAAGATATGTTAATTCTGAGGTTACAATATAAAAAAATATTTTTTAAATTTGAGTCAGAAAAGAAAACATTAGTGTCTTCAGCAAAAATAACATAATTAAATATTTTTGAAGGCAAATAAGTATCATTAATATAAATTAAAAACAGCAGAGGACCAAGTATTAATCCTTGGGGAACTCCGCAACTTATTGATTCAAATGGGGAACATGTTAAGTCATAAGGTACTCCATGTTTACGATTTTGTAAATAACATTGCATTCACTTTAAGTTGGAGTGAACTACTTCATAATTGCGTAGTTTATAAATAAGAATCATGTGGTTGACAGTATCAAATACTTTTGATAGATCTAAAAAAATTCCGAATGTGTAACTATTGTTATCAAAACCATTTAAAATTTGTTTGGCAAGATCAATTACTGCATGTTCCGTGGAATGGTTATTGTCAGGAAAAATGCCGTTTTTTAGGGAAAGATTAAAAATTTTAAAAAGAGGTTTCTTTATAATATCTATAATATTGTTTAAACCAAGACTTTTAGAGTCAAAGGATATTCTTGAGCAGGTGGACATTTTTTGTATCAAAGTGGCAAAAAAATCTTTACAAAATAAAGCGTCCTCTTACAAAGTTCGGGACTCCTTAATCTTCACATCGTGGTGTTATAGCCCGTATAAATCAGGACAGGTTTAAACTTTCTCTTCTTAGTTTTTTAATAACAAATACATTTACGTAAAAGTCTTGTTAAAAAGAACTTACTATTATGACAATTATTTTCCTTTCAAATAAAAACGCCCTTTCTGAGTTTCCCATGGGTGTATGCGCCTTCAGCTAACTGCCTTGTTTCAGCTTTGTCTAAATTCCAGACCTTTCGAATGGTTGGCCAGAGAGTGAACATTTTTGAGACGGTTTGATTCAGAGAATGATAATTATAGCTAAAACTATCATGGACCGAAATTAGAGAGGGTTTTAATCACGGGCGGAAACATATTATTGATATTTTCAAACTTTACAGGGAAGAAGTACCTAAAACCGCGCAAATGAAATGTTGCGGCAAACTAAATGTTAGTGCCTTAAAGTTTTACTTTTTTGCATTACTTTTGTACAAGATCCTGTCAAAGTTATTAAGTAAAGTATAAGTAAATTTATTTTCTTACTTTATATAAATTACTTTTAACTTACTTTACAAATTATATAAAATGTAAGCATTTACACACTATTATATGAGTAAATGGCTTCACTAACCTTATTAATACATCATCTTTCTTATATTGTTGTTATTGTTCTTATTTAAATTAAGTAATACATTTTTTGTCTTTGTACTCTGAAAATGAAATATTTTGATTTCTGTGCATTCTTTATGCACAATCATCAATAACTTTCAAATACCTGACTCTGGTATTATGGAAAAATCTATTAATGCTATGAATTTGGATTGCAACAAGAAGCAATTACGAACTTTAACAACGCAGCGACGAGATAGGTGGCGGAAGTCATATAGCAGCATGGCTCGAATTAAAGAAGAGAATAAAAAATGGCGGCAAAGTCATGTTCCTAAAGATTTAAATGTAACACCAATACCTATAGGAAGACAAACTAAAGCAAACTGTGATGACTACACTACTAAGGCCAAAAAACAAAAAGTTAGTCACTTAACTGAAATGTATTCTGTTCTGCGTTACAATTTGCTTCAGAAATTAAACGGAGAAAAGAAAATCCAATTGAAAGAACCTCAAAAAATATAGCAGAATGTCTGAAGATGAAGCTCTTTGTTTTTTTTTAGATGTTAGATTGGCAAAAGCTTTCTACCAAATTATTCAAAATCTAGCAGTTGAAAAGGGAGTTGAAATATATCTTCCGTATAATGATGCTTGGGATGCAAAGCTGTTATTCTTTGCATCCTAAAAGTCTGAGTTAGATATATTCTGCAAATATATCTGTCTCAGACTTTTCAGCTGAAATAAAACTGCAAGCTTTGGTGGATCATACAGCAAACAAAAGAGGCAAGGCACAGTATGATGTCCTTAGCACTGAAGGGACTCCAGATATTTTGTATCTCAGAGAAAGACTCAGTCTTTCTCTGATATACAAAACAGGCTTTTATGGTGACATGACATTTTGTATTTTTCTATTTTTTTTTATTTGAATTTTCATGCTATATTTTTCTATACAATGTTATATCCGAAGATATTGTTGACTTAGCATAGGAACAGCCACAAATAGTCATTAAGACTAATCCAAAGCGCTGAGTTGGCGGTGGCAGGATTTGAACCCGTATCGTACAACAGTCCGGGTTTTAACTTTTAGTTTGACGCTCTAACCAACTGAGCTATCCTGCCACAATATATAAACAAATATTGCAAGGTACAGTAACAAGAAAATTAAACAATGAGCAGTCACTTTTTATTTCTTGCCTAGTGCCATTTGGCTTGTGTGGCTTTTCAAATGGAAAGCGGTACCTAGCTTGGCGAAATCCTCGAACATCGTCAACATGGTAATGTAGACCTCTGCGTTTTAAATTTGAAAGAGAAACGGCAGCAGTTTCTAATTCAGAAGAGGATCTCATTAAGCTTGAGATTTTAAACTTGCAAGATACTGAAGTTGGTATAAACAATAAAAAAATCAAAATACATCATACAATACAAATTGCTATAATTGATGGAAAAGTTCACACTGCTCTTTCAGACGTTACAAATTCTAGTCAATGCTGTACTATATGTGGGGCAAGTCCCAACGCAATGAATGATATTGACAAAATGGTTTTGAAAAAGGGTATGAAAGGCAGTTATTCATTTGATTTATCATCCGTACATGCTTGAAGACTTTTTTTTGAATGTTTATCACATATTGGATATTAAATGACTTTGAAATAGTGGCAGCAAGAACAGTAGAAGATAAATCTAAAGTAGAGGATCTGAAGCAACAAGTTTAAAATAGATTTAAAGATGAAATAGGCTTGATAGTTGATGTTCCGTAATCTGGTGGTGGTAGAACATCAAATAATGGAAACATATATATCATAATTTTGACACTTTTGAGCAGTTGTGGCGCAGTGGTAGCGCACTTGCCTCAGAAACAAAGGATTCTTGATTCAAACCCTGCCTCTGAGAAAATTTTTCGACATCAATTTGGAACGAGACGTGAACTTCCAATTAAACATTTTTAAAACATCTGTGATTTTAAGAAAAAATTTCGGGTGCCCAAATATCTAAGTGGATCATGAGTAGGGATCCCTTAAATTTATTTATTCGCAAAAACTATGGATGCAGCATAATTATTTTTAAAAATATCCTAATTTTCGCTTAAGGTGCTCAGATTACCCGTATCTACCCTACACAAAGATTTAATAAATAATACATATATATTATTACTAACTACTAAGAATAATAAGATGGTGTGGGGTAAGTTGTAACTTTTTTTTTTTCATTTTTGTTTCACTCGTGCACAGTTTTATATTATATTTATCAAAGTTGAGTTTAACATGTATTTTATAAGCCTAAAAATAATTAAAGAAAAACCATAATCATAATCATAAATGTTTTTTAAATTTTGCCCCTACATGACAACTCTTAAAGTATTGTTAGTAACGCTTGAATTATTTGAACTATTTGAAAAAAAAGAATTTCTTAAAAAACATGTGTATTTGTGTGCACAGGTGTATCATACTTAAAAAACATTATGTATTTGTCGATTTTTGTGGATAGTTGTTTTATATAAATTTATGTTAAACTTTTTGAAAGATGTGAATGAGTGGAATTCAGGTTGAAAAATAAATTTTTGAAAAGAAAAGAAGTTTTGATTGGAGCAAGAAATTTAAAGCTAACCGAGCATAGATTTAAGTATTAAATTATTGGATATGTTTAAAAAGTATGATGGACTTCCGGACGCTGTCGTTTGGATACACCAAACGAAAGCAAAAATACACAATGTAAAGCTGGAATTACTCTTTCCAATCCTTCTAAGAAAAACTGCTTCTTTAAAATATGATACTTTAAACGCTAAAAATAAGCAAGAAGAAGAAGTCAAGCGTGTTTTGTTAGCAGCATTCTCTGTAGATGCTTATACGGCAAACAAACTTTTTGTAAAACGATAAATATATGTTGGAGATAAAGTTGATGTGTTTTCGGCCGACTTGAAACGATTAGCTTATCTCGCGAAATTGTCAGAAGAATCTGTTTGATTGGTGTTTGTCGTTGGACTGCCCGAGGATTTATCATCAAGATGTCAAGCCGTTATAGATCCAATTGATGTTATGTTACCCAAAGTAAGCTGCTTTGAACCATGTATGCGTAGATAATGCTGTTGATGCTGTGTTTCGAAATCAAGCTACAAAGGTTCCGTTGGTGTGTTAGGTTAGAGCGGGACATATAGGAACACTTAAGAAACAAATACTAGTTGCGGATAAACTAATCATTGTTAACACTGTTTTTTATAAATTACCCAAAACTCGTTGATATAAAAAAACGGAAAGACAAAAAAACATTTTAAAATAAGCCACGAAAACCAAAGTAACAAAACTCTAGACTAGTAAAATTTTTAAATTTTGGGAGTGGGTGGGGCAAAAGGGGGCAGTTAAAAAGCAGCAGTTATTTGTTAATTGTAACGCTTTAAAAAAATGATTAAAAAGAAATGAAGATATTTTATCATTTAATTTAATGTTCAATGTTGTAAATGTTCAGACATTAAACTCTCAAAAAAGTAACATATCCAGATAAACGACATGCCCATACACTTATGCAAAAAAGAAATAACTAAAAAAAAGATTTTTTTTCTGTTTTATTATAAAATACACTATTAAATTATGTACTATTAAACAAACAAAAATAAGAAATTGTTCTAAAAATTAAGTAGGGCAAAACTAGAATATATTATTAAATTGGTAACTACTAAATTTAAAATTAAACAAAAATATTATGGATCACATAAATCACACAAAAAAAATCCTGAAACTATTTGGGAACAATTTTGATGAGCTGGCTTATTAACAATATGCCAATGTAGAGCAAACTTAAATATGCAATATGTATCAGCAGCTTTTCTAGTTTTAAGTTTCTTTTTACTCTCAGCTAAAACTATATTTCATCCCATTTTGGGTGATTGATCATTCTTATATAAATTCTTACCTTTGTTGTTTACACTAAACACTTGTAATAATCGAAGTTAAGTTATAAAAATAACAATTAACTTGAAATAATTACCAATATGGCTTTTCTAAATAAGAAAAATAATATTTTAGATAAAAAAAACAACCTTAAACAGCATTACTACCATAGTAATATTGACGATTATATAAAAAACTTGTTGTCCCGATATGCCCAACAAAAATCATTTTACTGAAATTAATACGATTCAAAAATTCTATTCCAGATATTTTTTAAAAATCACATTCTAAAAGAAGATAAAAAGTACTGTCTAAAGAATATGAACTTTTTATAAATAAAGCAAATTAGCAATAGTAATGAAGCACAATAATCTAAAACATTTTAGATTATTGTGCTTCATTATTGTAGAGAAAATTCTAGAAATACCAAAATGCATTAAAAGTACCAAATGCATTAGTAAGTTTGCGAAAAATAAAATATTACGAAAATTCGTAAATTTTATTTTTCGCAAACTTACTAATGCATTTGGTACTTTTAATGCATTTTGGTATTTCTAGAATTTTCTCTACAATAATGAAGCACAATAATCTAAAATGTTTTATCGAAAAAAAAATTTTTTTAAGTAATTTTTAGGTGAGATATATGCCCCGCTCTACCCTACAACTGCAAAGGGTTAAATCATATTGCGAGAAACTGTTCCCTTGCAAAGAACCTGGTTTCGAAGAACATTTTTCGATGTTTTAAATGTGGGGATGAAGGACAAGTGGCTGGAAAATGTTTAAAGGCGTAGGGAAACGAGTGCAGGAGGAAGAATTGTACGCTACGTCGCCTCTGAACAATGGTGGAATTAGTGCATTATCTATTATTCATCTGAAGGTTACCGGTATGTTAGCGACAGCTATGGTAGACACCGGAAGTTCAAAGATAATCATAAATCAAAAACTGTTGTCAAGAAATAAACCCCAGAATTCTCCGATGGTAAAGTCAATAAAATTTAAATTAAAAAACAAGATCATGAAGCAATATTTAATGGTGTCGAATGGGAAGTTCAATGGAAATGGAGAAATGGAGAAATACCCGACCAATTATATAACAAAGTTACCAAATACGTCATACCAAATATGCAAGAGCAGAAAACAAAAACAAATTATGGGATTGGGTCAATCGTAAATGGTTAATTGACAATGACGAAAATAAGATTCTTTTGGGTGGTAGGATCTTTTTGGTGGTCCTACCACCCAAGGACAAATTCCCTTAATGACTGTTATTCAACGAAATAAATATAATAAAGTCAGACCCGTTTTGGACTGGAGAGAAGTGAATAGTTTTATCAAAACGTATACAAGAGATTCAGATGTGTGTATTAAGAAGCTGAGGGAATGGTGAAGAATGGGAAACAAATCAGCAATTATTGATTGACGCAAGGTCATTCCAAACAATGGTATTTCAAAACAAAAAGTATTGTTTGATACGACTTGGTTTTGAATTAAATGTTGCGCCAAAGATAATGAAATCTGTTGTGAGTTTTATTATTCATCAAGACAAAATGGTGAAGAGGAAAGCATCCGCTTACGTGGACGACATTTTTGTCAACGGGATAATATTAAGTGAATTGCGAACCATATCAGTTATTAGATCCAGCACCTGTACAATGGACGAAGGGAAAATTGAGCGCTAAAAAAAGTTGGGAAAAAGTGGCCGTGGATATCACGCATTTTTGCACAGAAATATTTTTTACTCTAATTGATTGCGGACCTTCAAGATACGCACTGCGGCGACAACTTTCGAGTTCATACAGAAGTATTGCCATTACTTGAATACTCCGCCTGATCGTTTGTGAGCGAGGAGCGCCATCTGAAATTTTGACAGATAACAAAGAAACTTTTAAAACTGAGGAGTTGAGAAGTTTTCTTGATGGTTGGGGAGTGCGCATTAAGTTTCGAGCTGCTTATGATTACAAATGAAATGAAATTGTGGTAAGAAACCATTATACAATTGAGAGAATTGCAGAAAGATTGAAATGTCAATACCGGAAACAATATATTTGTACAATGTCTTAGCCGACAAAAACAATTCAAGACCAATTGAGAAAATATACAGGTATCAAATTGACGTGAAATGATACTCTTCCGGCAAAAGCTGATATAAACGAAACGTTTGAAAATAATGATAACGTATGGTTGAAACCACCAAATGCAAAGTGAAATACTAAGTGGCAGCCAGCCAAACTAACTGGAAACATTTCGAAACAAGTTGTTGAAGTTAATGGTGTTCCGCGTCACGTAAAGCATTATTTGATTTCGAAATAACACTTCAACATTATGCAGTATTCCTGAAGTCGAAATAGAAATGAACACAAACAACGGTTGTGATAACGCGGAAAACCATGTTGAGCAAAGTAAAAGTGTGTTGGAGACAAGTCAAGAAGACGTACTACAATCAAACGGTGAAGCCGAAAATGGATTCCATGCCCCAAAAATACGACGATTATTATTTGTATAGTCCTTAAGGACCAAGGAGGAGTATAAATTTTATGAAGAAAGTTCAAGAACATTCTTTGGCAAATTTTTTTAGGAGAAAATTACACTTGGTTGTTACACTTGATTGTTACACTTGGTTGTTACACTTGGTTGTTACACTAGGTTGTTACACTAGGTTGTTACACTTGATGTTACACTTGGTTGTTACAATTTGTTTTTACACTTGGTTGTTATACTAGGTTGTTACACTAGGCTGTTACACTTGGTTGTTACACTTGGTTATAGAGTTTTAAGTGGATTTTTATTGTAATAATAAGTTTAATTACTAATTTTGTTATTGTGAAATAAGTCAAAGTTAAATCTATTTTTAATTTTTGAATGTTTTCAAGTTAGAGAAAATAATTTTCATGTCATAATATTGTTCAATTAGATCTAATCAAAATGTTATTGATATTGACTAGTTTTCTATATATAAAATTATATAGATATTAAACCCTCAGCCTAGCTGACTAAGGACTTGATGTTAATTTAAGCAAGACTTAAAAATTTAAATGATAACATTGTAATCTTGCTATATAATAGTTGTTTACAAGCTATTCTTGTCAAGGCTAATAACATCAATCATTAACCATTTTATAAAACTGCTTTAGATTCCCTGCAGACTGCCTGTCAGTCCTTGCGATTGCAACTGGTGATAGCAACTAAAAGTATTTACACAGCATTATAAATTGTATTTCACATTGAGATTTTATTTCTCCTGTATTTATTTTTGTATTTTTCTTTTAATTTGTATTGTCATTTTTTCACAATTATAATAAACTTTCTGTTTAAGAGATTTAATAGTAATAGTGTTTTGTTTTTAATGTTTGCTTTTAAATAAATTTCATTCCCTGAACCTCTACTCTAATTCAGCTATGGTTATCTTACACGTACACGGTTTATATACTGTATTGAGCCGGCTTGTATCTTTTACTTGTGTCTTTAGTTGCCTTATACTTGTTTGTTATGCGCAAAATATGGCACACTGCAAGTATGTCCTAATTAATGTTATCAATAAACATTTCTAATCTTTATTTCTTTGGAAGTATATATGCTATAAATTATTATATTGTTCAAATCTTTATTTTACTTAATAAACTTAGTGTAAAAATGGAAGATAGCACTAAAGAAGAAAAAACGATACAAATTAAAGAAGAATATTATTATGCAATCATGGCGGCGTAATGAGAGAACATCTAAGTGAGAATAGAACTATTGTCAAACAGTTAGTACCAAGTAATTGTATAATAATAATTTTTTGTAGCTTAAAAACATTTTGAAATTGAAATCTTTTTTTTAAACTAATTCATACAAATTATGTCATACTAAATAATCATGCGTCTAATACAAATTTTTGC
This sequence comes from Hydra vulgaris, assembly GCF_038396675.1. Lineage (NCBI taxonomy): Eukaryota > Metazoa > Cnidaria > Hydrozoa > Anthoathecata > Hydridae > Hydra > Hydra vulgaris. The sequence goes on along the minus strand of NC_088934.1, from coordinate 43,160,847 downwards.
CTTAACAGCGAGTTTAATATTAATAGTACCTTAACTTTTTTATGTTAAATAAAAAATGCGACACTTGAATGAAAAAAGAACTTTAGAATACAGATTCTCAATTTCTTTTTTTATTCAAGAAAAACAAACTTAAACTAAGAAAATGCGCTTTACTGAACAAATATCTGGGTTCATTATTGCATTTCCCGTCAAATAGGACCCAGTTGGATGACGCTAACAATATCACAATTAGACCCATGTGGGATACCCAGCATTTTTCCCAGTTGCTCTGGTTAACTTGGATGTTTCTCTTTAGATTTGCACAGAAGCGCTTCCAAGTATTAAAGTTAGAAAGTGCTCTAAACCTTTTTCATGTAAAAAGAGAATTACTGATATGTTATGCCAATCATTGTTCTGAGCGAGGCTTGTGCTTACACTCCTGATAACTTTATTTTACATAAAGAAAAATTTTTGCGAAACAGAGAAGCTTTTCTACATAGAGATTTTCTATATATAGATTTTCTACATAGAGATTTTCTACCGAGAGAAAAATCTTTGCAAACTTGTTTTGGGTCTTTTCAACCAAAAAACGCTTCTAATTTTTCTTTGTGTATTAATAATCTTTCCCTAGAAGTAGGATCTGAGAAATCAGTTTTCACTTTGTTCATCATATTATATTTTGAGAACATCTTTTGCAGTTTCCGTTTTTTTTTTTTTTAATTTGTCAAACTCGTCATTGCCTGGGTAGCCTATATTCTCATTCTTTTCTAATGTTAAAGTTGATGTCTCAGAGGTTTTGCCAGAACACTTTTGAGGATAAAGAAGTTTTTTATTAAATTTATTCAATTTGGTTAGCTCAATTTCTTTATCTGATTTCCTTTTTCTAAACTGCGCAATTGATAACTTTGTCCAATGTGCCATTTTTAATCCTTTAAACCTTAAATAAACTAAGGTGAATTCAACCTATGACCTATAGTAAAAACTGTTTATAACTAAGATAATAATCACAAAATCATAAAATCAAATAAAAAATGATGGAAATGATCTAAAACAATGAAATTGTTTTTAAAAGTAAAAATGAAGCTAAGACTAAAAACATTTAAACTATCGTTTTAGTTACTCATTAACTAAGCTTGTTTTTTATTATCTTCTGATATATTAATAATAAGAGTATACAACAGTGTTTAACAACGAAACGAGATCATAAGTTACGACAAGTTAAAAAGCGCGGACTTATCCGCTAACGAAACGTATCTGAATCGCAGCGCCGCACGGTGGATAATAAAGGTCTGTTTTGGATCAAAAATCAATAACTTTTTTGTTACTAAAGATTAAGTGTTGAAATTTTGCATAATGTGAAGTAGTATATGACGCTTCTAAAGAAATATATTTTATAAAAAAAAAAATTTAAGTATAAAATTTGTAAATAAAAATCAAAAAATTCAAAATTTTCATTTTTTATTTTATTTTTAAATTAAACATGTTCTTTTTAATTATATGAAAAAACTTTTAAAGTATTCGAAACAGCAAAAAATACATAAAATGCTTATTTAATTGGAAAATGTATTCATATACAAAAAATATATATAAAAACATTTATACGAGCTTTTGGCTAAACTCAAGAATAAAAACAAACACGTAACTTTTGAAATTTTTAAAAAAACATTTACCTTTTTTTTTGCGCATCTTCTGAAAGTTGACCATTTTTTTTATGTTATTTTCTCCGTGAAGTAATATTTTGTGTACTGAAGACGGCATATAGTTCAAGGTATAATTACTCACATAAATGTAGGCAGTTTCTGTAGCCTATGTGCCAAAACATTCAGTATTTATCATAACACCTAAGGAGAGAGCTTCTAGAATTATGTCGCTTAATCAAATTTTTATTTACTCTAGTGATTTCAGAAAAGCAGCTTGCATTGTAAAAACATTTTCTAGCAGTATTACCATAATTGGTATAGCGACTTACTTTTTTCGGTTTGTTGACGGTTAACCCTAGCTGCTCACGAATACGTTTCTGTACCAAGGTCTCCTTTTTTTTCTTTTGTCATTTTTTTCTTTACTTTTAGCTGACTATTTTTGGCATGTAGTGTGAATCCTGGCATGTAGTGTGGATAGTCCGTATTAATACGAACTTTCATTATCGAGCCTAGCAGACACTTTAGTCAAATCGTTCATTTGTCGTGTAGCTTCACCTATTGTACATGTAGATGCAGAAGGCGTATCCGTTAATATCTGAGCCACTTTTCCATCTATCATTGTTAAAAAAGTTCGTGTTTCACTAGTATTCCATTACAACATTTGTTAAATATAGATGGCCGTAAAGAGTATATTTGGATTTTAACTTCATATACAACAACCAATAACAATACTAATAATAGAATGTATGTCCATCAAAATCAATTCTTAATAAAAAATAGACAAAATAACTTACGCAAAATTATTGTTATAAACAGATATAGTGTGAAAGCACGATAAAAAGCAGTTTTCTGTTTTCTGACTTTTAACACTTTTTTTATCTATAATTTTAGAAACCGCATGTATCCGCACCTAATTTTTAATAAACCAATTTTATGAACATCTAAGCTACAAATCAATTACAAAAATAAAGCGTGGGGAAGCGTGGGTGACTACTAAAAATATTGGTAAACTTTAGGATTTTTTATTTTCTAGCTCATTTTGTAGTTTAATTATTAGTAAACAAAACCATACAATTAAAATTATGAATTTGTTCTAAAATCTCCATAGCATGATGCTTTCAAAAATGTATAACACTTTATACTTATTTATAAAAAGTTTTATAGAAAATAACTTTTAAAGTGACGAAGCAAATGAGCTTCAATTGAAGATTTACAAAAATATGAAACAGTTGGGCTTCAAAAATTATCTTTTTACATAAAATTTGCTGAAATCTCTACATTATAACAAAGATTAACTACTAAAGTATTAAAAAAAATTAAGATATAATTTCTGCAGTGAAATTTAAATTTGAGCAAAAAACATTTATGGCACGTTTTTGTGGTACTATTAATAATAAATTTATTAAAATAGCCGCGGCGCGCAGTGGAAAATAGTACCACAAAAACGTGCCATAAATGTTTTTTGCTCAAATTTAAATTTCACTGCAGAAATTATATCTTAATTTTTTTTAATACTTTAATAGTTAATCTTTGTTATAATGTAGAGATTTTAGTTTGTTATAATGAAGAGTTTTGCTATAATGCACAGTGGGCCAGTAGGTGGACAAAATGGGAAAAATTTTAGTTGTCTAATCTTGAAAACCTATTTAATTTTAGTATCTACATATATTAGGAGAAATCTATTAATAATTTATTTATATTAATTCCCTTAGTTACCAGGACTCTAAGCATTTGAATATTGAGATAAAATAAAAAAATAAAAAAATTATAAATAAAAAATTAACGGTGACATCAACGTTGTGTTATATTTCAATTACATCTACGTTTTTGAAACAAAAAATTAGTACATGTTATTCTAGAGTATTTAGAGATAAGAAAAACCAATGTGTGAAATAAATTTGTTATAGCATGTTATCTCAGTTATACTTTGAAAATCACAGATTAAAAAAAAAAATTTCTTAAGAAACTTATTTTTTGCCGCACAATAACTAATAATTACCACAATTTGCCATGCGTTGTTTTATATTTATTTGAGCTATATGATGCTTCAATCGAGTTTTAATTGATTGCTCGTCCCCTTAAATCCCCGTTCAGATTTTATGTATGTTTTAACTTGGTTGCTATGGTACTAAATTTTGCATAGCAACAACTCATTTTTACATTAACGTTGTTTTAACAGTATTTTACTTGCGCTAAATACACAATATTGGGGGTATGTATTAAAATGAGATTCAGAATTCTTATGAGGTTAACTTTTTTTGGTTACTATGGATACCTTACTTTGCATAACATAGCAACAACATATTTTCGGTAGTTGTTAGTAATTTAATTACTAACACTGACAGTAATTTAATTACTTTTAATTTTAATTACTAACACTTGTAGTAACTTAATTACTAACAAGTATTAGTAGTCCAGGCGGCATATATATTATAACATTTTACTTTTAAATACAAAATACTTGTTACAATAATTATTTAGATATGGTTTTGTTAAACTTAGACATTCATAATTTTCTCCAAAAAAACAATCTTAGTATTTCAAAACAAAATATTACTGAAGATATATTAAAATTTATTCAGCCAAAATTTGCTGATTTTAAAGACGTTGATTTTAGACATGCTGTTCAACGATTTGTTTACTTGTATAAAAAAAAGTGGAAATCTGCAAACTATACCGTGAAAAATTTTGAAAAGAAGTTTGTGAACTGACTTAATGAATATTTAATTGTCAGAAAAAAAGACAATGAACCAACTGCAAGTAGACGTGGTCAAAAACCAGTTGCATTTGATAATAGTTCTAATAAAACTAAAAAACGGCGTGTATCTTGTTTAATTGAATCTCATTCATCCAATGAATTATTTTTTGCTGCTAATAAAAAATTTAGAGATGAATCTGTTGTTATTGCTGCCAAGAATGTTTTAAATATATCAAATACAGATAAAGCAACTAAATATTCAGCAGACGAAGCACTGGCTTTAATAATTGATGCAAGTCTGACAAAAGCTTCCTATCAATTGATTAGAAGCGGAGCCTTGAAGAAAGAATATAACATCTACCCCGCTTACAATGATGTCAGAGATGCAAAATTGAAATGTTATCCTGCAAACATAACAGTGGAGGACTATTCAGCTTCAGTTCCTTTAAAAGATTTAATGACTCATACTTTGCAAAGAATCTGTGCAGTTCAGGAACCTGTGCTAAGGCACTTGATATTGAACGACAAAGCAATAAAAACAATGACACTAACGTGTAAGGCTGGTTTTGATGGTGCTACTGGCCAAAGCATTTATAAACAATTTTTATCAGAACCCGACATTAACAGAGATTTAAAGCGTGAAGAATCATTATTTATTACTTGTCTTGTCCCATTGGATTTGACTGGATTTAACAACAGCAACGAAAAGGTGCCTATTTGGAGAAATCAAAAGTCGTCCTCCACAGCCTATTGTAGACCCATAAGATTTGCATACAAAATGGAATCCAAGGAATCTGTGATTGAAGAAGATCAGTACATTAAAAGTGAGATAGAAAGCTTGGGTATGATTTTATTAGAGGTTTGCGGATCTTCTATTGAAGTGAATTGTATTATTGAACTTACAATGATTGATGGGAAGGTTCAAACAATATTATCTGAAAAAAATAACTCATACCAATGCTGTTCAGTGTGTGGTGTCTCTCCAAAAAATATGAATAGTCTTGATATCCTTAATATAGATTATACTAACAGAGAGTTCAAATATGGTCTTTCCAGTCTTCATGCATGGATTCGATTTTTTGAGATGTTATTGCACATTGCATATAAAAAAGAAACAAGAAAGTGGCAAGCAAGATCTAAAGAACACAAAGAAAAGGCATCTGTAGCTAAACAAAAGATTCAGACTGATTTTATGAACAAAATGGGACTTGTTGTTGATTTCCCTAAAAGTGGTGGTTCTGGAACAAGTAACGATGGCAATACCTCAAGGCCTGCTTTTGCAGCATATGAACAAACAGCTGAAATTCTGGGTATTGACCAAAACCTTATATTCAGATTTTACATTATCTTGGTAACGCTCTCTTCAGGATATGAAATAGACTGCTTAAAGTTCAAGGATTATTGTTTTGACACTTTTAGACTATATGTGTCCCTTTATCCATGGTATTACATGGCTCAATCAGTTCACAAAGTATTGATACATGGACATGACATAATTAAAAGCCTTACATTACCCATCGGACTTATGTCAGAGGAAGCTCAAGAGGCTAGAAATAAAGACTTTAAATCTTATCGCGAAAATTTCAGCCGAAAAACATCCAGAAAAGCAACAAATACTGATCTTATCAATAGACTCCTAGTTTCCAGTGATCCTGTTATTTCATCATTGCGTAAATCAACATCACACCAAACAAATCATAAAGCATTTCCTTCAGATGTTTTACAATTACTTAAACAATCTTCAAACGATATTATTGTTTTATAATTTTTTGATGTAATTTAAAATTGATAACGTTTAATTGCACTATTTTTTGCTTTTATTATTCCTAAAACATTATTTACCTAAATACTCAATTTTTATTCGATATAGGTGGGTCAAAAATCCGATAAGATATTCAAATATCAATTTACCACTTTGTAACTAAGGAAAGTTCCGGTAACTAAGCAATATAAGTATCCATAACAACTAAATTTAAAAAATTATCACTTTTGTAAGAAGTGTGATCTCATATTGGTACTCATGCCAAATTTAGTGAATATAGCACTTATAAAATATCTGCAGATAACAAAAGTAGGTTGTTGCTAAGCAAAATAAAGGTATCCATAGCAACGAAATAAAAAAATATTACCTTCATAAAAAGCGCAGACATCATATTAGTACTCATACTAATTTTAGTGAATATAGCTCTAATATTAAATTAGTTTTTTTTATTTTTTTTATTTTTTTCGTAAGTTTTTGTTTACATTTGACGTAATATATATAAATTACATATTTTTTTCAAATACAAACAAGGCTTCTAAAAGAAGATCAAATGATCTTATCGTCAGGAGCCTTTTACAAAACAGAGTACATAAAGTATTATAAAAACGCCTTTTTACAATAAGAGAACGTAAAAAATTAACATAAAAATATTAAAATAGTACTTAGATAAATAGAAACAAATTGTCAACAAGTATAAAACAAAGATTGAACATACATTTCAAAATTATTATATATCATAAGACAAATTAAAAATATTCTAAGATATTTTCAATAGAGAGAATGAGATCTTTTAATTTAATTTTAAAAACAGAATAAGTTAGGGGTAAGCCGAAGTTAGGCAAAATAATTTTGTTCCAGAGATGAGCTGCACGATAAGTGATACAGAATTGATTGAACTTTGTTCGACAGAGTGGTTTATTTAAATAGTTATTATTCCTCATGTTAAACTTGCTTAGAGGTTTCAAAATAAAAAGGTCTTTAAAAATTAAAGGAGATAAATCATACTTCCACATATAAACAAAAGATAAATTTTTATATACGTTTTGTTTATAAACATTGAGGATTTTCATTTGATTGAAAAATATTGAGGAATTTGAGAACCGATCCGCAAAATTAATTACACGGATCGCATGTTTCTGACGGCGATGGAGACATTGTAACTTACTTTGATCAGTACTACCCCAGGCAATAATTCCATAACTTATATAACTATGAATAAAAGAATAATAAAGTTTAGTTAAATTATTTTTATCTAAATGAGTACGCGCCTTATATAGAATTCCAATACTTTTTGAAACTTTCGAGCAGACATAGTTAATATGATGTTTCCATGTGATGTTCTCGTCAATGAAAACCCCCAGGTATTTAGTTACAGAATCTCTTTTTATTTCATTATGGTCAATAAAAATTTTTGGTAAATTTTGGGGTAGAGAACGTTTTTTGGAGAGCGGGTGGAAAAAAATCCATTTTGTTTTGTTTACATTTAATGTTAATTTGTTACTTTTAAACCATTTAGATATGTTTTGAAGTTCTTTGTTCATAACGGAGAATAGTAGGTAGATGTCACTGTTAGATAGAAATAAGTTTATGTCATCAGCAAACATAATACTTAGAAGATTTGATGCTTTATGCAAGTCGTTGATATATATTAAGAACAAAAGAGGGCCTAAGATGGAACCTTGCGGAACACCACAGGAAACATTTAAAAACTGTGTATGATTAAGATCATTACAAGAAACAAATTGTTTTCTGTTGGATAAATAACTTTGAAACCATTTACTAACTCTTTCATTTATTCCGTAATAATTAAGTTTATAAAGTAAAATATCATGATCCACAGTATCAAATGCTTTTGAAAGATCGATAAAAATTCCTAATGTAAATTGAGATTTTTCAAAAGAATTGGAAATCTCACGTACCAACTGAATAATTGCATGCTCGGTTGAGTTATTCTTCTTAAAGCCAAACTGATTGTTGTATAATAAATTATTTAAACTAAAATAATTAAATACTCTATTAGTTATGAATTTTGTCCAGTAAAAGTGCATTCTGGCCCACTGTGTAATGTAGAGATTTGCTTTTAAGCAACCTCTCTATAAGTAACATTCTTAATAAGCAACCTCTATACATTTACTTCATATACAACTACTTCATAACTACCTCTCTATAAGTAATCTCTATATAAGAAATTTTTTTTAGTTCAACTGTTCTGATTAAGCAACTTATTTTTGTAAAGCTAAATATTTGAGTTAAGTTTAGATTAATTTAGAAGTAAAATTAGCTGTTCATAATAACATAACCTCAAATTGTAAAAAATTCTGTTATTGGAATATGTTTGTGTTTTGTGCTGCCAGTTTTGAAGGGAATTTCTGTTAAACAGAGCAGTTACTTGAATTCTGTTATTTTCTGTTAATTAATAAATTAAAATTTTTGTGCTTTAAATTTAACCATAAAGTATGAATCAGAAAAAAAAAAAGACGTTAAATTTTGTTAAATGGTAAAATATCTATTTTAAAGGACATTGAAAATGATAAGAAAACAAAGGACATTGGTAACGAAGTGGCTAAATCTACAATAAGTAGAGTAAAAGAAAATAAAGAAAGAAGAAGCATTCAAAACGTATGTGAATCAGAGTTCAGTGTTTTCTTGCGGCGATACAGTGTTTTCTTGCGGCAATACAGTGTTTTCTTGCGGCGATACAGTGTTTTCTTGCGGCGATATTTAAACAATTTAGTTACAAAAGAAATGATAAAATTAAGAGCACTTGAAGTAAATAGATTAAATAATGGACCTGAAACATTTGTAACAAGTGATGGATGGTTAACGAAATTTAAAAAATACCACGGTATACGGATTTTGTTGGTTTGTAGAGAGAGTATGTCTTGCAAGGTGGAACTAGCAATTTCATTTAAAAATAAATTTAAAAATTATATTGCTGAAAATGGTTTTTTGCCTGAACAAATATATGTTTGCGACGAACCTAGTTTTATCTATAAAAGGTTGCCCAATAAAATTAACGTTACAAATTTTGAAAAAACCGCTGCTGGAAGAAAGGCAATGAAGGAAAGAGTAACAATTATGCGATGCGTAAACGCTACAGGTACACATAAATTAAATTTGATGATGATAAGGAAATCGAAATTTTCTTGTTGCTTCAAAAGTATATATTTGCCAGTATATTAAAAATTATCCAAAAATGCTTGGCAAACTTATACACTTTTTAGTGACTGGTATAATGATATATTCATACCTTCAGTTACTCGACACTTTGAATCTAAAAATCTTCCAGTAAAAGCCCTTCTCTTAATAAATAATGCAACTTGCCTTGTGTCTGAAAATAATTTTACTGGTAACCCGATTTTCAAAGTTATGTTCTTTCCCCTTAATGACTCACCATTATTGCAACCATTAGATCAAAGTGTGATAAAATCACTAAAACAACGCCATCGCAAACATCTATTTGCATGTCTTGGAGCCTTAAGTGCAGAAGATGGAACAGTTTCAGCACAGAAAAATATAAACTTGAATGATGTTATTTACTTAGTGGTGCAGGCATGGAATGAAATTCCAGTGTCAGTTATACAAAATTCATTTAAACATCATTTTTTGTCAAGTGATGAAATTAAATACAACTTTCCTTCCGATCACTTTTCAGAAGAAGATGATATTCTCTTGGCAAGATTGTATAATTCGATATTTAATGATTGTAATTTAGCAGATACTAAAATTATGAAGTAGACAAGTGGAAAAGACGAGGCAAATTATTCATTTAACCTTGAAGAAAATCCCCAAGTAGAAAGTGAAACTACTCCATTAGATGATTTACCCTGCAATTAGGTTATTTTGTTACTAAAAATAAGAGAAAAAGTATATTTCTGGGTGTATCATTTACAATTCATATATTTGTTCATTATCATGAACAAATATATGTTATTGTTTTTGTTTGTTTAGGCTATTAGTGCTGTACTAAACGACAGATTTATTATATTTTGATTGTTTAATTTAAAAAAATATATATATAATTAATAACTAGGCTTATATGATGATAATAGTAAAATGTTATCTTTTTCAAAAAAAACTGAATTTATTAGTTTGTAAAAGAAATAAATAAAAATATTTTCTTGACTTTAAGTATTTTTATACTCCTTTTTTGCCTATAAGCAACTTTTCCCAATAAGAACATTTTTATTTGAAATTGGTTCAAATGAGTTGCTTACATAGAGCGTTCATTGTATTATTTTAATTATATAAATGTTTGCCATATTTGCAGCTAGAAAAACAACAGGTTTGGGTTCAAAACCTAGAAAGAAAAGGGTTGTTCACAATAGAATGTGTTTAGTTAAGGTAAACCAAACTAATCCGACTATTAGATTATTAATTCCAACTATCAGAGTTTATTAAACGTATAATTAGTTATTTAGCTCAATGGCTAGCAATGGTAATCAGAATGATAATCAACCCTTTTGTTGTTATTTTGTAAAGTTTAACATTAGTTCTTTCTTGACACTAAAATAACTAAGTTTAAGGTATACGACATAAGAATAACTTCATTTGGAAAATACAATTTCAAGTAAATATATATTTCAAAATTTATCTTTTGTTACAACTTTTACTTGTTTATTAAGAAAAAACTTGTGCTTTGTGGGAATTATCTTTTTTATTTCTTTCTTTCATCTAAACAAAAATGGTAAAAAATGACAGTGTAACATAATACACACACGCACACGCATACACACACACACACAAACACACAAACATATATATGAAAACATATATATATATATATATATATATATATATATATATATATATATATATATATATATATATATATATATATATATATATATATATATATATATATATATATATATATATATATATATGAATGCATATATATATATATATATATATATATATATATATATATATATATAAATATATATATATATATATATATATATATATATATATAAATATATATATATATATAAATATATATATATATATATATAAATATATATATATATATAAATATATATATAAATATATAAATATATATATATATATATCTATATATATATATATATATATATATATATATATATATATATATATATATATATATATATATATATATATATATATATTAGTAGAAAATCACTTAACAAAATTTTTTTCCATTTAACACTGTGTTTCATCAACAAAGGTTCATCAGAAATCTGATGAATCTTTGTTGATGAAACACAGTGTTAAATGGAAAAAAATTTTGTTAAGTGATTTTCTACTAATACATAATTGCTCTGTTCTTTTAAGAACAATGTATACATATAATGTATACATATATATATATATATATATATATATATATATATATATATATATATATATATATATATATAGTATATATATGTATACATATATATATATATATGTATACACATATATATATATATATATATATATATATATATATATATATATATATATATATATATATATATATATATATATATATATGTATACATATATATATATGTATACATATATATATATGCATATATATATATATATATATATATATATATATATATATATATATATATATATATATATATATATATATATATATATACATATATATGTATATATATCGGCAATAATGCGGCGTTATGTTTTCAGTGCTCAAACAAATGTGATAGACTAATTTTTAGCCAAACGAATAATTTTCCGCACTAATTCTTAAAATTGATTAAAATTATGTTAAAAATATGGCAATTGAATTTATGCAAAACATTATATTTGTTATTTTTTTATTTCTTATTAACGTAACTCCAAGAGGGCTGAATAATTTGTCACATAGCACCGCTAAAGGAATTGCAAAACAAAAGGTAAAAAGTATTTTAATGATGAGAGTAAGGAGAAAATCTAAAGGAGCCAAGATTTTGCAGGTGAGAATAACACATACGCCTCTTTTTAAAAAACACCACAGTAAACAAATGGAACAAAGTAAATTTAAATATCAGTATAATAAATCAGGCTTACAGATTGGAATAACTGGCCTGGAACACGAATACGTGCATTTTCCACAATCACTTCTAACTATACATTTACTGCCTTTAGGGCAGAATAATGTACAGGGTTTACAGATGGTGATCGGACATTCTAAAATAAACTTAAGCATTTAAATAACTAAAAAAAAATTATTTTTGAATTTTCCTGTATATATATATATATATATATATATATATATATATATATATATATATATATATATATATATATATATATATATATATACATATATATATATATATATATATATATATATATATATATATATATATATATATATATATATATATATATATATATATATATATATATATATATATTATAACATACTTTTGCACTCAGCGAAGCAACCGTTACAGTAATTTGGGACGCATTGGTATCCAACAGAACAACGATAATTTAAGCAGGGGTTAACTTTGCAGTAACTTATTACGCAAGCTAAAAAAAAAAAATTGATTAATAAAATTGTCATTTTTTGGGCGAACTTTCTTTAATAAAAGAACTTACGTTTACACACAGCCTTGCAACCGCCACAGTAGTTTGGAACGCATTGTGAACCAATTGAACAATTATAATTATTACATGGGTTAACCAAACAGTTAACTGGAAAACACGCTTAAATAAAAAAATGATATTCCATCATTTCAAAGTATATTAAAATCCATTAAATAGCAATGTAAAATATTTTAATTCTAATATATAATTGATATTTAATTAACACACAAAAATCTTTTGCCCTAAAAATCTTATCCGATAAAAAGTTTTTATCTAGATTTTAAAAAAAAGAAATTTAAAGAAATTTTAAGAGAAACTTTTTTCTTTCGTTTTTATTGTCTTTACGTTGGATTGAATTGATATTCTTTAAAACATTATAGACTTATACTAAAAAAAAATTTAAAGATACTTTTAATTTAATTATTTTAAAGATAATTTTAATTTCATAATTAAAAAGTGGTTTGTAACTTACGCGTTATAGGTGGTAATCCCTGCGACATATGCAAAATAAACATAAATATGTAGAATTTCATTCTTTCAATCAGTTTCAATTTTAGCTAAATATATTTCTTTTTAAAGTTTCACTTAAATGATTCGAAAGCATAATTTTATAGTTTTTTTACTAATTACGTAAATAAAGGTTTTTAAATTTGTAGACTTAATTTGTTAACAAGACAACGTAAATGTGACGTTAATTTTTTAACCTTTGATAATACTCACCGTTAGTAAGTTATTCGTGCGTATTCAACAATATTAAAGGTTTTATGGGAAAATGCTCATCAATCATCTAGTTTTAGCATTTGATACTTGTATGTTCCATATTATATAATCCAAAAATGCACAAAAAATTCTTTTTTACAACTATAAAGTCTTAATGGGTGTTTCGTTATGACTTTTGCATTTCCATCAATCGCCTGGTATTTCTATATCTTTAAATAAAAAAACTAAACATGAAGTAAATAACTTTATCAAACTCGATAATTATTTTTACCCCTAATCAAAAAGTGATATGATCTAATTTGGTATGATCAAAGGTGTCGAGTCTGATACTTTTTGGTTCCAAAATTTCGATAGGATCTAAGTTTTTTGATTAGGGACTTATAGGATCTAAGGATCTTTGATTAGGGACTTATAGGATCTAAGTTTTTTGATTAGGGTATATGCATTGATACCAGATATGCTGCCTGGTCATTTATACGTCATATAAAAGTTTAAGTAATTAATGTTAAATATGCTTTACTAATATTAATAAATAATTAACTAAAATTTGAATAGTTCAATTGAAATGACTCAACGTATGACTTGTACACTATATGACGAAATGGTATTCTATATAAGAGTTAATAACCTATTATCTGTTTAAACATTTTACAAGTAACATTGTATATATTAACATAAAAAATGTTACAGCTATTTCGGAGGATCAACCTAAAATTTTAAGCTTAAAAAAACGTAACCTTTCAACTCTTAATACATTCTATTTCACAACTCATATAAAGAAAATTTGAGTGACGTTTATAAACGTCAAAATGCAAATGAAGCGTGTAATTTATTTTTAAACAAATTTCAAGAGATTTTCAATATAGCGTGTCCAAATTAATTAATATAAAAACAAAAACACTTGCTAATCCATGGATGGATAAAACAATTATAAAATATTCTAAAACCAAACCAAAATTATGCAATAAATTTCTTAAAAATAAAAACGCAGTTAATGAAAATAATTATAAAACATACAAATACTTTTCTATCAATCTTCTTAAAAAAACTGAAAAAATATATTACAGCAAACAAATTACTAAATGTAAATTAGATAATAATAAATTAGAAAATAAAAATAAAACTTCTTTGCTACCAAAAAGAATCAATATCAAAAATACTGATATATTTTGCCCTAAACAAATATCTGAGGAGTTTAATAAACATTTTACAAATGTTGGACTTGATATTGATGACAAAATTACACCAACCTCGTCAACCTATAATTCTTTTAAAAACTAAAACCATCAGATGGCACAATATTGCATGATTTTGACTTCACGTTAAAAAAATTTGAAACGGCTTTTTCCTCTTTAAAGAAGAATAAACCACCGGGATTTAATGATACACCCAGAAATATACTTATTCCAAATAAAAAAATTATTAGTAAACCGTTGTTTTATATAATAAAACTTTCTTTAGATCAAGGGGTATTTCCTGATCTACTTAAATTAGCAAAAGTATTTCCAATTTATAAAAGTGATGGTCATTCTAGCGTTTTCCAAATACAGGCCTATATCAGTGCTTTCTGTATTTTCAAAAATATTCGAACGTGTGAAGTTTACAACAGAATCTTTGATCATTTTACTAAAAACAGTTTCTTTTATTCAAAACAATTTGGATTTCACAAAAATCATTCAATTGAACATGCTTGTATTGAATTAGTTGATCAAATAAATAAAAGCTTTAAAAAAAAAAGTTTGTTTTAGGTATATTTATCGATCTCTCAAAAGCTTTTGACACTGTTGATCATTGTATTTTGTTGGAAAAGTTGAAATATTATGAAGTAATTACTATGGTCTACTATTGGATGAAAAGTTGTTCTAAATTAAGAATACGGAATACTTAAAATCTCGCGTGGAGTACCGCAAGGGTTGATACTTGGTCCTTTCTTATTTTTAGTTTATGTAAATGACTTTAATGATGCGTCGATGAAGTTAAACCCAATTATGTTTGCAGATGATACAAACCTATGTCTTTCCAACAATAGTATCAAACAACTTTATGCAGACATGAATTTTGGTTTATGGCGAATAAACTCTAATTAAACGTTGAAAAAACAAAGTATACCTTATTTCATAAAAAAATGCAAAAAAGAAAATCTTCCCCTAAAATTACCAGACCTATTTTTAAATAACATACAAATAAAAAAGCAAGATTATATAAAGCTTTTAGGAATACTTGTTGATAATAATTTATCTTGGCTTCCCCATATTAAATATTTACAATCAAAAGTTAGTAAAACCATTGGTCTAATGTACCGAGTTCGTCCATATATAAATACAGTTTGTCTAAAGTTAATATACTTTTCTTTATTTCATTGTTACATTAAACAATGCTAACATTACATGGGGTACAGAACCATCAAAACTTAAAAAAAATAAAAAAAGAGGGGAGCATACTAAACCCTTAATGAGAAATATGAATGTGATGAACGTATACAAAATAAATTTTTATCAGCGCCTAGTTTTTATGTATAATTATATTAATAACCTTACTTAAAGGAATTTGATTGATTTGTTCTTAAGAAATACTGAAAAGTATTTCTTAAGAACAAATCAATCAAATTCCTTTAAACTGCCAAGGAAATTAAATAAATATACAGAATATTCAATAGCATATCGAGGGCATAAGTAATAAAATTCTTTTCAAAAAACTAATGTAAATATGGTCTAATCATTAAACTCATTTAAGTTTTAAGCAAAAAAACTTTTAATTTTGCGGAATAATAATTCAAAAACATTTTGTAAATTTATTCAAATGAATTTTACTTATTAATCTTAGTAGTAACTAATGATATACGCGTCTTTTAATGTATTAATTGTTAAATCTTTGTGTATGTTTGTATTTATTTCTCAATGCTTTGAATACCTATATTTGCAATATAGTTATTGCAAAATATCTTTGTAATTGTAAAAATAATTTGCTTATTACATCTTTAGTTTATCTTATATAATTTTATTTTGATACTTTTATATTTTTAACTGATTTTTATAACTCTTTTTGACTATATTAAGGGGCTCTATGAAAAGATTGAGCTGATATTGTATCATCCATATCTTCTTTGAATCCCCGTCTATTTTTAAAACATTTTATTTATTGATATTTACCACGTAAAACTCATCTGTAAGTTTGTTTCAGTTTAAAATGAAAAATATGATCAAATAATTTTTAACAAAATTTGTCTCGTTTCCTTATCGATATTTAATTACCAATCAAAAGTTAAAAAATAATATATTTTTAAATTTTATAGAAATCATAATAGTTTGCTGGGCTAATTTTTTCTTCAGAAAACAATTTCTATAAGTTGATTTCTGAAAGAAAAGGAATACATATATATATATATATATATATATATATATATATATATATATATATATATATATATATATATATATATATATATATATATATATATATATATATATATATATATATATATATATATATTAAGTTTCTTATCATTTTACACTGAGTTTCATCAATTAAGACTCATCAGAAATCATAAAAATCATAAAAAGTTTTAAACATGATTGATTATTTAATGCTGAATATAATATCTAATATCGAAGGTTCGACATGGTTTTTTTCCTAAGCAAGAACGTCACAAATACATTGAAAGCAGATGACAAACTATTACAAAACATACATTTAGAGTTTCCTGAAAACTTTGTATAATCATTTGATAAAAATCCACATGTATAATTTAATAACCCACATTGTATAATCATTTGATTAAAACCCACGCTTGGTCGGCTGCAGAGAATAAGCTTAGACGAATAAATATCTGAGTATATTCCAATAGCAATCAATGTGCCACAGGAACGATTTTTGGCCCACAACTATTTGTCATATTTATTTATAGCTTGCTGACCATAGTACATTATAATAATTTTATGCTTACGGAAATATCATACAAAATATCATATCACCTTATCAAATTGTAGCATGATTTTATTTGTGCACTCCCTAACCATAAAGAAAACTTCTCAGCTCCTTAGTTTTAAAAGTTGTTTCGTCATCCGTCAAAATTTCAGGTGGCGCTCCCCGCTCAAAAAAATCAGGCGGAGTATTCAAATTATGGCAATACTTCCGTATGAAATCGAGTGTTGTTGCCACAGTGCGTATCTTGAAGGTCCGTAATCAAGAGTAAGAAATTTTTCTAAGTCTAAATACGGGATCCATGGCAAACCTTTCCCTATTTTCTTTAACGCTCAATTTTCACCCTTTTACTCATTGTACAGGTCATTGTACATTGTACCTTTTACTCAGTGTACAGGTCATTGTACACAATCATTGCTGGATTTATTAACTGACATAGTTTGTAATTTTTAATTGCAGCTCGAACATCGTTTTTGGTAGTGGTTGGAATTACTTTACGAAAATATTTAACGTATGTTTTACTCCAAAGTGTCCGGTTCACTGGTGTTTGTTAGAAACGGTTTCAGCCTCTGCAACATTACTCCAACAGAATTGTTCAAATTCTCAGGCTCTGTCAATTTATTCAACCATCTGCTTCAAACTCTTATCTATGCGTCAGCTAAATTTTTAAATCTTTCGAAGGAACAGTTTTACATTAACATTAAGATCATACTCTTCAATAAGTTGTCGCAGAACGCTTATTCTTTTTTGAATCAGCATTTCACACGTCACTTTTGATTTTATTTTTGAGTTACCGGTAAGAGCGTCAGACCAAGTGTAACACAGTCCATTAAACGGTTTTTTAATGTCAATTTTTGTGGGTAATTATTTTATATGAATATATGAAAAACTTTTTTAAGGATGAGTCGAATTCAGGAAAAAAAATAAACTATTTGGAAAAAAAAGAAGTGCTGTTTCGAGCGAGAAAATTGCAATTGTCTGTCATTGTCAAAACTGCTTAATTTCTGAATATATCCCGATGACAATTGATATGCCGCAGGTTTGATTTTTGGCCCACGACTATTTGTCATAAGTTTTTTTCATTTAATCTGACGGTTTTTTGAATTCAATCTACATTTTTTGCATTTTTTTACCTTAATTTTGTCGTTTTTTAAATGACTTTTAATATATTCTGTCTGTTTGTTATTACTTTCATTTTAATTTAAAAAAAATTAATTTTCTTGTTATTTAAGAAACTCCTTATTTTTCCGAATAGTTCAAACATATCAAACATTACTAACATTTTCATATTTTTTATTAATTCTTTTAAAGTTGTCATGTAGGAAAGACCGTGGCTAGTTGCAACAAAATTTTAAAAATATCTATCTCCTATGATTTTGATTTTCCTTTAATTTTTTTCAGGTTTATAAAACAAATCCTAGTTAGACTGTTCCACACCGTCTTTTTCTATTCTTTATATACATACATATATATATATATATATATATATATATATATATATATATATATATATATATATATATATATATATATATATATATATATATATATATATATATATATATATATAAATCCAAGCTTTTGGGATAAGTAAAAAAAGGGTCTTTAGCAAACTGATTATTTCGATACATATTTTTTATTTACTTCAATTTTTAGTAAAATAATTCGTTCTAACAAATGGCTTTTTTAGAATGAACTATTTTACCTTTTCTGCATACGTAGAGCTTTTAAGAGATTTATAATTAGACTTGTTTTTTCCTAAACACGAAACATCGATAGCTCAGCGGGTTAGTGCACTGTCATCAGTATCGTTTCGGAGGGTTCATAAAGCGTAAATAGCGCATTGGCGTAATAAATTTTTTCAATCTTGCCGATATATTTGTAGCAAATATATATATATATATATATATATATATATATATATATATATATATATATATATATATATATACATATATATATATATATATATATATATATATATATATATATATATATATATATATATATATATATATATATATATATATATATATATATATATATTTGCTACAAATATATCGGCAAGATTGAAAAAATTTATTACGCCAATGCGCTATTTACGCTTTATGAACCCTCCGAAACGATACTGATGACAGTGCACTAACCCGCTGAGCTATCGATGTTTCGTATATATATATATATATATATATATATATATATATATATATATATATATATATATATATATATATATATAATATATATATATATATATATATATATATATATATATATATATATATATATATATATATATATATATATATATATATATATATAGCAAAAAAGACTTCTAATTGTTAAAATAAAGTTTTCTTATATTATATGAAATATGCCGGAACTAAGAAGATGACATAATTTTAGCAATCAAAAATCATTAAGAGAAGGGCAAATCTAAAATCGAAGTTTCAAATTTTTCATTCGGATGAGACTACATGTTTAATATTTCTTCAATCTTGGTAATTTTTTTAAATGCAATAATATATATACAAATATTCAAAACGAAACAGTTTACGCAAAAAAGACTTGTAGTTATTAGATAAGTTTACTTATATTTTACACGATCCTGAATAAAACGTAATAAAAGTGGAATTTTTTACATTTCCATATAATATATTTGTTTATTGTTTTATTATGTCATATAACGATACCGAAAATTTTCATTTACTTGACTAGATTATTTATTTACTAATCGAGAAGGAAACATCGTAATAGCTGAGCTAATCGAGACGAGCTCCTTTTGTACCGAAGTACTACTACTCACACGCTGAGTCGGCGGAGCCAGTTTTTGAACTTGCAATCCTGCTGCTACGGCCCATAATAATTCCAAACTTTAGTAGCGCTACATTAGATGCTATTCGGTAATATGCCCTTATTTAGATAACCTGCGTGAAAAGTGTTGATTAATTGCAATTGGAATAAGAGTTTATAAAATGGTTTGTCTTTCAATACACTGATTGAGCAAATTTAAAAAACATCATTTTATAAGAGGTCTGAACTCTAATAGGAGGGGTAAAAAGATACTTCATTATTTTAAATAATATGCAATAATCACTTAAGAAAACGAAGTATAAACATTTAACTAACTAAAACAAATACTTACTATAAAAATAATTACGGATTATGATATAATTTCAATTATAAAATTTGAAGAGTTAAAAAATTATTAGAAGTTAAGGGGACTAAAGTTAAATGGTTATAATGTTATATCCAGATATATTTAATTATTTAATGTTTAATCTTTCAGAACTCGGAAATAAAAACTTAAGTGACTATAAAAACTCGAAGGCATTGAGTTACTACAAATCTTTCTGGCTTCAGCCCCTTAAGTGTCTTAGTCTAACAGTAGCAATTACTGTTCATTTAAATCAGAATGTTGGAGATCACAATCTATCAATGATACATATCATAAACTGTGTTTGGTATTAGAAAAAAGCGCTAAAATAAAAGCCTGTCATTGTACATGCATGGCTGGCATGGGTCAAACTTGTGATCATGTTGCTGCAGCAATGTATAGAGTGGAAACTGCTTTTAAAAATGGTCTAACAAACCCTGTATGTACAAGCGCTTCAAATGAATGGCTGTCATCTCAAAAAGAAGTAGCACCTTCTAAAATCTATGACCTTGGCTTTAGTCGTAAAGATTTAGGCGAAAGAGGTAAAAACAAAAGAAAATTGGTAGCTACACAAATAAAGTGTATAATTCTTTATTAAATGATACGGTATAATTATTAGATATCATTGATGTATCTTCTGCTCTTAAGAAAGTTGTTCTAACAAGTATTTTGCTTACTGCTGTTCCAAAGCCCGAAATAGACATTATTTATGAAATTTTGACAAAAGTATGCCACCAATTGATTTACTAAGAATTAACAATTTAATTTCTACCTCTTCATCAT
Source organism: Hydra vulgaris (assembly GCF_038396675.1). Taxonomy (NCBI): domain Eukaryota; kingdom Metazoa; phylum Cnidaria; class Hydrozoa; order Anthoathecata; family Hydridae; genus Hydra; species Hydra vulgaris. The sequence goes on along the minus strand of NC_088934.1, from coordinate 43,139,617 downwards.
GCGCTTAATTTTTTAAAAGTTTAAAAGTAAATATGTCAGCTAAGAAAATAAGTCGAGTTGAAGTATTGATATGAGGTCAAAATGAAAATGAAAACTGGTATCACAATCGAAAAAATGTTATAATTGCCTCTAAAGCACACGAAGTAACAATATGGAGTAAGATTAAAAAAGATTAAAATATGGAGAAGATTAAAAAAGCTGTTAAGTTAATGGGGACCACGGGTTTTGGTCATTCCAGCCTTAAAATATGGTCGTACAAGCAGTGCGTTTTATGTAAAAAGAGAAGAGAAGCAGTAAATGCGTTTTATGTAAAAATGAAAGAACATCATAAAAATCTTACTTTAAATGAATGCGGACTTTACCTGGGTTATGAATATCCTTATATCGGAACAAGTCCAGATCGAATAATGTCATGTGATTGCTGCTCTAAAACTTGTATCGAGGTGAAATGCCCTTACATGAATAATTTTACTACACCAACAGAATTAAATTTACCATATTCAGTAAAAGAGGGTGCTGATGTAAAACTTACAACTAATCATACTTATTACACCCAATTTATGTTACAAATGGTGTTACCAAGTTTAGTGTACATACTTTGTTGAATGGACCCCACATGGCATAGTTGTAGATAAAATTATCTTTATAAAATGTCTTTGTGGAATTTGTTAATAATTACCTACCTCTAACTATATTGTGTTTTTAAATAAAATATATAATACTGTGATTTTGTTGATGAGATTTTTATTGCAACATTTTGGTATAATATTTTTATTGAAAAATTTGTGGATGAAATTTAAATAGAAAACTTTACAAAGTTTTTTCCCACTTGTTTAACCTAAATGTACTATTTGTACAACCATACCAATATAAGTTAACTTTCATCACCTTTACATATAATTTATATTTTTACGGTCTTCGTTTTAATTGATTGATTTATATTTAGAAGTTTCTGCAATGATTTAGGAATATAGTTAGTTAGCCGAGAATCTAACACATTTCAGGTGGGTGATTTAGAGTTTTGAGGACTTTTTTTCTGTTAAAAAAGCAGTCGGTACTTTTTAAGGACTTGCCCTCCCCCCTCATTCTTTTCCTAGAACCACCCCTGCTCCTGCGGGGTCTCGATTTTTCTATACTTTCATAGCTTTAAAAGAATAGTCAATATGCAATTATAAATTACTTATTTTGATTTAATTAATAATAGATTTTTAATTAAGAAGATAAAAAGGTTGAACCTTCTTAAAAAATTAAATGTCACAAATTAGACTCACCTTAGAAAGTCATTGGACAATGTTGAAAATTTGTCAAATGAAATAGATATGATTGCAGAAAATAATGAAATACCGAATTAAGTTATTAGTTTTATTTTAAAGCATAAAGTAGCCCTGGGATTGTATTTGACAATCCCGGAATGAAAAGTTTTCTGGGTTTTGGCAACCCTAATTTACACCCTATGTTACTATATTTTGACCCCACCCTATGTTACTTTATTTTGACTTATTTTTCATTTTGTTAACAAAATGAAAAATAGCACTTCAACAACTTCTATTTTTACAATTTGCTTATTAATATTAGGGCTACTCCATAAATGACATTTTTGACTTCCAGTCACAAAAAGAAAGACATTAGGGTTCGTCCATAAGATACGTACACTTTTATTTAGACCCCCTTTTCCCCCGCGTTTTTCTAAACGCTTGTTTGAGTACCCTCTAAAAGTACCTACGCTATTGACCTACATACCCAATATTTTATAATGTATTTTTAAATTTAGCGTCTCTTTACTTTTATGATTAACCCCCTACTCCCCATCTCATATACGCCATTTGTAGACCCCCTCTTCCTCATCCAAGCGTACATACTTTCTAGACGATCCCTAAAAAGTAAGAAAAGTAAGACCACTCCACCCAAATAGTAGTCACAGTTAAAGAAGTTGTTTGTGTCAAAGTCAGAGGCAAATAATTGATTTCTTTATTGCAAAAATCAGTGTCTTAACAGGTACTTATGCCGCCTGTAGCTGGTTTTAAACTTGTCCCAGTATACACGCGTCGTCCGTAAACAACTTACAAATGTCCAGACGTCCTACATACGTCCCCAAGACAACACATGCCCATTGGGGCCGATCTTTGAACTTTAAAAACTTAAAAAAAAGTTACTAGATTTGTTTTTGCATCCACTTTTTTGTGAGCCTGGAGCTAATTGCTCCACTGTAGTTACATACTTTACGTATTCCATAAGCAAAAAGTAAGAAATTCTTTTATTTAGTTTAATTTCATTTTATCAATACACCGATTGAGATTATTAAGTAAATTAATCTCCAGTTAACCAATTAACCTCTCCGATTAACCAATAAACATCTATTATATTTATTGAGTTCTTTGTTTCCACCTTTTTATATGTTTAATATTTAATGAATTCAATTGAACTGTAAAAATTTAGGAAAATTGCAAGTTACATACCAAAAAATTTTCATAAAATCATAAAATGCTTTTTGTATTACATAAAGATAAAAGCCTTCAAAAAATATCATACCTTATATTTTATAAATAAATAATAATAAGATAGAAATGAACTATTAATATGAAAGATTTATTGAAATTGAAAAAAACTTTCTGCAAAGGTACAAACAGCTAGCTATGACATCATTGAAGAGAGTAGACAATAATAATAACCCAAAAGCACATCAAATAGTTACCATAGTTACTATACATGTATAAGTAATAATAAAACAAAAAAAATTTATAAAATTTTTTTACAAATAACAAACAAACTAAAACAATAAATTTTCTTCATGAGTAATAATTTTCGGCTTAGGGTCATCTGCATGTTTTAGCATGCTAATCGACAGACTTCCATTTAGAATTATGTACGTTTTAATACGGTTAACAGCTCGCTTTACATGTATTCTTAAATTTGAAACATGTTTAGTTTTTTCAACTTCTATGGTGGTAAACTGACTTTTCCAGCGGACACCAGGTGGCAAAACTGAAGTACAAAAATTTAAAATCAAATCTTTCTGTATTTGAAAACCTCGGTCAGCCATAACTTCGTCATCTCGCTCTAGTAGATCATATAAACCACTGCCCCATGTTATAAACTTGTCACTTGCTCTACCTTTATAACATGAAGAAAGAAATGTAATACACCCAGTTGGACTAACATCTATCAGGAACTTAAATGTATTATAAATTTTATAGTCAGACCAGATGGTTGATTGTTTATCAAAGGACTTTGAACTTTCTATAAACACTTCTGTACAATCAAGAGTTACTCAGCATTTTTGATAACTAGCTTTCACAAAAACAGGTTTCAGATTGTTATGAATAGGTTCTTGTAGAAGCCATATAACTAATACTTTTCCTAAAACTTGACTTTTAATCCATGTTGTGAATGTTCGCTAGGCCAATTGTGTACGTGGGTTAAAAGTTAGTTTTGCGAGGTAAAAAAAACTAAAAAAAAAAAAAATTAATTAATTTGTAATGTAATAATAATGTAAAATAAAAATAGTAAAAACAAACCTTAATTTGGCCGGGCTTTAATATTTATTGAGCACTATATTTTATTGAAAAGTTATAAACTCAAGTCAGAGCTGGTACTGCTAATTATTTTAAACATATTTATTTTACACTTAATTTTGATATAGGTATTCACACTTACTTGTTCTTATTATTTGTACTCGGATTCAAGAATTCCGTGATTCTGGATTTGCAATCTAGACTTGCAGTCGTTGTTAATTATGATATGAATGAATAACAATAATTACACAAACACAAAATAAAAAAGACGAGCTCTTCGGCTTTTAGTCTGGCTAAATCTTTTTCAAATTGTGCCATAAATAACACCTGCTGCTATTTTAACTTCAATGATAAAGTCTTTCTTTGCTCATCGTACTTCTTAAGTAGGTCTTAATCAGTTTTAACTTTGAGAGACTTCTCTCAGCAGAAGCTGTACTTACTGGAATTGTGAGCATGATACTGATTGTTATGTAAAGATTTGGATTTACTTCTTCCAAATCTTTACATAAAAAATAATTATTTTCTAAAATCTACTGTATAAGTTGCTTTGCATTATTTATATATTTTCTAGTGGAATAGATTTTATAATTTGCAGTTCATCATAAAGTTCGAAAGGATCTATGTCGCTGTTTTCACCTTCCCTAAGTATTGTTTCTAAATTATTACAATGCTTGAGCAGGTCCTCTCTTGACAAAAATTTCAAATAATTGATACCGTAAATAAAACCAGAACGGTCAAAATATTCATTAAGCGCTTTGAATCGATATTCAGTGTCGACTTTGACTGCGTCTATCTTTTTGTTAAAAAAATTTGCTTTTTACTGTGGTTCAGCAGATTTTATAGGTTCATCCATGTTCATCAAACCGAACATTCGTTTTTTTCGTATCATTCTTTTTTCTTTAAATTGTGACTCAATTTCGTTAGCGCTTTTTTTCATAAACAATCGAGCATTTGCAACGCTTTTCTCAAATCCAGTATCATAGATTTTTTCAACAGCAACTTTTCAAGTACAAAATGAACGTAAAGTATCAATAGCAACTTTTAAGTTTACTGGAATCGATTGCCATAGTTTACTTATATTATTTACATGAGATAAAATCTCATACCACACGTGCATAGCAACAATAAATTCGAAAGTTAAATTTCGTTTAAAACTGCTTCGCAGTCGCTTAGAGTTTCCGAATCGTCCGTTTTATTTTTCAAGTCATTCACACATTCGATAGCCTTATCAAGTTTCAAAAGTATAGCTTTTACTGCCCCTATTATACTCTCCCACCGTGTCTCTGAAGAGGTTTTAGTGGTAGTTTCAATTTAGTTTTTGTAAGTTCCCAACGCTTGTTTGACTTCGAAAAGAGTACATAGATTTTATTAATAAAACCGAAAAATGTTTTAGCTGTTGTAGAAGAATTAGCTGCATCTATTAAAAATAAATTCCGGCTATGACGTCCGCACGGTGAGAAGAATGGTCTTGGATTAATGTTGAGTATTCTTGTTCTGACACCTTTATTATTGCCTACCATATTGGCGCCATCATCATATCCTTGTCCTCAAAAATTTTGTATTTCCATACCATTTCTCTCTAGTTCTTGTAATATGGAGTTTGCTAAATACTCTCTTGTAGTTTCTGTAACGGCAATAAAACCAACAAAATGTTCCTCTATCTCTCCAGTTGAGGAATTGCAAAATCTTAATATTATTGACATTTAATCAATACGACTTGCATCTCTAGTGCAATCAAGAAAAAATGGCATTGTATTTTGCTTGTTTAACTCTGTGTATGATTTCATCAATAACTGTTTTAAACATCAATGTAATTAATTTATTTTGAATATCGTGGCTCAGATAATTTTGAGCAATTTGTTTTTCATTAATTTGTTGCAAGTGCTCGTTTAGCGTCAGATTATATTTGGATAACAACTTAAACAAGTCTATATTTTTACCACAGTATCTGCTATTATCCGGGTTAAGTGATTCGCGATGAACTCTAAATGCCAGATTGTGTGAGGCTAAAACGTTTATTATATCAATCAATCTTTCAAACAAATTATACCATTATTGTTGAAATTTTCTAATCAATCCCTCGTTTTCCTCATCTACTGTTTTTCCGTTTTTGATTCTTTTATAAAATTCCATCCATTTAACCTTGCACTCCATGTGTCCTTGATTTTGAACGCTGAGAGTTGGTTATTGGAAATGTCCATTTTCCCGCATCTAGGTTTATAAATGAATCGTTCGAATAAATTGCTTGCTCTTAATTTACTGAGTCACAAATTTTATTACTTGCCAAATCTTTATTGCGTTCAAACTCTTGGATCACAGCTGATACATTCGACTCTGAAGCTAGTTCTGTTTAAGGAACCAAAGAAACTTGGCCAAGAGATTCATCAGAGAACTCTGGAGCAGTGACAGTTGAAAGGGGGTTTCTTAAGAAATTTTATCATACTGGAACTCATAGCTTGGTTTGATTTCTCTGTTTCAGTCTTTCTTTTTCTTTTTGATGCACCAGATTCCCACGTTCTTCTTATATCTCTATTTCTCGTTGGTATTCCAGACATGATTTTGGACTTATTATAGTCAGGTACTTGCATGAATTTTAAGTTTTGATATTAATTATTTTTTTATGGTATTAACTTTAGGTCAAGATAGTAATATAAGAAGCAGAACATTTTTAATTAACTTTTTAAATTTACTTGTAATTAATTAAATAAAGAGTTAAACTTTAATTTAACAATTTGTAATATTCACTTCGTTATTGTTTTTATAATAGATTGTAGTTCTAAGTGGCACTAAATGTTTAAATAATTGCACTGTATTTAAAATTTAAATTATAACTTAATAAGTTAGTTAGGTTATAATAAAAAAACTTAAATTTGAATTCGAATTCAGTGGCGTAGCTAGGGTTTCTGTTGCCCAGGGCAATGCTGAATATTGGCGCCTTCTTGAAGCAGACATGTGAACTAAAAAAAAACACTCAATGTTTCCAAGTATATGACAATTTTAATAAAATAAAAAAGCAAATGCTAATCATAATGCAAACTGAATTTAATTCATGTTTCCAATTACGTATCCATTATGGTTCATGTGAATAATTCATTAAAAGTGGCAGATGGTCAATCAGATCCAATAATCAATAACTATTTATAAATTATAATTTGATCTTTCTAGCCTTAACTGCAGCAAATTTATATATTATGTTGTCAAAGTCTGTTGATACTAGAGTTTCACTTTCGAAACTAAGAATAGCCAAATTAACAAGACATTGTTGCCCCATTGAAGCTCATAGATATGAAAGAATAAGCTTCAACTTGCTAAAGGAACGTTCGCAACTGGCTATTGACACTGCAGTTGTGAGCAAGATTTGTTATGCAATGCGTAAGTTTAGAAAAATGTCATCTCCGTATGAGAAAATAAATGAAAGTAAATCCAGAGGAGTTGTTGGTATTAAGCCCCCATAAGATTTATGCAGCATCTAATAGTCTGCGATTTCAGTAAACAATTCTGTTCCACTGACATCTGTATTGTAAAATTTTCCCAGATCCAAGCAATGTTGCTGCAAACTTTCTTGATTTTCATTACCATCCCTCTTTTGAGATCATTTGATCGTCTAAAGCGAGTTGTTAGTTCTTGTTGGAAACGATCCAATACATTTTCAAAACTCTGCTAACTTCATCTTCAGCAGAGAGGCCACTATCTCCAGTCCTTTTACCTGGCATTATTCGTTGTTGCCTGACTCTCCTCTCAACTTCAATTCCCTATTCCATACATCTGCCCTTGCTATACTCAATCGCATTTTGACACAAATGATCACGAAATTCTTTAAGATAATTTTCCAAAATTTCCATATCAGATGCTGCATCTTTAAAGTTCATTGTGGGATCTTGTAGTCGTTTTTGAACGCAGTCTACTTTTCCAAGAATGTTGTTCCAGAAATGAAGTAAAACAATGAAATCAAATTTCAGAATATTTTAAAGTAAAATTCCTGCTTCATTTCTTGTATCCATTGTCTGGGTTATGTAATCTGAAAGACTTTCAAGAAGTTCAACCAATTCAGTGACTCCTTCAAAAATTGCTTTAACAACTTCTGCTTCTGCACTCCATCTGGTTTCTGCTTCCAGTTTAACAGTGATCTTAACAGCATTTTTCAATTGCTCCCATCGAGTCGGACGAGAAAAACAGATATATGCTTTCAACTGTTCCAAAAAATGTTATGACTATAGGATCTACTTTAGCAGCATGAACTTTAACTAAGTTCAAACTATGATTATCACAATTCACAAACAATGCTCTGGGTTGTTGAAGACCAGATATGTCCTGTCATCTCAGCAGCGTTGTCGTAACATTAAGATCTACAATCAGCCAGTGGTAGGTTGTCTGATTCAAATTTCTCAGTAATAACAGTTTCAAGAGTTGCTACATCTTTGGCATGGATTTCAATGTATCCAAGAAATGACTCTCTGATCACAACATTCTTGGTAACAAAATTAATGTCCAGAAATCATGCTACTTTGGATAACTGTTCTCTATGTGCCAGATCAGGAATCGAATCAAGTAAGATATCAACATACTTACTTCTTTTGATACTGGTGAGGAGCTTATCTCTAACAGTAAAGGCAAGTAGGTTGATGAATTCAATTTTGAATATCTAGAGACAGATATGAGACGGACCCTGGATTTTCTTTGGCATGCTGTAGATGGTTTGCAGTGAGAAGGTCATATTCAGCAAGGAGTTTCAAAAGGGCTAGAAAGATTCCAATATTGGCTCCTTCATCAGCAGTACTAAGTTTTTTTATGTGATCACGTAAGGCTATGTTCTGACAAGCAAGAACTTTAATACAAGAAAGAATTCTTTTTAAGATTTTTCGTCAGTGTGACTTTTTAGATTCAGCTCGGGCTTCGAGTTCTAAATCTATTCCTTTTCCATAAACTATTTTTTATTCAGCTTCTTTCCATATAGTAAATGATTTGCGGTGACAGGACTGTTACTGACAGGAACTCGTATATATATATATATATAAATATATATATATATATATATATATATATATATATATATATATATATATATATATATATATATATACACAGTATCGGACAAAATGAGTGCAACCAAATAATGCTAATTTAGTTTCTTTATATAAAAGTGCTGCATTTTTTCAATTTAGAGAAATAACTATGTAATTGTTTAGAGACAAAGTTCTTCAAGTTTTATTCATCACAAAGCTCATTATTTGTACACGAAAATTAATAAATTAATCAAAAGTATAAAAAAAAGTTGATTTCCTTCTGGACAAAACAAGTGCAACTCGACAAAATGTTGACCAAGCTGTATTTCGCTATCAGTATTTCGTGGCGAATCCTTTGTTGTCGATCACATCCTTGCATCTTCGAGGCATAGATTAGATCAGGTGATCAATGAAACTTTGTGGAATCGCTGCACAGGCCTTTTGGATTTGTTCAAACAGTTGATCCTTATTACGAACACCTTCACGATTAATTCTGCGGTTGACGATCTCCCACAGGTTCTCGATAGGGTTGAGATCCGGAGATTGAGGCGGCCAATCCATCACCGATTGGTGGTTGTCTTGAAACCACTGCTTGACTACTTTTGCAGTGTGTTTCGATCGTTGTCTTGCTGAAAAACCCATTTTATTGGCATATTACATTCAGCATGAGTCATTCAGGATATTTTTATACATGAAACGGTCCATTATTCCATCGTTTCGATGTATTGGATCTAGACCGTTAGCAGAAAAACACCCCCAGACCATTACATTGCCTCCAACATGCTTCACGGTCTTATGGCAGTAACGTAAATCGAGGCGTTTTACGGCCGGTCGACGTACACGGCAAATGCTATCGCTCCCAATGATGTTGAAATTCGATTCATCACTAAACAGAACAGTTCGCCATTTCTGCACATTCCAGTCAATATGAGATGTAGCAAACAGGAGTCTTTTCTTCTGGTTTTTTAGTGAAATCAGCGGTGTCTTTGCAGGGCGTCGAGAAAACAATCCGGCTTCAACAGCACGTCGTCTGATTGTTCGGTCCGATACAGGCAGCTCTAATTGCTTTTGTATCTCGACTGATGATATTCAGGGATCCTTC